>NW_019416221.1:2154487-2295261 GCF_000390285.2 Anoplophora glabripennis | reverse complement strand
AGTTGTCTCTGATGATAACTTATTAGATTATATTATTTCCCCCATCCTCAAAATAAAATGTCATTTTAACGTCAAAATTTTGCCGCTTTAAATGTGTTACTCTTCAAATTATTTTTTAACATCAAACCGAATATAAAGAAAAAGTTTTAACTGAAATGTACTTATAATGTGCTCCAGCAAAAATTCTCTTCAAATAATATGTTGAACGAAGAAAGCATCGACATAGTTTCAATTCATACATTTCTGCAAAGCTAGAAAATATGAAATATTTGAAACAACTACGTCAGAAGAGCTTGCTGTAATTTTAACCAAACGAGTTTACGATATGAGTAAAATAAATGGAGAAATACATAAATAAGGCATTATAAAAACTATTTGGAATATTATAGCTAAAACAATTGAAATATTGTACTGTAATTAGGACAGTAATAAAATAAACCATTTTACATACGTACACTACTGGAAAAAATGAAAATTTTTTGTCTTTTAGTCTCTATATTATTTTTATAAAGTCTTTGAATACGGCCCAACAGAAAAAAGGGGTAAGGAATCGAGTATAGCTAGCTGATTGGTTGAATTAAATGTAGCGCGCTGCAATCGAAATTATGTGAACGAAGCTTAAGCCCTCCATCTCTCTCGCACACGTCTGAGCGTTTGCCGTTTATATAGACAAAATGACAATTGGGCGAGTCCAGTAGTTTATAAGGTCTATGATCAAACCCTGCTGCCCAGTTTCCTGTTTTTTAAACAAAAGTGACACTAGTGACAGCAGTCTGTCAATTAAGAGTATTTGTGATAGTTATTATTAATTTCCTGTTTGTAATGGATTCAACAAAATTTAAGTGGTGTTTTGATCCACATTCCACATAGCCAATTGCATTATCTCCATAAGACTCGAACAGCACTATAAATTTCCATAAATAAATAGGTATTTTATATAAATAAACACAATAAAATCACTCATTAAATATGTTGATCTTTACCTGACTGCTTTTATACCTCTGATTTCGTCAATATTAAAACGCTTGTCTCTTTTTAAAAATTCAATTCATGATCATAAAAATATCAATTTTCGGTAAAATTTGCGAAGTAGCTTTCACAAATCCCGATTCACACATTCTGCTTTAATTATAAGGGAGGATATTAAATGATTATTACTAAATAATAATTGTACTTAATAAAGGAATTTGAAGATTAAAGAAAATATTTTCTGATATCTTCTTGATTCCCTTTGATTCGCACCATTTACCAAAAAGTTCATACATCATGGCAGTAAATTAAGAGTAACTGATTCTGCAGCTTGCGGAATTTCCGGTGGAGTGCTCGAAACTTCACTAATTTCATCGACTTAATTGAATTTTGATGAGAGGACATTTTTATTGTACGAGAACAATAGTAAAATCACGCGCTGATCACAAAATTGTCGACATCTGTCAAATACCCCTCAACGCTTACTTTTGTGCCAAAAGTTGCAGAAACACTAGACGTTTCTTTATTACGGTTTCCATGGTAACCAGGCGAGCGTTTTGGTTACTTTGTCGCTCGCCGAAAAAAGCAACTTTGTGCTTTCTTTTGGAAGCGCAAAATACTTTTCGCTCGGTTATAGAAAAATACTATTTTAGTGAGTCTCATGGTAATTAAAGGGTTTTCGCCAAAGAATTAGGCCTGTTCAGAAATTAACCAAACTTTATTATTAATTTTATGCAACATATGTGCGTTTGTTAGTATTTAATCGAAGTATTTTTGTCGCGCGGTATTCGAAAATTTGCGAAACGGGCATCAATTTGGATCTCCCGATACGAGATTGACCGGTAATGAAGTGATATATCAAGATAAACGTACCGTCTCTAAAATCTGAAGATAAAATGCAAATCCTCGAACGGGTACGGACGTAATGAGAATTTTATGTAAAAATAATAGCCGCGGCTATCGGCATGCAGGGGACATCGTCTCAGCTTATTACAGAGGTAATTAAAATGATGATCGTAATTTGTCGTATTAAGTCATTTCTGAGGGCCAATAAAACGACGATAAAGACATAATGGTCGTCGAGGTAAAGGATGGGTTCCGTTCCTGATTAATCGATGGTGTTTTGTTCAAATTACACTCACCGTTCGCTGGAATTATTAAATGCGACACATGAGCACAGTTACTGTATTTTTTTTGTTTTGACTCTTATAAGTAGGTACCTTTCTAATGGTCGAGCCTTTGCCTTTGCATGTTATTGCTTCAAAGCTAAATAATTTCAGCCTCTTTCGGTAATTCTCAGCTAGAAAGCGAGTTCTTAATATCTTACCTATCTAAATGTCTAAATTATACACTTGCACCCCTGCGCCCTTTCTAAAACCAATATTAAAGTAGTTGCGGGCTGTTGTTTCCTAGATATTGTACTGTCAAGTTTGAATTTATCTGAAAAAAATAACATGGGGCGTTTCCAATTATCCCACCTTCAGGTAAACTGTCGCCATTCACAAAAAAACTGCTCTTAGCCCGGGATGAAGCCATTCCCGATGAAATATTGCGACACAACTTCTGGAAATGGTGACCACGTGTGTTGTAAATTCCGAGAAACAGTTGTATACGGCTGAGGAATTTGGGGTACGCTGTAATTTACATTTGTATGCTGGTTTTGAAGGCTTTATGTAAAATTTTGATTTACTTACTACGGACGGTCAAACGGCTTGTCTAGTTTGAGTTTTTATGGTTTTGACCGTAAGGTGTTCGTTAAAGTACAGGGTAAAACTTAGTCCGCTATTGATTTTTTAAATCCATTCTATTTTATGTTGAATGGCTAATATTTAGCCTTCTTTGTGTTTGTTGTAGGGCTGTTTTTGATTTCGTTAAGCATATGTTCTTCCATTTGAGGAGTGACTGTTCGAGGATTCACTGAACGTAAAAGACTAAACTTCGTATGATGCAGAATAACGCGATTCGGTAACGTTGTTCATAAAAGTGCCAGCTGCTAATGCATTGCTGTTAGTAAGATCATAAATATTACATTCAATAAAAGGTCTAATTAAGGAGATATATCGGGGTGCGAGGGAAGTGAGGAGCGCAGGGGGGTCCCATGCTTTTTTATGGGACTAAAACCCTCTGCCAATTTGAAAAAATTAAATTCTATTGAAATTATTTGCGATAAACATTATCTATATAGCAAAGAAATCTACTCATATGCACATAGCATACATATTGACTAATTACAACATAAAAATATCATATTTAAGTAGTTTTAAATTATATTTAATGAACGCATAAAGACTATGTAGATAATATAACACTGCGAACCTACAGACCTCGGACATCGGAGATATTGCGCGTCAAATTCGGGTAAAGATGCGTACTCGTTCAAAAATGTATTGTGTGTAAACTATGTAAAATATAATTATAATATATCGTATTATCCTCGCGAAGATTTGTATCCTTTATTTAAAATCCGTAAATCATGTGAACTGGTGAAACAACGAGAATTATGTTAATTTAGTTCTAAAGAAATGAAATGACACTCACGCCCATCTTTCGTCCAAGTCGAAGAAAATGTTGGATGCAATTTTGAAGGTTCTGTGATAGAAATTACATTATTTCTCACTGTTCGTGTTTTTAATCTCTATTTTAGTAATGTTACAAACATTTTGCAACTATAACTAATTTTTTAGATATAAAGTTTGCTGAGAAATATTTATGTTCCTTTGTTATTCCGTACAAATGCTTTTATCTCAAGTATTACTGATTATATTAATCAAGTAAAGAAAACTTTATGTATCCCTAAATATTTCTGGGTAATGATTACGATGTTTTTATAAACCATTAAATATATTAAAAGGACTTATCAACTGTATTTTTTATTCCAATAAATATATCACAGCTTCCTAGTCTGTTTTAATTAATCTAGTTTTTTTAATACATTACAAAAAATCATCTGTTGTGGATAATTTATTGTTGATAACAATGTACATGGGATTTAGGAAAAATGTATATATTTGAAATCAATTTCGTTTTTATCAAATCTTTCAAATGTATTCCCTCCTTGCTGTCAGCTGATTGCGACGTTTCCACATTAATCCTCAAGTCAGAGAGAAATGCAATTATTGGTTTCTGTTTCTAATTAATACAGCTGTACTATGTTCAAAACTTACATTAGTTTTACATCAAAAATAAGATAATACTGTGTGTGTACTGTCTATGGAAAAGTTTTGTTTCACAATTTTTTTCTCAGTTATGGGCAAAAAAAGAGCCGCACCGTCCATCTTCGCCATATAAACCTGTGTTAAAATGGACAACTTTCAACAACAATATTTCAAAACCTAGATTAAAAAAAATTCAAAAAATATGACCCACAGAGGGAGCACTGGGTAATACGCTATATAAATTTCAAGTACATCTGTGCATTTGAGTAAACCTAATATACCTCCTTAAGTGAATACGCTGTAGTGAAGATATTCAAAAAAATATAATTTTTTTTGGAAACTTGAAATGAAAACAGTTTGTTCATCTCGACTACCATGTCCCACAGGAAAAAAGTTTATAGAGCATACTCTACTTATTTTTTGGCATCTGGGTAATCTATTCCTGCAATTTCTGCATTTAAAGTGAAATCACACTGTCTAATCTTATTTCTGAAATCATAAGTACAGATTGGCAATTACTGGTGTGGTAAGAAAGTAGTAAAAAATAAATTAAATTTTAGAATATAGAAAAAATGTATGTGGTCATAAAATAAATAACATTGAAAGAACAAAAGAATGTTCCCTTGTGTCATCTTTGATCTACTGAAATGAGTTTTAGAAGAAACTAATTTGCATAAAAAATTAATGTAATGAAATATCATTGATTTATTATTATTAATATAAATATCAAATTATTTACTAAAAAATATTTAATGAAATTTGTATACTCTGTGTTTTCCACATAGACCCATAATTATGTCGTTACTGAAGCAATCCATTTTTTTCCGAAACTAAAATTTAGAGGCGTTCATCGTTAAATTCTAATAACGTTTTTAGCCGCACTCGCCCGGACGCCCGCTGTATATTAATAAACTCATATTCCAGTAAAGAAAAAAACGTGCCTCGATAACGTGTTATATATCGGAGATACACGCTTTGGCGGTCGCGAGGAAATTAATTCTTTTTTTGTGTGCGACAATAAAACACCGCCACCGCCTCGAGTATCTTGGTACCTGCCGATAACAAAGAATTAAGTTGTGATATAATACCGCGATAAGTCTGTCGGCGCCTTGCGGTCGTGGTAAAAATGGTAAAATATTAAAAGTTGACGCGCGGTTGTGCTCTACTCTAAGGCTGAGTCTACGCGGCAAAGCGGCGACGGCCCTGAGCGACAGCGACAAGAAAATTTGTAACGATTCCCGTCACCCCCTTTTAGGAACAAAATGAATTTGTTTGAATTGGATAAATTCCTTTAAAAGAATGCCAAATACTGGTTGAAAATACAAAACGATGGAATAAAAAATATAATAATGCAAAGTAGCAAGTCTGAAATTTTTGTTTCAAATCTAAAAGTAATTTAGCAAAGAATGCATACATAGCTGATACAATATAAAACATCGCCTTACTTTTAAAGATGTTGTCATCGCCGTTCTTGGTGGTGCAAATTCGAAATATTTGGAATTATTCAATTTTCGTGGCTGAAAACGTACATAGGTATTGTATTTTTGAAACCGAGAGAGTTGCACGAAACTAAATTTGGACAGGACATAGCTAATTCAATGCGAAACGTCGCCTTAATGCTAAAAATATTGTCACCGCCGTTCTTGGTGGTGAAAATTCAAAATATTTTCGAAACCGAGAGGGTTGCATTAACCAAATTTGGACAGGACATAGGTAATACAATGCAAAACATCGCCTTGATGTTAAAAATGTTGTCACCGCCGTTCTTGGTGGTGAAAATACGATATATTTGGAATTATTTAATTTTCGTGGCTGAAAACATACAGGTATTGATTTTTCGAAACCGAGAGAGTTACACTAACTAAATTTGGAGATAGAGCATTGTTAATATAATGAGAAACATCACATTAATGTTAAAAATGTTGTCACCGCCGTTCTTGGTTGAAAATTCTAAATATTTGGAATTATTTCATTTTCGTGGCTGAAAACATACATAGGTATTGAATTTTCGAAACCGAGAGAGTTGCGTTAATAATAATAATAATCGTGATAACAATAACAAACAATTAAAGGAGCTGCGGAAAGTGTCCCCCTCCTTGTTATAACAATAAATTAAAGCAGCTGCTGAAAGTGTCCCCCTCCTTGTTCCAAGCACTTTTCACACCTGTTCCTCAAAGAATTAAAGACATTTTCTAAGATGCTCGGGGTATTGTTAATTTCACGGATCTTGTCTGTAAGTCGAGCCTGCAGATGGTTTAAATCAGGAATAGGCAGTTCAAAAATAGTGTTTTTAAGGTAAGGCCACAAAAAAAATCACACGGCGTAATATCACATGACCTCGGTGGAAATTCATGTTCAGCATTGAGACTTATTAGTCGATTTTGGAAAACTTCCCTCAATATATTCATCGTCTCGCCTGCCGTATGTGCCCTTGCGCCATCTTGTTGAAAGTAAAAGTTTGTAATTTCGTTTTCTTCCAGCTGGTTAACAAAATGAGCGATAATTTCTTCTCTATACCTTTGCGCAGTAAGAGTACCATTAAAAATAATAGGTCCATAAATCCTCCTTCGATTGAGAGCACACCAAAGTCCAATTTTTTGAGCGTGTAGAGGGCCCTCGACAAAAAAAGTTATCTGGTTTTTCAGATAGATAGAAGACCACATTCTCATATTCTGTGAGTTTACGTAACCACTTAAATGAAACCAGGCTTCATCAGAAAAAAAGGTGATATTATGAAGTTCACCGTAGTTGTTTAAAAACCATTCACAAAATACATCCCGTCGCGGAAAATCAACTTCATGAAGTTCTTGCTGACAAGTTAAACGATAGGAGAACAGACGCAAATCTTTTTTTAACACTGTGTGGCAGGTACCGACTGATACTCCCACCATTTGTGATAAAACACGTACAGAAGTTCTTGGCGCATTTTCCTTTATTTGTTGGACATTTTCTTTTAATTCTTCTGTCCGCTTTTTAGGTCGGCCGCTTCCTTCTTTTCTTGTTACACTGCCCGTTTCACGAAAAACATTAACACAACGCTGAACTGCACTTTGAAAAATTTTGTACTCAACAACGCCGGGAAATTGATTTTGAAATTCTATGAAACATTTCTCAATAGAATACTTCCATATTCCATCAATCTTGCGTCCATTTCTAATGTAGGACTCTATGATAAACACTTTTTGTTCTTGAGAAAACACCATTTTAAACGCTTTTTAAAACGAAAATATTCAAATTGATAGCGGCGATATAGCGCTTTGACAGATGACGTTTAAGATCATTTGCTATACGCTACGCCCTACGTCCAAATTTTCAGAACTAACTTGACCACGTTTTTATTTGAACGCTCGTTATTTGGAATTATTATTATTTTTTTGTTTTTTGACTTATATACGCCACATTTATGAGGTTCTTAACGAATTTGTTACTAAACAGTAATTAATATTATTCGTCGTATAACCGTTTTCGAAATGCGCCACTCTCCCCCGCGTGACCGCTTATCACGACCGAGGACGTCAATAGCGTTATTTAGTGGTTTGCAGCGTGAGATCTCGGTTTGCGTCTGTATCTTGGGAATCGCTTTAATTGTACTCTGGACATTATAATTAATCTGTCACGCATCTATAATTATTACAGCATTACAACGTGATTTCTTTCCGCTGCGAGTTAATGGTGTTGTTCGCCGACCGTTTTAAAGCTGTTTACATACTTTTGACTTCGGCGGCGACACGTGTATACGACTTAAATAATGATAATAATGACTGGGTTAGTAGTAATACGTTTGGAGTTTAAAATTATGATACATATAATAATTTTTGTTCAAGTCGTAGGTTTTAGACATAATAATATGACCCACATTTAAAGTTACAGTCTCTATAACACAATTAAATTTCTTATTACCGAAAAACCAAATAAGAAATCAAATTTAATAGTCCTAGTTCTGTTTCACTACGTATAGAGACATTGTAGAAGGTCGTAACAGAAAAAGAAGAAACTAATTTTTAATTTTCAGCGTTTGGATGCTTCAAGTAACCATTACCACATCAATTTTAACAGGTTGTATTAGAATAACTAGCAATTAAGAAAATAATCCCGAAAAAAGTTAACAGCCTCACAACCACGGTACCTCTAAATTTTAATTAACAGTTATTATATTAATTGTCGATTCAATGGCAACGCAAGTGTATAAATAACGTTGGCTCGAAGCGTTTAATTGCCACGAACAGATGTTCGCCGCGCCAGAACAATCACCGTAATTTATTGGCGGTTGTTAAGACCGTAGATGTTGGTGCAAACATAAATATCACCGAATGAGGTATGTGGGAGAAAATAACAAAAACTTTGCACGTTGCAGTCGAAAGCTGCTTAAAACAACTAAAAACTTAACGCTGTTATTAATTTACTCAATAAAACGGACAGTTAATTAAGAATTATTGCGAATGTTCAATCAACCGCATTGGATCCGCTTACCTCAGACTCAAGAATGTACTTAATTGTTGATTAAACCATAATGGCTGTCGCAAGGTACTGAAACTAAAAGTCACATTGCAGCGGACGGGATAAAAAAGCCGTTTAGGAATAGAAAAATGATGCGGTTCTTTGCGATGGAGGAGAACGTTTCGGCGACGTTCAGAAGGTCGGTAAAAAATTGTAATAGATTAGGCACGGTCTGCAGCGGTTCGTCGAATCAGACGGAAATGTAAATAGAGACATTACGACCGGCGTACTATATGGAGCCGGTCGAAAAACCAGCTGGGATGATTAAAGTGTTAAATTATCTTTCTTGTACAAACCGATTTCGGATTTTGATGTGGAGGTCACACTTTTTTCCTCTCCGCTCATTTAGCGGTCCTGCGGTTGGGTCGGTACCGTCGACGTGGGAGAAAAACGCGATTGAGACTCCCAAAAAAGAATGGAATGTAATAATTAACTACTACTCGATATAGTTTTGAGGTTTTTACAGCGTCTAGAGACTAAAAGTCAGCGGTGGCATCGAATTTAAGGAGGGAATTTATTCGCTATTGCACTATATTTTGTTTCTGAAATAAGTGTTTTCCTTGAAAACGTTAATAGAGGTCACGAAAATGACCTACTTTTATTAAGCAACTGATGGTCTAAATGCTTCTATTTTCGAGAAAATTAATTAAGAAAATTAACCATAACTGTTAGCCGACCCTGTGCATCTTGTGCACATGCGTTGTGTGTTTCAGTGTTACTCCGACATTGGCCGTAAAGTGGATATTCAATTTTTGTCCCGTTCTCCCCCGCGCCTCCGCTCACTGTACTGATGGTCCGCTGATTACAAGGTAAATCGCAAGAACCTCGCGCTCAACGCGACGCAGGTGAGAGAGATCGTCTGGCTCGGCGATGCTCGCCGTGCCGTGCTGTTGGGGGTATCAATCACCGCGGCTGACAGCTTCATAACTCGCCTCAAATTGGGCAACACGGCCGTGCAGTTTACACTGGGGAAGTTTAAGGGGCCTAGGTGAGACAATCGAACTCAAAACTTAAGGTGTCTGCCGAAGAAGCCTTCACTTGAAAGCATATTCACGTTTGTTTATACTTACTACATCTTGAAAACTGATGAAACGTACTTATAGTATATCATTTATGTAACCATTATTGACATCTTAACTGAACTTAATGGTAAAACTGCAGAGCTAAATCCTAAAATAGCATAAAATCATACCAGAAAACGATAAACAAGGGTTTCGCACACAACACAACGAAACAGTGCCACAAATGATACTCAGCAAATGACACTTAAGCTTGGATTACTTCAGATGTCATCGTAAGCATATTGTAGGTAAAAGCTCATACTGTATTACCCACAATTTGCATCCAGCGCCCTCGCTAGCGGTACATCGAACTATCCTACTTCCTCACGTTTATGTCAAAATGTGCGTAAATAAAATATAAAAACAGAACCAAAACTGAACTTTTATTGACTTCAAAGGGAAATGTTACGAAGAGGTCAGCTCTATCCAATCCTCGATTAACGCCACTGGCCCCTTGACATATTAATCGACTATCGGAGTACAATAAATCTTACGGCACCCATTACAGGGGCCCTTGGTGGATTACAGTCAATGATCCCATCCATAAAATTTTCCCGACTCGAACATACATCATAAGCGGCCGGTAATTGGCGTGGCCAATACACGATTCGAGAACGCTGATGATAATTGCGGTCAAGAAGGCCGTGATTGCGATGTGCGCGAGATATATTGCGGGGCTCTGACAATGGATAGGGCTAAATTGGAAAAAATTCTGAGTAGCTCAAAAATGTTATACTGTTTAGGTACTTAGTTTTATTATTGGAAATGTCTCATCTGCTATTGGTATACAGGGTGTTGAAAAAAGAGTGTAAAATATTTCAGGAGGTAATAGTATGAACCAAAATAAGCAGAAAAGTCTTAATAAACATGGGTTCGCAAAGTAACGGTTGCGGAGATATGGACCACTATTCATTTTTCAAACATTTTATTTTATTAGGAATAAACCGACAAAGGAAGCTTTTAACAAACAAAAAACAAAGTTACAGAAGATGTTTAAAGTGCCCTCCGTCCATTTCCAAGCAGGCACGATATCTTCGTCTCAACGATATTCGAACTCTTTCGAAAACACCCTCCTTGGTTTGGATTTCTTGACACTTTTGATTAATCCGTAGCTGCAGCTCTTCCAGGCTATTTATAGGAGAACCATACACTAATGTCTTCAAATATCCCCAAACAAAGAAATATAGAGGGTTCAGATCAGGCGATCTTGGAGGCCATAAAACAGGTCCGTCCCTTCCTACCCATCTATGTGGAAAAGTTTGGTGTAAATGCTCTCTAACGGCCATGGAAAAATGAGCTGGAGCACCATTATGCTGGAACCACATTTGTTGCCTCTGATTCAAAGGAATGTCTTCCAAAAACTCATACAGTGTGTTCTGCAGAAAGTTGAGGTAAGCAGCGCCTGTTAATCGGTTTGGTAAAACAACATGACCTAGAAACCTGTCACCTACAATACCCATCCAAATGATTAATGAAAAACGTGCCGGATGTCCAGATTCTATTAGAGCATGAGGATTTTCGTCGGCCCAAATATGCGTATTGTGAAAATTAAACACTCCATTTCTTGTGAACCCGGCCTCATCAGTAAAAAGAATGTTTGCAAGAAACGAGGGTCTTCAGCATCATGACGTAGAAACCAACGGCAAAAAACCAAACGTGCTTGATGATCATTTATTGGATTTAAGGCCTGTACTCGTTGTACATGGTATGGATAAAGCAGTTGCTCGTGAAGGATTCTCCAAACAAGAGGACCACTAATTCCTACCTCGGCTGATATTCTCCGCACACTCGTACCTGGATTCTGCTCTACCAGTGCTGGAATTTCTTCTTCTGCTCTAGGAGTGGATACCGACCTTGGTCTTCCGGATAAATGGCACTGTTTGCTCAAGGAATCAGTATCACGCAATCTTTGGTGAATTCTTCCAAACATGCGTTGGGAAGGAATCTGACAATTTGGATAAGCGTCAACATAAAGACGTCGCGCTTCGGTGGCGTTCCCATTAGCACGACCATACATGAAATGCATGTCTGTTAATTCTGCGTTAGAGTAACCACCCATAGCGAAAGAAAACTTGTGCACTGAGAACAACTGTCAAATACGTACTGTTTATTTCACTAAACATCAACCAACTATTATAAGAAAATACACAACGTTTTTGCAAAATAAAGAAGGGGCTAAAAAACATAAAACATTTCATATCTCCGCAACCGTTACTTTGCGGACCCATGTTTATTGAGACTTTTCTGCTTATTTTGGTTCATACTATTACCTCCTTAAATATTTTACACTCTCTTTTTAACACCCTGTATAGTGCCATAATTGGGGTAGTTTTGTTATAGACTTTTTTTTCTATTGATTACGGAACATGAGAAAAAATTGTGAAAGTTGAACCTGGAGTTTTTAAAAATAGTCCCATGCGCAGTATATACCTACTCACCATATTTTGAAGAAAATCAATATTATTTGATTAGTAATTAAATTAATTAGTGTATGTACAATTGTGTTGTGAGTGTACTCGTACAATGAATTTCTACATGTGGATCTATTTCCTAGCGTATAAAAAGGATAATCGATAGTGATTTCATCGGTAAATGAGACGAGAAGCTCTTTCTGCGCAGCTTATTACATTGTAAAAAAAATCGGTGTGAGTAAAAGCAATAAAGGTTCGGAGTGAAATTATTCAGTACATTTTCACTCAATATTGTTCATTGGGCGACGACGGGTCTCAGCCAGGACAGGAGGAGGCCCCGCGAAGTGAATTAATTTCAGCACAGTGTATCCTAATCAGTCATTTATGAGTGATTTATTTTTGCACTCAATACTTAGTTAATTAAAAACCAAGTCTAAGTAAAATATGACTCAATAGTAGTTAAATTTAAATCATATTAGAGAAGTCAACTCTAAATTGGTTTTATATACTCAGAATAGAGTCAAAAGTAACTCAATTGATAGTTAGCAGTAACTCGGATCTGGATTTGAGTAAAACTCATACATTTCTGATGCAATAGTTTCACTCAGTTGTACTCATACTAAGAGAGTGAAAATTTCAAAAGAGACGAACTCTTTTTGTAATTATATTCTATTCGATTTTTTTGATATCTAGGAAGAACTGTTTTTGATTATTTCTTTAATCGCGAGATCATCCAGATAACGTATAGAGAATATCGGGCGTAAACTTAGACACCCTGTATATTCTGTACGCATGGAACAATGTCTAAATGACGTGATTATTACAACTATTACCTGCTTCCTTCTTGCGCGGGAATAGATCCACGTAACAACGCATTTTGTCGAGTTTAAAGTGATTGCTTCCTGTTTCTGTATGCATAGAATTAAATGCGACAAAAACACCGATCGCCGCGACGTAACACCCCTTTAGAAAATTAAAATTATCGTATAATTATCACGTGATGGGAGCTCCATGTTTACATCGATGAACATTCGAGAAAATTGCGCGTAACTAAAGATTTAATTTGTTTAGAATTACATACACTTGGCAGATGTTTTGCTGGAACGTAGGTATATGTAATTCTCTGTACGTTATATCTAAAATTATTCATCTTGTATCCATAATAACGAACTTTCTTATTGAGTGGGCCTATTTTTTCACTTATGAACGCAAGGATGGACAATTACCACTATTCTCCTATTTATTATAACATTTTTCCTGAAGTATAGAAACTCTTCTTTAATAATCCTAATTATGTCAAAAAAAGCTGATGGAAGAAAAAGTTTTTAAGAACAGGAGATATTTTTGTTCCCACATTTTAATTAAGACTATTTCATGAAAATCTCTTTGTAGTAAGCTGTGATGACTAACAACCGACCAATGTCGTCAATCATAGCAAAAATCATTAGAAAAAATTTAAATAAAATTTGGGACACCTAGTGTTAAATGGGATGAGGTAAGTTCCATTTTCAATCGTAAGCATTATCTTTGGGATTCGACAAAAACAACTAATGACCGTCATCAATTATATTTTTTCCAGAAACACACCTAAATTTTTTCTTGTTAAAATGCTCTCTTTTTTCTAATAAATATTTATTAGAGAAATTTTTCTGTATTACTTCCCGGTTAAAAGTTATAAGCAATATCGCCCTAAAGAGTCTCAAAAGAAATACCACCTAAAAATCACAGTAGCGGTGGAAGGATCAAGTAGTCGTTGGAAAATAATTGACTGTACGTTTGTCGTTTCTGTCAAATCTCAAAGATAATAAAATGGAGGTTACCTCATCCCATTTAACACCACGTGTCCCAGATGTTATTTAAATTTTTTGTATCCTCACAGTAGGCCTATACTATCGAGTTTAAGACAGCCTGTACTAGAGTCAACTAGATTTAAATGAATTTCTTATGTATTAAATAGGCAACTGTGTATAAGAAACTGCAAACTACGATGTTTCACAGGGAACCGTCTTGGGCCCTATAGTAGGATCGTATTCGATGCAAAGTAGAGCAAAAAGTTGTCGGCCTTTTATCAAAGGAAAATCGTGTCATCATTTTTAGGAGGCGTAAGATGAACCATTTCAAATTTAAAATGAAATTCAATGTTAAATCTGAAATACCGCTGCATACGCACTGTGTTCTGGTAGTAGCTGTAGTCACCCAGGTGCATCGAGTGTACGAAGTGGTCTGTTATACGTCAAATACTAACCTGGCGAGCTTGGTCGTAAATCAGAGACCGACTCCAAAAAATAAGTAAACAACAGTGGCGCGTACAGAGGTAAGATGTAGTACATACATATGTGGAATTTAAAAACAAATTGGATTTATAATAAATTACATTTAAAATAAATAGTTTATGAGAATAAAGGAATTTTTGTAGGAACAAGGGTGCCAGACGTGAACTGATCCCTTCGTCCCTTCATAATCTATAAAGAAATTATTCAATTTCTGAAACCCTTAAAAGCGTATGGCACTGGATCCCTTGACAGGCAATGATTTATTACTTTGCATCGAACATGATCCTACTATATATTATTCAACATTTATTTAAATTAATTATTTAAATTGGAGGTTTGGGGTGATACGTCACGCAACACTCTGTACGTCCCGAGCTAATTCACCTCAATATTTGTAACACTGTCCGTCCTTTGTTGTTCATCACCGTCAGACCTGACGGATATATTCCTGGAAGTTCTCAGAGGAGGACCCATGCCGTTCGCGTCCCCGCAATCTGATTACGATTGCCGCCTGCGAACCGCCGACAGTCGGGGGCATTCTGCGTGTGACTTGGAGCGAGAAAAGCGGCCACTGTGCGGCCCGGGATTAACAGTTAATTTGTGCAAAGCGGATTAGGCCCGTAAATCGTAGAAGCACCCCATCGGGCGACGGAGGTCTTTTGTTGTCGGGAACGGAGGGTACGACGGGAGAAATATCGCGCTGTTCGTATTTTTTTTACGGCGATGAGTTGAAAAAATGCATTTGCAAGCCGTTTATTTAGCGGTTCAGGATAGGAATCATGATTATTATTGTAAAAATCGAAAAAATCGACAAAAATGGGGCTAAAAAACATTACTTTTTAGGGAATTTTTTTGGGGCCTTTAAGTTGGGTATAGCACCTTCATACTTGGCTCAAAAAAAGTTCATGTTATGTAGAATCATCGCACCAAATTTCATCAAAATCGGTTCTATAGATTTTTGCAATCCAGATTTTGAAAAAAAATTTGCAAATTTTCAAAATTTTGCATAGCAAAAACCAAAGCCCTTAGATACTTGAAAATTGAATCACATATAGAAGGGCTCTCAAGTTTTCAAACGCTTTTTGAAAAATTCGAATTCGTCGATTAGTAGAGCTCTGGCGCTTGTTTAAACATTGGTCGAATTTTTGTGCTTATAAACAATTAGAATAACTTTGTGAATATTCAATCAAATCAATTTTTTGAAGCAGGTTTTAAAAGTTATTGGAAAGACGCTTCTTAAAAAAAACAGATCGATTGGTCAATTAGTTACGTAGTTATTGTCGATCAAAGTTAACCGTCATTTACACTAAATGTACTGGGACACCCGGGCTAATTTTTCAAAAATTACCTTTGGTATCCCGAGTACTTACCAGGTCTAATATTGCAATACTTTTCTTCATTGGCAACCTACTTCAAAACGCGTTTAAAGTTATTTATGGAAGCGAGAAATTCAAGAAAATCGTACGGGTGGTGGTGGTGGGGGGAAGCAGAAAGCGCGGCCGCTTCGGCCTGCTCGAAATTGAATCGGCCAGTTCAAAACCGCGACGCGCTTAAAAATTTTTAATATCTCAGCTTCTAGAGGTCCGATTTTGATGATTTTTTTTAAATCGATGCCTCGCGATTTCAAAAAAACAATAAGCATATTTTCAAATGCCTATCATTAATAATTATTATTGGTCTTTCATTTGTTTCCTAAATTCCACATATGTACTACATTTTACCTCTGTACGCACCACTGTTGTTTACTTGTTTTTTGGAAGCGCTCTCTAATTGACGGCAAAGCTCGCCAGGTTAGTATTTGACGTATAACCGACCAGTTCGTACACTCGATGCACCTGGGCGACTACAGCTACTACCAGAACACAGTGCGTATGCAGCGGTATTTCAGATTTTACATTGAATTTCATTTTAAATTTGAAATGATTTATCTTACGCCTCCTAAAAATGATGACACGATTTTCCTTTGATAAAAGACCGACAACTTTTTGCTCTACTTTGCATCGAATACGATCCTTCTATAGGATGGTTACATTGAAGACGTTTCATAATCTGAATAGTCACTCCCACTACTAACCCGAAACGGACGGTGACTATTCAGATTATGAAATTTCTTCACTATAGCCATCCTTATCTATCGCACGGATTTCTTTACTTTACTTTGTTGCTCTCATGTAAAGGCAGATGGACCATGTAGATTTTCCAGCCCTGTATACTGTTCATCTCAAAAATCAAAAACAAATTTATTTAAATATTCTAAAATTGTTTAAACTACAATGATTTTCAAAATATGTCGAAAATTAGTAATTAATTAATTATTTAATCATTATGTCTTTTGTGATTAAAGTATAATTCAAATATTGTTTACTGTTTAAAATATAAGCAAATGAGAAATTAACTCATTATATTACAAAAATACAAAATTATAGTACAAAAATTCGACCAATGTTTAAACAAGCTCCAGAGCTCTCCTAATTGAAAGATTCAAATTTTTCAAAAAGCGTTTGATAGTTTGAGAGTCCTGTGATTAAATTTTCAAGTATCTAAGGGGCTTGGTTTTTGCTGTGCAAAATTTTGAAAATTTCCAATTTTTTTTTCAAAATCTGGATTGCAAAATTATTATGCAAAATCTATCAAACCGATTTTGATGAAATTTGGTGTGATGATTCTACATAACATGAACTCTTCTTGAGCCAAGTATGAAGGTCCTATACCCAACTTAAAGACCCCAAAAAAGTTCCCTAAAAAGTAATGATTCTTAATCCCACTTTTGGCGATTTTTTCGATTTTTACAATAATAATCATGATTCATTCGATTTGTAACTAGTCATATTTTGAAAAATTTAATTACAAACATTTTTTCCCTCTCCCATTTTCGCCTAAAATCAATTCTTGAAAAGATACTTAATTAAATAGGAAGAAAAATATGACATTTTTCGAATTTGTTTAACATACTGTATCGCCAAAAGTTAAGGCCACGTTTTTTTTATGCGCATAGAAAAATTTTCGTTTCTAGTGATATTTTAAAGCCAAAAATCTCCGTGGGTATACGATTCACCCAAATATGGACTTTTTGAAACTAACAGCGACTGGACTATTAACAATATTTAATATTACCAATTAATTGCAAATGTTTTAAGATTATGTAGAAATTTACATTTTGCCTCGTGATCAAGAACGCTTTGTGACGTCACTTAGTGCGATCCTATCTAAGAAAACGCGCATGTGGGGATTCTAATTCGTATATTTCAATGAATACTTTCGAATGAATTTTGGTTAAAGAAATGTCCGCTCTGTATAAAGTTACAGAGATATTAATACCGCGCATTTGTAACGCCGCTTTGGGTTGTGAGAGACACCCCTAGGTATTAAGTAATAACAACAGCAGCGTCAGTAAATCTGTGTAACCGAAGCCCGGTGATTACCAACCCCACAGCCCACGTTGTGGATAATGAGGTGTAGAGGCGCACCCCATTAGCACGTGAGGAACCACCGTAATGATGGTAGCACAGGGGCGTAGTTGATGCCTGATAGAAGTATAATGCTTTCGTGAGATGTAAAAAACCAGAATTTTGTCCAAGTTTTAATGAACCAGTTATACAGGAATCAGTAACAGACTTGATCGAACCTGCGTTTTTCTTTAGCATATTATTTTGTATCTATTAAACGAGAAGAGATATCGAAAAATTTTTTTAATAAAAGTTGTTGAGGAAAATGGGGACCTTCATATGATTTTAATCAAATATATGTGAAATTCGAGACGGATACTTTTTGTCAAATACTTTTACCATGCCATAGAGATTTGCTTTTGCGGTTTCCTCTTTTCGTTTTCAATCACTATAATGCTCTAAATTCAACGCGGTTTTCGCTAATAGGATCACCGCCATTAGGAGATTATTAAAATTGCTATGAAGTATTACTTCGCTGACGTTGAATTGCAACGTCTAAATTTCAAGGTACGCCACTGGGTCAGAGCCCGAACCCGCCCCGCCGGCCTGTTATCGCGGCCCTCAACCCATCCCCAGGGTGAATGATGAGTTCATCACATCTCCCGGCACCGCCTGCTCCAAATAAGAACACCGAGACTAATGAGAGAAGAGGCTGGCGCGATTAGATTCTTGCGGTTAGGTAATGACGACGGGTGTCGCAACGGCGGCTTTCGTTAAGGTGAAGATTGATGCCGTACTTCCTATTTATAATCGATATTTATTTATTTGGACGGGGATGCGTGCAGTAATCGAATCTAATAAAAAAAACATGTACGATGCTTTTGAGAAAATCGTTTCTTTTGTTTGGCGCTCACGTTTCTGCGTTATCGTACCTCATCAGTAAAATCTTTAAAATCAGACAGTTTAGTGGTTTCGTTGGTCAGTTTGGAAAAACACAATTAAGGCTATCGCGTTTAAAAACTCTTATAGGAAGGTTTCTACTTTGTCATTAATTTTGGTTAAAACATTGGTAGCACTGATTAATTCTTGTCTTTAATGTTCAACATATCTACCACAAACGATGAATTTTGTCTGCCACATAGACCTGCAACCTACAACGCGCCCAAGCACCGTGTCTAGAGTTACGCCTCGTACATTTAAAATGACCCTCACTGTACTAGCGAACGAGTGAGAATTAATAAGCCGCAAATATATCACTGAGGCCGCTCCAAAGCAAAGATGCAAGGTTAAAGCAACAAAGCGTTAATAGACGCGGTTCCACTCTTCATCGGACCCCGGCAGGTCTGTCTAGGCACCATAAATCTTCGACTGTAGCGCGTCCGTTAAGACGAAGACACGGAGTCCATGTTAACAATCTACAAGTTTATCTTACACGACCTTTTCCCGAGCGAAACTGAGCGCCGTGATGGTTTGCTAATAAAAAGGAGAACCAAACGTGGTGTATCTCACACTAAAAGTCAAAATTATGCTTAATAAAATAAATGCCGACTTGTTTAGACAGAAAATAGTTCAACCTTTTTAGTGAAAGAACCTCTGTCCAGGGTGTAAGAAATTTTATTCCAGCTTGAAATAGAGTAATCATAAATGAACAAAAAAGTTGTATATTACAGGGACGTAAGATTAACAGTTTTCAACAGCGAGTATTAATATTAGGGAGTTTCATCACAACGCAACGTGATAACAGGGCTTAACCTAACGCTACACATCTGATGTATACCACGTGTGAACGCGGTAGACTTGTCCTACGGAAAAAATGTAAACAACAACATTGTGAAACAACAAACAAACACATATTGTGAAATATTTAGTAAATTACAAGGCAATAGTTTTTCTGTTTTTAAATAAATAAAATAAAATGCATCGATTTTGTAGTACGAAGATAGTGTTGTGCTCAAAATTTTAGCTTGAATTTTAGTATCTAATGATGAATCTCTTAAAACAGGAACGTACCTTTTAATCAAATTATGAATTTGAAAAATATGTAATTAAAGTACCCAAAGATTCACGTCGTCCAAATAATCTACGTAGTAAAAATAATTTAGGTACTTACCAAAAAGCAAAATATCCACCACCATTTTCGATGCACGCACGACACCTTCGAATCCAATTTTTGCGCACTCGCTGGAAAACACCTCTAGAAAAGGAAATAGTGGTACGCAAAAAACACTCCGACACGGTTCAATTCCAGATACCAACTGAATTGCGTATTGCTGGACAGCTTAGTACCTCGTGTTATCCGCCGCGCCATTGTCACATTGCTCGATATGAATTTTATCCGAATTTTAAATTTATTACAACGCTAATTTATTTTTTAGAATTAAGCGTAAAGAAATTCAAAAAAGTGATAAACATTGTATTTTAAGTATTCTATGCGCGCAGTTATGTCAATATTCCTTAATTAATAAAGTTGGAGATTTTGATATTTTTTTCAGAAATGACAGTTTAGGACCCATGTCATATAAGGTTTTTTTGTTTATTTTAATGTTTTCTGTCATCTGTAAAATTAAGGCAGTCAAACTTCTAACACCCTGTATATCATCACCAACATTTGAATTTAAATTATCTGCATTATAATTACATATTACAGAATACATCTACCTATTATATATGTTTTTAAGTGGTATATTTGAATTATATGCTAATATAGTTTGTCAGAACATTTCCTATATTGAAGTAACACTGACCAACCAATAACATATTTCGTTAACCTTATTAAAAAATTACCGATTCAAGGTCACTTACGTTCACTGATAAGGATCAAAGGGATGCAAATATTTGGAATATTGTTTGTGGAAGCAAGGGAAGCATTGCTTCCCCAACCTTATAAGGTGTCAGGAATTACGTATAATGTGATTGACTATTACTTTTACAACAATTAAAATCGCTTCATTTTTCGCAATGGCTGCTACATATCTCTTTCACCTTAATGCTCTCGTCATTTTGTTTACTCGATACTAAATATTGTTTTTTTTTTTTAGTGAGCTAGAGCTCAATATTCAAATTGCTTCTTACGAAATGGCATCATGTATGAGTCATAGCATGCTACTTACAATCCCTAAAAAAAATTCGATTACATCAATATCATTTTCAGTGTTTTATGTTTCTTTTCCGCGTTTCTTTGATGTACCCTCTAATTAGGTATATTTGACGTACTTGAAATATCTCGATGATAAGAGTTAGCCGTAAAGTGCATGCCAACTAATTATAGAAAAGGGAATTTTTATATCTTAATTATAACCTAATCAACTCATTAGGCTTGCCTTGATAAGAGTTTTTAAGTGTGTTAAAGAAACAGGTTCATGGTCAAGCTTTAAGTGAGCTTTAATGAAAACGAAACTAAAACACGATGTCTTAAAAATTTACTAAGCAGTTTCGTTTAAGAATTTTTTTCGGTACTTAGTGTAAGAGTCCAATGACTTTATTGCATTGCAATTTAGATAAAAATTAATAAAACGAAACGTGTATTTTATTTATTCATGTATTTATTTAGCTTAGTTATAGGATTTAGAAAAAAAAATGTAAATAGGTTTCTGTGTAGAGCATTAATTTATTTATAAGAAATAATGAAAATCTTTAATAAAAAATTAATACAACATTAATTATTAAGATAAAATAATATAAAATACATTAACAATATAAGTTTGGTCCAAAAAGACTAATATCAATGATCTGCTAACTTAAATCTCTCATAAAAATTTTGCAAATAATATAATTTACTTTACGTTTAAATGCCATAACATTGCACTTCTCTGCATTGAAAGGCAATGCACCAGAGATCTATTTCGTTGATTGTTTTGTAAAAAATTGCACAATCGGACTCTAATTTAACTTCGATAAACAGTTCTAGGTCACCAAAGTACAGCAATCAGTGCACTTCGTTGACGTTCGATGATGTTATGTCGTTTATAAACGTTATAAATAAAAGTGGGACCAAAATAGGTCCCTGAGGCACATCGGATGTTCAACATAGATCAATTTTACTTTTGGATCTCGCAATGTCTACTCTTTCTGTTTCTACATCTCTCCCCTTGCTGTCTTTTGCTCTTGGAATATATTCTTCGATTTTAATTTGTAGTGCGAATTCTTCTCCGCCAATGGACTTTTCGGCATCCGAACGGGCGTGCTAAGAAGTCGTCACTGTTACCAAACATTTGATATATCTCTACTGTACCATGTGTTGCGGAAGCCGACTGTGTTACCCGATAGTCCAGACGCCGCAGATACAGAATAAGTGACGGTTTGACAGTTCGTTAACGAATTCCAGCGCTCATATGACAACGTACGGGAATCCGTTGACCAAACAGAGCGGGCCTCCTTCCCCCCTCGAGCCTCGAGATGTGTTTATTTGTTTTGATACATAACATTTCGGTCTGGTGAAGCCATCGTTAAAATAAATGAAATAACAAATGGAACAAGATATGAACACATAAAAAAGTATAAACAAAAAATTAGAAGAGAATTATTCTCTGCTTTGACATATCCATGCTGTTTTTGTGTTAAAATAAAGCGGGGGGGGGGGGGGGGGGGGATCGAATTTTCTTATGTAGGCACTTGCAAAGTGTAAGCAAAGCTGGCCGAATTATCTGCGACGTTAGCGGTAACGGTAATTTTCTTTGAAGTATTAAAAAAAATATGTTCTATTTACCAAAAGTATTTCTGCCAGTCGTTTTCGCACCTCGATTTATTTACTCTAAGATATCGTCAACAAGTTTGTAAACACCCAGTAAACTTACACATGCATATTTCAATATTTCTTGTAATAAATCTTGTTGTTGTTAAGGCAATGAACTGAAATGATTCTATATTTCTACTTGCTATTATAGGATTCTATATTTCTCCATAATTGTTAAGTAACTTTTGCTTGAGGCAAAATCAATGAGTAGTCAACATTTCATTTAACAAAAATAAGGTAAACACACGTATGACAAAGAAAATTATAATAAATACAGAAAATATCCATTGCTGTTTTTCCTTCATTCTTCATTCTTTCATCTTCTTCATTCTTTTATCTATAGACTAAGAAAAGTCATTGAGTACGTTTACAATAATTATAAACCGAAATAGAAATGTTAATAGTAAATTTTAATTTGATCGGGTCGATTTTATCCAGCTCAATTTTACCCATTTTTTAGTTTCAGAAAATTGTATAATATGACAAAATTATTTTATTTATCACAAATTTCCTACGCAGAACCTATAGAACAATTTATTAAGAAGATTTTATGAAACTCAAGATTTGTAGTAATAAATGTATCTACAAGGTGTTAATGAACTTGTGTCAAATATTTTTGCCACATGTCCGTTATTTCAAAATGAGGTAAATACACGGATTTGTGTTGAGTATAATGTAATTTTAAAACCTGACTTACATACTTCAACATTGCAAAAAGCCACCTTTTGAGATTTTCATAGAAGATGTTCGATATACCCACCATTTACTTGCACACAAGCTTAAGCGCGACGTATCCAATTCGCTCGCACGCGTTGCAGCAACATTGCTACGTCCTCTCGAATCGTATTACAAGCTTTGGTAATACGATGTCGCAGTTCTTCTCTGGAATACACAACACTTCTCACATATCCCCGGAAAAAGAAGTCTAAAGGGGTGAAGTCCGGGGACCGGGGGGCCATCTAACTAGGCTGCCGCAGCCTATCCAGCGATCGGGAAAAGTAATGTTTACAATGGACGTTACCTACACCATTTCGACTGAAACATGCTTCATCTGTAACAAGTATTTGCGCTGTAAATTGAGGATTTCTTGCATGTTCCTGAAGCAACCATTCGCAAAAATCTCGACGTAGTGGAAAATCCTCAGGAGTAAGCGCTTGAACACGTTGAATATGAAATGGGTACAACTGAGCTTTTCGTAATGTCCGCCTCACAACAGGATGCGAAATACTCACTTGCTGTGCGATATTTCTGGTGCTACGATACGGATCTTCTTCGACGAGATCTAAGACATTTAAGATTCTTAGTGGTCGCTCTGGGCCACCGTCGCGATCTCGACGCGGTTGTACTTCACCGGTGTCCAAAACTTTTTTCGCTACCGCAACAAATGTTCGCAGTGCGGGGGCACGTCGTTCAGGATATCTTTCACACGGTACACTTGACAAGCTCTGCGGGCATTTTTGTTTGCTTTGCCATAAATTATGAGCATATCATAATATTCGCGATTGCTAAATAAATGCGCCATTTTCAAAAGAAAACTTGGAAATACGGCTATTAAATGTACTCTCGAAAAACAGCACAGCAATCACTACAACAATGTATTACAAACTAACTTTCGAAAACAGTCCGGCTTCATAAGAAACCTACAAACTCGTAAAAGGTGTTTTTATTATCCGGTAATATTTTTAATACTGCTTATACTATTTTAATTCCTTAATTTATTTTTATTAGTTCTGATTTCGTCAAATGTTTTTTTTTTAAGAAATACCCATCATTTAACATAACTCTGCGTTAAACCTGATGTTGGTTAAAGTTTCCGAACGGTCTCGCCGGTTGTGGGATACACAAGATGTATCAATGCGTTTAAAAGCATAACTTGTTTTACTTCTCCTCAAGATAAGTCTACGTAGACTTAATACGCGACACGGTCGCGCCGTTTACAAGTTTGACATCTCCGAATGGACCATTAACCGCCGGAAATATCCAGTCAGGGGTAAGCGATGCAACGGAAACCTCTGCATAATTGATAAACGTCCCGATTAGAGCGCGCGTTTGTTATTTTCGCCTCGACTACCTATATCGCCTATCGCATTGCCCATTATTAACATTCCCGTCTCATAGACGCTTTTATATGCCCGTGTAATTGCGTCTTAATAACTGTCTAGCTTGTCCCTTGGGATTTACGCCGGACAAAATTATTTACTGGCTCTGTGGGCAGTATGTGAAAGCGCATTTAATGGGTGTTACATATTTATGTGCTTGTACTACAAGGTGCAACGCAGTGACGTTGCGACGACGAAGTCGTGACTGATTCCTCTCGAAAAAAAAATACCGCAAGGGCAACATTTCCTATCGCAAAGAATTTCCTACAAGTTTGGTTTCCTTATTTGCTAATCACCCTGTATGTTATTTTGAAAGTCTTAGTATGGCTAATGACTTTTCACGATAAGCCAAACTTTTTATGAAGAATGACTTTTTCCCTTAAAATGCGAAATAAGGAAAATTACAAGTACAGTTAGGTCCATCCGAGGACACACTATAATAGTGAAGTTGTAATCATCTACAGGCTGTTTAGATTTGATCCGGAACAGCCCTCTCAAGTTTTAGAGCGTCTTGACTAAAAAATAATAATCACTTCACTTTTTCCCACTTGTTCCAGTATCTATAGGAATTTCTTTATGGAAAATCTGTCAACGTCAATTTAAAACTCCCGTATCTCTAGTTTCACTGATTTGTTATTATCTTTTTTATATAAAACCTTGGTGATCAAAACTGGAAGGCCAGATCATGCCATTTAAATCCCTTGGTACTTATTTGAGGTTTTTTGAAATATACAATACTGTATACTTTATAAATCAATAAAAAGTGCATAATTTTTTAATTAAAAACCTGTTTTTTCTATCAAAATTACTTTTTGTGTGAACTTTGGGACATATTTTATATCATTTTCTACAAAAACACAGTGTACGTTAAAAAAATCTTTAGGCCATTTAAATTCAATTGTTTATGTTCAGTTGTTATTCTGATTACATATTCTGATTCCGCAAAAATTGTTACATAATTCTGCATTCTGTCCTATTCAAATATCTTAGTAACAAAGAAATAAATTGCAATAAAACAAACACTTCAAATAGATAAAACTGAACTTAATGCAACATACTTAGAAAAAGTAATCATTTCTATTTATTTTCCAAGATAAAATATATTGGTACCTATTGAGACACGTGATAATTAAGATGATATATTAAAGCGATTGTACATCACTATGCTCACCGGCTCATATCCTTGTTGTATGGAAGAGATAATGATTGCGGAAGTGTAAATAAATAATTTATTACCTTTAATGTGAACAGGTAAAAGAGATTACTGGACCATACATTACACTTACAACAAGTAATTATCCGGTTATATCAATTAAAAGCCAGTTAAGTTGCTATAATTTATGATTTCGTAGTTGTTCTTTCGTGTTATCGATCATTATTTGAGTGAGATTTCTTTTACATAATTTCCGAAAGGTTAAATCGAAAAATAAAGAAAATAAACATGATTTTGTCATAGTCTTGTATTATTGTTATTGTTAGTCAGAAAAAGTTAGATAGTTGACAAACAATACAAAAAAATTCAAATATCTTAGCGTTAGACAGGAATCTTTGAATTGTCCTTGTTGTTCTCGGACTAAGGTCTGTGATGGCGGATTAGACCCTAGGTCTCAAGCGATGCGCAAAACAACAAAATATAACTATTTTGTCAATAAAAAGATTATTGTACATTTTTACAAAATATTGGTATCACAAGTAAAAGGGTACTATACAATGCAATTGTATAATAGTGACGGTTAGATAGAAGCATGGGTAATAATTTCAATTCGAAACATTGGTAAAAATTTCGATTTCCGGCCAGCGTCTTCTGCTTCGCAGATATGTACGACAGGGCTTCTGGAAACGGTTTCATAGATCAGATTCAAAAGTTGAGTGAAATCCGGTTACAAGATCTTCGCTAATATGTGTAGAAGACCTAAAAAATTGTCTTTTTAACGTTTAAAATTATACATTTGTGTCAGAACACACCATTAAACACTAAACACAGTATTTCCTTTCACCAATTATATTAATTACTGAATTCCAAGAAAAGCGAATGAAATGTGGTAATAATTCAAACCACGACGACTTGAGTTGTTACTTTCCATTGTTTAAATATGTTAATTGCACAGGATACTGTAGCTGTTACTAGTCGATTATTAAAAGCGTGAGTAGTAAATTTTTAGGAATTTTCTGAACATATGAAATTTTATGATATGTCTCAGGATTAAAATAAGAAAAAGTTCTATGAAGAAATATACGGAAACGCTTTGAGCATTTGAATTTAATACGATTCTAAATTAAAATTTGTTTCCATAAAGTCTTAATTTATATCATCCTAGCATTTTCCCACTATCTTTTAAAATAATGTCGCCTCCTCGTACCCAGCATCCTTTTCAGAACGCAAACGAACCGTCGCTAGTTCCCGGAACAGATTTTCTAATTCTCGCAAAGCATCCGTCATCCCGCTGACAGGATATCTGTCAGAGGTGACGGTTTTCACCCAGTTTTGCGACGACGACGAGGAGAAAAACGGCCTCCTCGACAAACACATGTCGAGGCACAAAACAACGCGCCTCTTGTCATACCCCGCTGTCGGCCGTAATAAATGTCATCGGATTCGTCGACTTAGCACCGAAATAAATGACTGTTTATTTAGTAGAGAAAGTCGGGGGGTGTTTCCTTTACTTTTTTGTGCTAGGGCGAATTTGTTTGTTGTGCTACATGGGTTTTGTTTTTGTTTCACACAAGCGCGTCTGTTAGGGTTGTTTCCTTGTGTTGGCATTTGTTTTTTTATGCGTTTTTGTACAAATCATGGTTTATGAAGACATTTCTATCAGTTTTTAATGTATGGTTTTGTTATTATACTATTATAATTAACTACACAAAAATTGTAGATTGTTTTAACTAAAATTTAACAAATACTGTATTTTTCTAAGAAGTGGAAATATCGCTACATACTTGTTTTGTCGTCACTCTCTCAACACATGCACAGTAATATATGTATTATACCCGTCTTCTAGAAATAATAAATTCTACATAATAAAAATTTGAGTTGAGTAAAATGTAATTTTAAAATCTGACTTACCTCAACATTGCAAGGAGCCACCTTTTGAGAACTGCTGATTTTCATAGAAGATGTTCGATGTACCCACCATTTGCTTGCATACAACCTTCAGCGCGACGTATCCAATTCGCTCGCACGCGTTGTAACATTGCCAGGTCCTCTCAACCTACAAACTCGTTAAAAGTGTTACTTTTTCACCCCTTTAAATTTTTGACATAAGTTCTTTAACACCCTGTATTTTTAGGAATGGTTTATTATTAAGAAATATATTATTATGTTGAAAATTGAAACAAACTGCAAAGATATTGTCTATGCCGACATAACCAATGATTTGTTTTTGCAAAAATGAAACTTTTGAGGAAATTTGATTAGGTACCTTGTTAGTAAATGTAAAGCAGTATATTCCAAATTGTATAGTACGATAAATGCCAAATTTACATGAAAGAAAAAAAGTCCTCCCCCGCCATGGGCTTAAATATTGTTATGTGAGTTTCGTTGTTTAAACTTCTTTATACGTTTTAAATAATCTTTTTTGTCAACGACTGTACGAGCGCCACACGTACTTGTTTATTTCACGAAAATGGAAATAAAAGCGCGCTTTCCAGTGCTTTATTTCTGCCGCATCTGTTAGAGGAGGACGTCGCTTCGGTCGTAATAAACGCGTGTTGAAGCCAGATGCGGACAGGCTCAAATATATTTAACAGTAATGACTTCCTGTGGAGAGACAATTATATACCTCGCTCGGAAAGGCCTGGGTATAAATGGCGGCGATGATTTGGCAGATAATTTACTGCATGGGGCACATGGATGAGGCGAAGTTAAGTAACGCGTCCTTATGCGTTTTTGTTTCAGGATGTCAAACGCTTGTTGGTACCCCAGCGTTAACTTAAAGCGAAGTAATTAGATTAATAATGATCGTTTTGGTAACTTTTATAATAAGACTTGTGTAAATTATTTAACGGGTGATGGCGGGTCCGCCCCACGGAGCCTAACCCGAGAATAACAGATCAAAGATTCTTAGCTAAGATTGTGGAAGTGCGATGTAAGTGTTAACTCGCGAATACCAGGTACATAGGTCAAGGTATAATACTCCGAAAAACCATCTTGTTTTAAATATCACAACTAATATGTTTGAAACCGGTATGTATCTGGTGGGTTCAACTGATAAACGATCCTAGCTTAGTCCACAGTAAATTTTGAGTATTGAGAATAAAAGGATAATAGGTGGTAAGATCGTACATTAATAACTGTATTCAGGTTCACGAGTCGACTCTGTTCTGGTAAACCTCTCAGGATAAACAAACACATCTCAATCACCACTGAAGTTTTTCGGTGTTGAGAAAATCACGCCACCCTAGAAGAGTACAATTGAACCCACATACTCCCTTACTTAACCCTACCATGCTAATGACAATGACGTTGAAACTGTAAGCTGGTAGATCTCACGTACTGAATATGGGGTAGGTATCATTAGCAAACCGCATTCGGGTTTTGTTCGGTTTTAATATTGTTCCATTTGATAAGCGGCTTACCTTCTACGTTTTCGAAGGATAATGATTGCTAATGTTCGTCGTATTTGGGGGTTCTTTACGTCTAAATGGGGAGAGAAAGTGAAAGTTAGGGAACAAAACCGTTATTCCACCTTAAAAGAACGAAATTAATAAAAATCTTGTTTTGTAAACGTTCCTGACTTTCTGAGTAGTTTAGATTGGAAACTTTTTATTGTCCGCAGCTGTACTATGTTTTCAAGTATAAATCCAGCAAAACTAAACACTGTGAGTCTTCCAAATATAGTAAATTGAATATAATTGAACAGCTTTAGATTGTCGTAGCACGTATATCCATAACCCTTTTTTGAAGCATTCCGGATCCCTTTCTATTTGCTAAATCAAACGATCGCCCTCCCGTTGCTTTCAGAACAAGGAAGACTTCCTGCGGCTACTGTTGGACAATCGCAATTACCGTGTTGTGCGAAAGAATTTAACACTAGAGGCGGGGCACCCGTTTTCGCGTCGATGAATTTTCTCAAACGCCTCGGCAGTATCGACGGTTCTAAATTCATTTTGATTTGAATACAGGGAACTTCTTTGTTTTAGAGACAATCGAATAACGCTTATTTGCATGGAGAGACCCGATTTAGGTATTAATTTGTTGTGATTTCTGTTGGATAAGCACAATAAGTGTGGCATGTGCCCCGCCTCATGTCATTTTCCACTGTGATGATTTTGAATGAACGTTGGATTTGTTTTGTTTATTGTAAGACGTAGTCAACGTTTAAATATTGTTCTGTCAAGCTGTGCTACGTGTTTTTTCAAATAAAATATCTCAATTCTGAAGAATTTCTTTTTATATAATAATTTTGAAGGACTATGTAAAAATCGTTACCTATTTATTTCAAATATATCGGACTTTCCTTCATACGAACCATTTTTTTGTAGTTATACTTGATTTTAAACCTTCTTTCACACTTTTCTAAACACCTTGCATAACATTTTATATAAATTCCACTCAAAGTTAAAATAATTTTCCACAACGCGACAGTGCGCTGATTAAAGCGTAGCCTTTATCGCTGGGCATGTAAACCCGACCTTACATTTTACGAAATTTAAATTTTTGCTATACTCATTCCTAATTACAGTGCTTTTCCCCGACTTTAACTTCACGAAAGCAGTTATTTCTGAAAGACACTCCCCCCGATCCGCCGCGTGCGGATTTTATCCCCCCAAAGTTATCCCCCTAGCAGAGACGGTGGTCCGGAATTAAATGGTAATAAATTATCGGGTAAGTGTTCAGCAGATAATGTTATTATCCGGTGGAATTGGCTTGTGTGTGTCCAAGAAGCGGCATCAGCATGCGAATCGGTGAGCCTATAATTATTTTCGCGCCGCTTCTCATCGATATCTTTTATCTGAGAAGTCCGATCGGCTTCCAGGGCCGGACTAAGACGGTCCGTACGTGTTTAGCGGTAATAGTGGCAGCGATGTTTACTCTTAGTCCAGTAGGCAGAGGCCAGATGGAGTAATTTTCCATGAATCCCAAAAGTTTCTTATAAATCGTCTACAAATATGTAAATCCCAAGAATTCTTTTTTATTTGTCTTTCTACAAGATAACGTATCTCCAACTCTTTTTATTGCTGAACAACTGCAATTAACAAAAATTTGCAAAAATCGGTGTTTTTCTTAAAATTGTTGTCAATTTTCTAAAATTTAAATTAAACCTCATGAAATGTTTTAAAAAATAATTCTCAATTCATGTATAATTAGTAGATATCGGAAATAATTAATAGTTGTCCTATGTGTTCCGCGGTTAATCCTCTTCGGCAATCGGTAAATACCCATTTCAAAAACGAAAATGATGGCGAAACATCACCTATTTCACGTTTTAGTAATCTCACTATCCGCGTCGTTGTATAATAACATGTACGTGTCTGTCAACGATCTGAAGCTTCGCATCGATCAGTTTATTCCATACGTACCCTCACTCTAATCCCTGGCGTGCCAGTGAATTACAGATTTTTTGCTGAGGGACGTTGGTCGTGCATTTCGTTGTCGTTTGTGCTTGTGTGAGTGAGTTTGATGCTTTGCTTGGTCGAGTGTATGGCACGTGTTTTTATGGCAGTAACTTGAGCATAGAGCGCCACACGGTTTGACCACAGATTTAGCCTATTTCTGCTACTACAACTAGCATAATATGGATTACTATTGTTTATTTATTTGTTTGTCGCCACAAAGTTTCCAATGTCTAATAATAATCTCGTTGCTGAATTATCGATAATTATACCTCATTACCGGAAACTTTGGAATTATATTTTTAATATATTCTGTACATATCCGAATATATTAAAAAACTAAAATATACTGGTCCACTTTTAGTGATTTATGTAAATGTAATCTTTTGTCAATAATTTGGTATATTCATTTGTTCATTTCGAATTATGTTTTTTTTTTAATAGAAAAAGTAGCATTTTCAATTCCGTTGCAATACTTTTTTCCGTTCGTTTATAGTAATAATAAAAAGCGAAGGGCCCAAAACGGAGCCCTGTGGCATTCCGTGATGAACAATTTTACGGCCTGAACAAGAGACCTCCTTTCCTGATTTAAAATAGTTAAACCGTTAAGATATGCAATAAAATGTAAAAGTGCCATTGGCGTAGTACTTTGAAATACGCTTTTTTATTTTCTATTCAACGAAATACTGGGTACTTTTCTATACACCCTGGAAAAATCGAAAAGCCCCACCAAGTGATAGAAAATTAGATTTATAAATGCAGGTCCCGACGTTGCAAAGGCCGGTCCTGTGCTCCTAAGTGTAGTAAATTACAGGCCACCTACCAAAAACGGCCTCTTATAAATCTATACATACAATTTTTACCTCCGCTGGGTCGCTACACCAAATGAGACATCATATTTCTGGGAATGCCAACAGGGTTATAATTAGGGGCCCAAAAAAAACAAAAGGAGAGCGGACCGCCACTAATAAAATTAATTGTTTGTTTACTTGATGCTGGTATATATTTTTATACGTCCCGAATTTTAAAAAACAAGTATTTATTCAGTATTTTTCAAGGTAGATGCAGGTTTTGTCTTAGGTATTGTTTTACAACTGTGCTACTAAAAGAGAAACTTGAATGGGGAGTGCGATAAACAAAGATAATATCGTTTTCCGTTTCTTTTTCTCAATATTTTTCCCTAAAATATACAGAATGTGACTAAAATTATTGACCAACTTTCATAGCTGACTATGCTGTCACAAATTAACAACATAGTTCTCATTACCAAAATAAGATTTACACTGTTGAACTTCAAATATTAAGAGTTCGTGTACTTAAAAAAATGCTTGTAGTTTCCCATAGAAAACAAAACACTACCAAACTCTAGAACCATCCTCGTCCCCATTCAAAAGTTTAATAATTGTTACCCACACCACCACCACGTAGCAATCCCCGCCGCTATTTACATTGTCACACATAATCTGAAATAACAAGGGGCCTCCGCATGGTCTAATAGCCCTAATAAAGCAGTAAGGACGCTGACAGAATGCGGCAGGACGACGTTTGAGTGGGATTAGCGATCGGGCGAAAGCGAATCCTCCCAGGTGATGCGCTGCGGCGAACTCCCATTGTGCGTTTCCACAGAGAGGAATCCGACAGAGGCGTGCGGTATACCACCTTTTCGGGCGCTGAAATAGTGTAATTTATACTTCGTACTGCATTTAATTTTTAATCACAACAGGTAATAGTGATTCAGATGAAACAAGACAATCAACATTCTTATATATCTGACAGTGTATTCAGAGTTCAACAAGATGATGAGCACTCGAAAACAAATGCTGGTGTACCTTAAGGTAGCGTTTTGGGGCCAGTCCTGCACGAGCTCTAAACTAACGACATCCCTCACATACAAAATAACATCGTCGTTACATTCACAAACATATTTTGGCAGTTGGAAAGGAACCGAAATTGAAAAATGATCGAAACAAAATTAATGAAAGAGGTTAACGACATTATTTACCTTAAAACGTCCACGTACGCTTCTGCACCTTTCAAAGCAGCTGTTAAGGGATTAAATCTAACAACGGTGTCGATGTATGGGATCATTGCCTGAAAGGGAAACAACCGAAGTCGATCGAATACATTCGGATTATGGGATTAGTGGCTAATGGGGGCACGGCAGACTAGATCCTTATATTGTCCAAATCCACAGCTTTAGACATGGATTTTTGAAAATTACACAATATTTTCCGACTTATGCAGGGTGTTCCGTTGATGTACAACGTATAACTTCTCTGTTATTAGTCGAAATACAAAAAAAAAGAGATTTTTATAGGTTATATCTCGCCGACAATCGTCGAACGTAGACAGTATGGAAAAAGAAAGGGACAATGTATATTCTAGTGGAACTGGTATCAGCGAAGCGATTGTGAATGCAACAATTTTTTAATATGCTACAATACAACCTTATATCTAACTGGTAATAATATAACTTTCATAATGGGCGATATCTATAATCCCGAATAAATACCTCTTCTGATTCGGCGGGTAATCTGGGCACTAACAATATATCAAAGCTTAAACAAACGCGTCGCAATTAGAGAACGATGAAGACCTTCGATAACATCCTAGTAAAAAGCTGGTTCTCCCACTTACCTCGCCTCTTAGATACCTGAGATTGTTAGTCACATCCTGGCCCGCGGTGTCGACCACTTTGTACAGGGCGATCGACCAAACGGATACCGCACAAAATAGGTTGGTTTTAGGTAACAGAAATTTAGTCAGAATAATTGTTTTTTTAGGAGAAACGTTTCGAAGTTTTATCTTGTGGACATTAAGTATACATAAACTTTTACCATACAGTGTTCTTATAAATTTATTTAACAGAGAATTTTTTACACGTTCCTAGCGAACATGATAACGATGACCAAATTCCAAATTCATGACCTGCTATGGTGATTTTTCTTTCAGAAGTCATATTAGTGTTTCTTTTATCTGCCAACGCAGCATTGTTCGTCATTTTTTAAAATCCTTAAATCCCAAATTTCATGATATTATCTTTATCCATAACTCCTCTACGAGGCACTGAAGTAACTGAAATTTAAAAAAATTATTCCAGGATTTCAGAATCTAGGAGGTCTTGACATTAAATGAAAAGTATTGAAAAGATGAACATATATTAAAAATCTGAAAACATTATAAGCTTAATAATTTTTAATATTTCAAAGCTCCAAAAAGTTTGAAAATATGTTACCTAAAAAAAATAGAATAACAAATTTTCTTTTTTCCAGTGTATTCTTTCATGGCCTTCTAAGATCCAAATTAAGGTATAGTTTTAATGGAAAATTAATGTTTGCAATTTTTTCAATTATTTTGATCCTTTATGTTCAATTCGATACTTTTCACTTAATTCCAAGGCTTCCTAGATAACCAGACTAAGATAATATTTCTGGATTTTACTAATTTGGAATTTATGGATTTCAAGGGACGAGGAACAATTCTGCGTTCACATTTTAAATAAAAAAAATTGCTAATATGAATTTTGAACAATATCGCTTAAAGAAGATAGAGCAGGCCATGGATTTCTAATTTGGCCATAGTGATACGTACGCTAAGTAGGTACATTAAAGAAGATTTTACAAGTTTACTTTTTGTACTGAACAATGATACAAAAATTGATATGGTTGTCTTCATCATATTTTATACAGGGTGATTCACAACTTATCCAAAAAAATTTGGGAATAGATATGGCATGAGAAATGGAGTCGATTTAGTAAAAAAAAATTTGTTCAAACCTTTATAGTTTCCGAGAAAAAATTATTGAAATTGTAGTACTTCTAACTAAAGTCTCTAGCATCATTCGTAATACGCATGAGAGCCACGTAACCTCAGCGATTCCGAATACTGAAATTCGATTTTACAATCGTCGTTACGATAGTGTTTACACTACTTTTTAGTAGTCAGTGTCAAAAATGGCTTGCGTGTATAGCAACTCGGAGTTGGTGGATATCGTTTTAATTTATGGTAAAGCTAGACAACATTTGTTTTATGGTGAAGCATTTGTGCCATAGTGAGGCAAGACTATATTTTTTGTGAGTAAGACGGACCCAAATGTGTTTACGGTGGAAAAAATTTTGAACAGTTGTTGTAACATCAGGTATGTTAAATTATTTTATTATTTAAAACTACAAATTAATTTTATTAATTAATAATAATAACAATAGCGACAAAAGCAGGTGAATTTCTGATATAAAATAGGTGCTATAAAATTGTATTTATTTCTGTCCTTGCGAAATTCTTTTAAGTTTTTGTTTGTTTTTATCACACTGCTGCCATGCCGGTCGCATTGTGCGAGGTCAGGTTTTCCAGTGCCGTGCAAAAGTGAATTTTTAAATCATTTTCGATCTGCCCTTTTTGATTTTTTTCTTTACAAAATTGTATTTGTAACTGTCCCCTGCACATCCATTTTTTTTTGATAAGTTCTAAATCACCCTGTATAAAAATATGTCCCATATTATAGACTCTGTAGACATTACACGTATTTATTTAATTTTTGAGATTTTGATGAAAATATATACATTTTTACAGTAATTTCGATTTTGACCAAACGTGAATCACCTCGTCACGAAACGAAGCCGCCCGTGATTAACAGCGTGACCCGAAACACGAAACATGTTAGAAACACGTTAATTGGAACACATCGGCAGTAATCATAGTCGCCCAGGGTTACGACCTGTCATAGAAACGGCTCATTAGCCAAGATTAATATATCATCCCATCTTGTTTTATAACCGATTGCGGTTTCTGGTGGGTTCTGGGAAAGGATCTAGCAGCTTTGGCGTTTAACCGAAAATCCTAGCGGGCCGCGGACCACACGGAGGTGTTTGTAACGCTGGTTGATTTGTGGGTTGTCGGGAAAACTTTTTGGCGGTTGGAATTTAGCGCTTTGCCTGCGTCACGCTGCGCCGAAATTTTTAGTTAATTTTGTGAGGCGGTTATAGACGCGACCTAGGGAACCGAAGTCTGAAGTTAATTATTTGTGACATTTTGAATAAAATTAAAAAAATTTATAAAAGAAACCCTTACGTCGAAAGGAACAGTTTTTAAAAAAATCAGAAAAGTTTTGTTCTCTAGACTATTTATTATATTATTAAGGAAAAAATGATCTCTTTGTTTAACTTTGACAAATCGAACGGTTTCGAAGTTATTAGTTCTCGTCGGTAGGTATGAGTCGTCAGTTTGGATGTCTATCTCCAGAATATGGATGAGATATAACCTCAAAATGATATGTCATGTCATGTATTTAAATGTCATTGTGACATTTTGATGCATATGCTATAAATATTGAGAAATTTATTTTTACGTACAAATAAATGCTCTTAGCTTGGATTTCCAAGAATACCTTTTTTCTTTTAAGTAGTCTAGGAATCAATATTTCTTCAAAAAAGAAATAATATAAATGGTGCAAATATAAAACAGTTGGAGATGACATAGAGACAATTTGTTTTATGTAAATTCAGGGTGTTAGAAGTTTTACTGCCTTAACTTTAACAGACGTAGAATACATTAAAATAAACAAAAAAAAAAACTCATATAACATGGGTCCTAACTCAACCATTTCCGAGAAAAAAATTATCAAAATCTCCAACTTGATGTCCAAAAGTTCGTTTAATTAAAGAATATTGACATAACTGCGTGTATAGAATAGCATAAAATACAATGTTTATCACTTTTTTTAACTTGTTTATGCTTAATTCCAAAAAATAATTAGCGTTGTAATAAATTTAAAATTCGATAAAAGTCATATTGAGCAATGTGGCGCGGCGACACAAGGTACTGAGCTGTCCAGCATTACGCAATTCAGTTGGTATCTGGAATTGGACCGTGTTTGAGTGTTTTTTGCGTACAACTATTTCCTTTTCTCGAGGTGTTTTCCAGTGAATGCGCGAAAATTGGATTCGAAGGTGTCGTGCGTGCATCGAAAATGGTTATGGACATTTTGAGCATATGTTGTAGTTTGTTTTGTACTTGTGCGTTTAAAAATTACTGAATTTTGCTTTTTACTTAAAACTTCCCAATATTACTACTGGCTGTATTTTACAAACTTACGCCCCTGTAATATACAACTTTTTTGTACGTTTATAATTACTTCTATCTCATGCTGAAGTAAAAAAAACTTCTTACAGCCTGTATAGACAATATTTAAAAATGAGTATTTATTGATTTTATTTTTAAAATGGAGGAATTTGCAATCCATTATTTCAACAGATGATGTGACGTCATAAAAAGGCGGGAAATTTTAAATTTGAACATATCTCATTTGTAATTTTATCATATTGGCATTGGAAAAACTACAAAGTATTCAAGTTGCAGCCCATTTTTTAGTGAAGAAAATGTACCTAATTATAACAACTAATGAGTTTGATATCGGTCTATGTCTGATGATTCTGTATACTAGATATTGCGGATGTAATTCTATACTTGACAAAACTGTAGCTAAAAGGTAGTTGTTCCCCACAATATCTTTACTCAAAAAGTGTCAATGTCTTCTTCTTTCTTCATTTTGTGTGTACTAATAGATATAGATACCTACTCTTTCTATGAAAGTTTCTTTGACGTCAAAAAGGTCTCCATACAATTGTCATTGTTTTTTGTTTCCATCATCATCTGTCAATAGTGTTTTGGTAAATTAAGTATATTAGGTTTTAAAAGTTTTGGAAGCTTTTGAATCCTGCGATTAGAAAGATTCCCTCCTTGATAGCTTCTTGGCTCATCGACACTATCGACTAACGATAGGCGTGACCTTCTCGTACCTGCCATCTCCCCAGTGGCCAGTCCCTGACCAGGTGCGTATTAGGCCCCGCCTCTTACCTGATTTGTTACCTGTCGCCTCGGATCAGCCGGCGCGATACGTGTAGATATCTTGATTTTCTCGTGACTTCTCTTCTTGGTCGTTCAATTGACAGCCGGTTTAATTGGAGCGAATTAATTAGGACCAAACCAACCGAGAATCTGTGCTAGTAGGTTTTACACTGTATCTGTCAATATGATTAAATTATTGAAAATGTATGGATAAGTAATATGTTGCCTCATCCAGACACATGAGAATTATTCGATTTGTAACAGTAGTATCATTGAAAATTAACAGTAAACCAATTTCATTTGAGCCCTGAGTCTTTTTATTTAACTCAAGTGAAATTTGTTGAATTCTATTTCCGCGAGAAGAATATTTCAAGAAACGTTAATTATACCATTGAGTATGTGAAACGATGGAAAGAGTTGTTATTCTTAATGCTACTATGCATTTAGTCATAGGTTTAGCTTAGACCGTCCAAAGCGCGTTTCGGTCGATGCTGTCAAATCTAACGACGGCTTAAACCCTTCTAAAGTTGTGGGCAAAAGCTAGTACTATGTATACATTTTTTGTCAACTATATTCTACCTTTACTTATAATAAATGCACGGACTATATTATTTAACTTTAACTAATTAATTAATTGCACTCACTAGTAAATATGACTACTTTAAAATTATGTAACCTTGTTTACAACCTGGTGTATATATGGTTGCAGATACACGCGGATTAAATTTAAATTATAATTTGTTGGGATTTTGATGGGATGTTTGTTCATATTTTATTTTATATTCGTATCTTAATATAAACATATCATTATTTTTTTTGCATTTTCAAATTTTAATTCAACGTGAAGAATAGCGACAGAAAGTGTTTCATATTTGAAAATATTAAATTAAGTTTTTTACCCTACAAAAGAATTCGAAACAGAGTACTGGGAATTATATTTTTTCTTCCTAAATCGTAAAGTCTGAACTGACCGGCCCAATAACAATTTTCAGTGGTTAAGCCGTATCCATTACGGCCTTCGCTAATGAATACAGCTTACAGCAATCTCCCATCTCACGACGAAGAAATATGTATGCATTATGTAAATCACGTAGACGCTGGAGCTAGCCGGGGTCAAAGTAGGCCTAGAGAGGACAGTCGTCGGTCGCGTTCCGAGAGCTCCCGGATTAGATGATATCTCAATTTAACCGCTTCTGTGACGCGTAGGCCGTGGAGGAACTGGTTTACATTACGATTATTGCGGCAGCCACACTCGGCAACTCGATATTATTATGCTGGATGTGCGTTTGTTCTTTTCCCTTGCGCGCGAGATCTTCATGCTCGAGTCTTATCTAGTTGGCCGCGCTCGGAATGCCTACCGACTTCATCTAGGTTGGCTTTGAATCTCGAAGAACGGTGAGAGATTCGAGATGGAGATCCAGATAGGCGGTTCTGGTCGGGTATACGCCCGGTCGTGCCATCTGTTGTGTCGTGGAGGTGACGCTGATTGCATCCTTAAATAAAACGAATGGGGGTTAACGTGCATGCCATTTCCAATTTTTATCAGATGTACTTCGTTCCTGGCATTGTGGCAGTGCTTTGTTCTTCCTGTTTGGCCTCAATGTAAAGAAATCTAATCTAAGTGTAAATAATAGGGATTTGCGTTTAGAGATTTGTATTAAGTTAACAGAAATGTAAGGAGGTATCAAGTAAAAGTATATTTAAATTTAAAGATGCCTGTGTATTAAAGTGGCAGAAGAGTAAAGAGGTATTTTCCTAAGAAAATATCTAGAAAACAATGATTTAAATTTTATTTCAATTTGTTTCTGAATTTTTGCTTTAAAACCAGTTGAAGACTGCGAGCGCGGGCAAACGAAATACAAATACAGTTGCATTGGGCCACTAGGCAATAAATCTCAGCCGTTGACAAGTGGTCGACAAATTGCCCAGCAGTGCAGTGCAGCAATGCGGAATTTGGTAGGATTCAGGTAATTTTAATTTATTATAGGTACCTTCTATTAATCATTGATATTACAATTGCGAAAGGGAGAAATAATATTATTACAACATGGCATTTTGGAGGCCTTTTGAAACGGAACAAAACGAAAATTACAATCAATATAATAAAATTGTTTGAGAACATAAGTAGTTAAAATATGTTGTTGGCCAAATGAACATATAATAGAAATTTTCTGTACATTATATTATTAAATTATTATTAAATTTTATAGTTAGGCGTTTTTTTACATGTTCAACTGACTCCGAAAAAACTATACCATTGACTGAAAATTTCCACCAAAGTGCTCAAAGAAGCTTCCAAATGCTCCAGAGAGGCCAGTTGTACAAACCCCCGACAGGCTTCGCTGGATCTACGAAGGAAGGTGATCAAACATCGACCCTAGTGACTTGCAGTGCACTAACCAGAATCCGAACCTGACCAGTACTTCTAGGATAACTCAAAATTTAAAGCCCTGTTAGAATCATGTCCGTACTATTTCAAAACAGTGTTAACAATTTCAAAAAAATTTGGGAGCACAGCTTCCGGCCTAGACCTTAATTCTAGAGCCCCAACCACCCAGACCTTGTTTAATATTGCAATGAACGTCCCCACCTAGAAGCTTCCAAAACCATAGATCCTCTCAGGCCTACACACTCCCGGAAGCTTCCAAAATGGTGCGTGTCAATTTTTACGGAAAATAAAATTTTAAATCATATGACACATTGTAAATCTAAACCCATAGATAAGAGAAGTCTAACCTCAAAACAATTGTCATAAAATAAAAGTGAGAAATCGCGACTAGCGTCCTCTAGCAGAAAATGAAAAACTAACAGCACTAATTTACGTGTACCAAATTTCAGCCCAATATATTAGTTTTGCAACAGATTAGATAAAAATTTGTTTTAAGAAAGTCTTTAGTGCCTTTATATCACAAAATTTGATTTATTGTGCGTTGTTTTAAAATTTACTGTTTCTAATTTATAAATATTAGAACCAAAGAGATTTTTGAATGTATAGTGCAGAAATCTGTTATTAATTCAAAACTGAATGTTTATCGACATCACTAAATTCATATGTATTGTAATAAAAAGCAAATTTCTTGTATAAAACATTTATTCAAATTATTTGTGATAGGAAACTAATCTAAACATAAACAAAAGGTATTATCACTTTATCACTTATTATATTTGGCGTAAAACAATTGATCACAACTATGGGGCCATAATCCCTAGGAAATTTATAAAATTATATGTGTAGTAAAAGCGTAATATCAAACATCTTTTGAATTTTAAATTTTGGGCAAACCAGCCACTATGGAACTTTCGATTCCAAGGTGATCTTGGCCTCTTAGAATCTTAAACGTGCCGTTATCGCCCCAATCGGAGTTCCAGGAGTTGGCGATGAGCCAGTATGGGGTATTGTCCTCCACACCCCAACCTAGGATACGGATAGCGTGTCCCCCTAGTTCCTTTCCTGTCACGTGTTTGTAAACGCCTAAAAATCAAAGTCACTGTGTACATTTCTGCAGTATGCCGTATGTGTCGATTTGTTATTTTCACGGACGGCGTTTTTCTTTGAAGTTTAAATAATATTTACATGGTTCATTCAATTCGCAGTTTATGCGATTAGTGAAATGGTAGATATTTTAAAAAGCAGAAATATTCCAGATGAAATGAATTGATAAATAGGTCAAAAACCAACATCTGACATATTTGGTATACATTTGATACAAATTAAAAAAATATATTACCTATATGTTCTACACAGTAAACTGTACAGCTGTTAAAACTATACCGGAACCAATTATACTGAATGCGGGGTACATACCACTCTTGTAATGTAGCAAATCCTCGTAAACGGTGAAAGCCGCCTCTACCGGACCATTGTTCTGGATTTCCGTCTGGATCTCGGTCACTTTACTGGATATCGAGTACGCCTTCTGACCAAAGTTCTTGTCTTTGGCGTAGGGAACGTTATACCCGCTTTCACACTGCTTAATACACTTAGGAGTCTTCCCTTCATCTCCGTTACAAGAAGGCCTTGTTCCGTTGACGTGGTGTTCACACGGAGGAATTTCATAAGGCCTGCATCCCTAAAAAAACATGGAAATTTGAAAATTAATTTAATCAAAACGGGAAATCTTGTAACGGTACCTGGTGGGATCCATATGTACCTCCAGAAACGATTCCCTTTCTGACCCAGTAGTGCCAGGCCGCACCAGGAAAACCTCCGTTACAGCCCATGCCGCAGGTCCAGCAACAAGACACCAGGTCGTCGGAAGACAGTCTGACGTTGACGGTGGCGTTGGAATGGATACAGACCCTGTCAGACATGGATTCGACTGCACCAAAGGCCTGAAATTGGATAAGTCTCTTTAACGGAGCTTGATCACTTGGATTATAAGATTATGTCGCTGCGTACGTGACGTCACTTCAGTGGTGATAGTCACCCGGTGAAAGTTGTATCGTCGCGTAAGAAAAAACATACATATGATCCCTATTCGATTAAGTTTTATTGTAAACACAGATCACGCAGTACAATGCACAATTGCTAAAAATCATATTTTATGATAATAATTTATCTTGAAATTGGGCAGAAATTATGAAATTAAGTTTAAAAACATTAAAAATAAAATAGATGTTATACAGTTGTTACGATCTCAATTGGAACCGCATAAAAACATTTAACTCATAAATTCTACGGAATCCATAGACGTCCAGAAAAATTTGGCCCTGTCTCGTCTAGATATACTATATTCCAAGCTATATTACCATATAATTACCATACGATTGTCAAGTTTTTTATGTTTAAAATCGCATTGTAATAAAGCATGTCGCAAAATATCTAAAGATTTATAAATATAATCAAAATAATCGCTTAATTTATCTCGAATCATGTTTAAATAGGAACTTTATTTTCTTTATACATATCATAAATTGTGCGTTGCAGTACATCTGGTTAATCGTCAATTTTCTTTAATTTTGTATTTTTACGTTTCCTGTTTGTACTGTGATCGATCATTCTTTAATTACGCGATAAATTGTCGTTTTTGATATCTTAATTAATTCGTTAATCCGTTTTCTAACTTTTTTATCACATTGTTCACTATTTTCAATTTTCAAACATTCATATATTTAATATAATACATTGACTTTGTACGTGTACGAGTAAATCTTTGTTTTTAAACTCTCAGTTTCTTTCGATGCTTTCGACAAAAACCGGTTCCACTATTTGGGGATTTTAACATACCCCGCCAAGCAATGCTCTACACTGCACTGGCCAAGCGGCAAAGCTAAGTGAACCCGTGTACCATACAAAAGAATTATTTACGACCTAGTGGACCAATACAGATTTGCATTGATGACCAGCGCGCCGCCGTCGATTCGACATCAGGCGGACTACCGGACTCGCCGAATTGCTATTCGAGTATAAATTACGAGACACATCATGGTCAAAGCATAGGAACAAATTTCAGAAGTGCATACGGTCCTGTGCTTTACGATTTACAGGTTACAATTAACATCGTAACAACTATACAAAATTGGATATAAAAAATAAAGTAGAAGTGTAAAGATACGAAGTAACCTTGAACAGTTTTATTTAAAAATGTATGCATTGTCCAGTACTTATCATTTCATATCGTCATGAAAATCATGTGATTCCCTCAAAGTTTTTAGTGAATCCCACTGATATAAAATACTACGGAATTTCTAATGCTTAAAAATGTATAGGTATATTATTTATTAGAAATGATTTCCATCACTCCAAATACATATAAGTAAATATACAGGGTGTTCCCCACGTTTTAATCGGAAAATTTCCCCAGGTGATAAAAAAAATATTTTTAGTAAAGATTCATATGAACTTGGGTCACAAAACACTTTGTTTTCGAGACACGAGGTGTTGGAATTAGAAAGAAATATAACTTTTTCGGGAATATATTTGATGCTTAACTTAGTTTGAGAAACTTAGGCCACTAATTTATCTACTTAGAGTAAAGGGAGAATACTTGACTTATAAATATATTAACCAGTGGCGGAGATATGAAATTCGATTTGTTCCGGATCGCAAAATAAAAATACAAAAAATGTTTTTTTTCCTTAAAATTAAAAACAGTAAAATACTTAATGGCGTTGGTTGAAATTGTGATGCTGACCTCTAATTAGATATATTCTTAATCCAAGTTTTATTATTGATGTTAAAAATTTTCAGGGACATCTGAGGAGCCGTAACAAATTTGTTTAAATCTGGACAACCTTGTATTTTAAAAATTTTGAGGTAACCACAGTTTTTTCAGTGAGTAATTCACAGAAAGCGTGATTCATTTCGATTATATAAAAACGTTTAAATTCGTGACTAATCGTGAAATAATTTATTTTATTAATGTTTAAGGTGTATCGAATTAGTTTTTAACAAACTTCAATACTGCAATTTGATAAAATTTTTGATTGCTACGCATTATTTACAATTACATACATAAATAACATGGTTGCCAAATTATTTTTATACTGCTTTTGTTGTTAAAATTTTAAAGAATGTAGAAATGCTAATTTTGCTCTGTACATCATAACAATATTTTATTTTCACAATACTCTAATGACGCTTTAAGAATAACAAAATAAACAGCGTTTTTATCAACAAAGTCACTCACCCAGCACGATCCGCACGACCCTTGATCCCTTATCTCCCTTATAGTGGGACAATGAGACCACTCTTCCCTAGCGTCGAACTGTTGAGGTATATAGGTGGCTTCGATGCTCTCTTCTTTCATAGGGGGCAAGTAATTCTTATGATCGGGCAGCACCCCCATAAGTTTTCTGATATAAGACATGTCCAGGTCCTCCCTGAAGTTCCTGCCTGCCCTCCATGTGGATTGTTTCCTGTTTATGGACTCGATGAATTCGTCTGAGAGAGGATGGAAACGCGGTTCAGGATCAATTGAAAAGCTTAAGGAAATTGCTATTGTAAATGTTGCTAAAAATAACAGGGGCGCCATGGTCACAACCTAGAAATTGAGAATTTTCGGTATATTGTTCGCAGTATTGGAAATTTAAACTAATATCTAAGAATATGAGGATTGAAAAAAGTGTTCATATTTATTGATATGATCGTTCGTTTTATTACTTTCAAAAAGAAAAATTGAAAATGTAGATATGGATAAGAACATTTTTAGAGATTCTGGTGAAAGTAATTGATAATAATTTAAATAATACCAACAGATCTAAGTGTATGAAATGAAAAGGAACTGCACTAAGTATATAACAAAGAAAAATATGATGCACAAACTTACGCAATTGATTTGTTTTCGAACACTGCTTTTTAAAAGCTAACAACACCAAATGAAGAATCACAAAAAGCTGATTATTTTATATTTGCCACCGATAACACAAATATCAGCTGAACACTGAATTGATAAACAAGCAATCAAAGTCAAAACACAAAACACATGATTTGCTTACTCATAACCTGCCTGCTACATAGTTGCCATATTGCAAGCATTGAAATTACTAATTTGTAGTTCATTAGTTAATTAAAAACAAATATCCATAGTAAATAAATATTTACTTATATATCAACTGCGCTATAGATATAGATTTCACAGTTTTCAAGAAAGCAATGAATGTATAATACACATTTATATGAAGGAAAATAGGCAATATTGCGTAAACTTTCTGAAATTTAAAATAATTTCCTTTTAATGCGACTGATAGAGATCCTTATCGTTTGGTAGTCACACTAATGGTTCCGGTTTGTTAGAAAGCTGTCGTAATAATATATCTTGAAGGTTTAAAATAGAGTTGATTCATCTATTACTCAATAGGTGGCAGCTGTATTTAAAACTGCAATAAAGCGCCTCTAAAACTGCAAAACCATATAAATAGAAAGTGTAAAAGTCATTTTATACGGTCAGTTCATTAGTGTTACAAAAAGTAGCTTTAAACTATAAAAACACAGACTATAATAATGACTGCAGTAAGAAAACTGAATCCATTTTCTCCTGGAACTTTAAAGACATGCAATAAGTATACATTTTTTTAGCAAATAAAGTGACGTTTCAAGAAACATTGATTTATCGAAGTCTCTACAAAAGAGGTACGACAAAAATAAAAGAGTGTTTAAAGGTTTCCTAAAATGTTTAAAACCGAAGCATATGAAAAAAACAAAACTGTACCGGTTGTATTGATTTCTTTTCACCCAAGGAAACTACCTTTGAGGCATGGCCCATAAGCTTCCAGACACCCTGTAGATTGTTGTTTATATTGTGAAAGAAGCTCCCAAATGTCATAAATTTTAATTCATCTTCCCAAGCTATACACCGCTGGTCAAGAAGAATAAAAATTTTCACTGTTCTTTCGAATTCTACCGCCGGCGATGTCAACGGAATCCGAAACTCCTTCGGAAACACCGAGTCAAAACAGAGTTGAAAATCAAGAAAATCAAATAATTTTTTGGAAAATTTAGCAGAAATTCATAGAAACCGCTCAGTGACCACCAAACACATTGGTGCTAGGTAGCTGAAACCAAAAGGCAAGTCACCTCCGATGAAGTATTAAAATCGGCCTAGGAAGAACAAAAATGTCTCCAGTCCAAAAACACCTGAAATTCAAAGAGGAGAATCTGGCGGAGCCATCAAAAGGTGCGATTGAACATCGACCCTCGTTACCCGCATATCATTTTTTGGCTAGTTTCGATCAAAACTAAACTGTATGTACTTTTTAAAAACTGGGGGGGGAGGGTAAGGAATAAAACACCGTCTGTTGAAAATACACTGTATATAATGTGCTATTGACATAACTTTACAATAAATGTAAGCGTATTTATGAAGATCCTCCACTCTGTAAAGATAAATGATGACTGGTTCGTGCAAATGTACAGTATATTACTGAAAAAGTCTAAGTCGTACAATTTTAAATACGTTATTAACCTAGAGGGTAATTGTTCTAACAATATCTTGTAAATAACATCTCATATCTATATATAAGCAAAACTCTGAAACTATGAAACAATATATGTACAACATACCAGTAGAATATTTATTATAAAAAGTATTTCGGATATATGTACGTTATTTTTTTTTGTATAATATCCTCAAATAAAGCAATAGTACCAAAGCATCTTGGTCTTAAAGTGTATTCGAAATCCTCCTCGACTTCACCCTAGAAAAATATATGCTCCACTTATTTTAGATATGTTTAATAAGTGTCCCTACATCGCGAAATATTGGACCACACCGCAGTCTTTATCTAATGTAAGAGTTACAGCTCGTAGCGCTAGGCTAGACATCACACATCGAGTATGAGTGACTTCGATATGTACACAAACTAGCAACTGGACGGTTTACACTACAATCTACTAAAGCAAACCTAAGTTTTCGTCGAGTATTCTTTTAATCGGTGAAGAAGAAATTCTCTTAAAGCTCCAGTAGCAATGACGTCAGCGTTCTGATCCCGGCACGTCTCAAAAATGGAAAACCAAAAAAAAAGGACTCCGATCCTCGTAACAACTAAATTTTTTGGTGCGACTGGAATGCGTGTTAGTTTGTTTCGCTTTTGAGTTTACTTATGAGTATCGTACAAAAAAAGACTGTGCTGCCAAAAGTGGAAAAATACGGCACAGAGAAAGTGCGCCTGCGTACAGCGTGGCATATTTTAAATTACCTCACAGTAACTTCTTATTATATTTTCCAAGGCGTAAGGTGTTATTCATTATTATCTACATCTATGAATGGTCAATGTTACTCAATACCTCTTCAAATTGACAGAGAGTGACCTGCTATTTCACAGGTACTTCGGGGGAACAATTACTCTGAGGACTAATGCTTCAACCAGCATTGAATTATACTCACATTTTATCTAAAAAACAGCTGGGATCGTTCGTCAGTAAAACCACCAGACATGTACCGGTTTTGAACCTGTTGGTTCTTATCAGTAAGCTTTTGGTGTGATGTAATAATAATGCTATCTGTTACATCTCACCAATATTCACTGCGTGTCCGGAGTTAAGATACATCTATGGTATACTGATGAGAGCTGATCGAAACCAGTATATGTCTGGTGGTTCTGCTGACGAATGATTCTAACTGTTTACTCAGTTTAAAATGTTATGCTATTTTATTGTGTACTTATTGCCAAAATACCGATGTTTTGTTAAACAAATTTGAATCTACCTTATTTCATATTATCTTGGGCTAAGAACGCAACCAGCAACGCATACAAATTTGAGCGGGTCATTTAATATACGCCGTGCGCTGTACTCCGTACATTATTTATTTCAGATATTTTATTTACAATAGCTAAAGATCGAGAGAACCACAGTTAAAACTAACTACAATATTTGATCCCGCATTCAACATACCTGAACGAATTTTACTGATAAGCTACACTAAGGACCGTGGAAGAAACGGTTGATACCATTATTTACAAACCAATTTACGGATGGGTTCCTCTATTGAGCTAAGCGGTTTCAATTTGGGGGGGTCTTTGAAAACACATGCACAATTTTTGTTCCAATTGGTGCAATTTTTCACGACATTTTATTCAACTAATCTGCAATCGTATTATGTCAATCAATAAAATTAATGACGCTAAGATTTAGGGATTTTTTACTTGACAGTAAATCAGTGATAGTAGTACATATTGCGCCATCTACTATTCAGCTCCATAAATATAACACGTCATCTGTTGTTCACAAACTTCATTAAGGTTTTTGTTTCTAACATTCGTCTGCAAATTAACTGACGTTTTGGGAAAATTCATGGATGTGTTCTCAAATTCTATTACGGGTGGGTGGCATGGTAAAAAGGGGGGGGGCCGACTACGCATTACGGAAAATTTGGCTAGACCGGTCGATACGCGCCCGGCAAGAGATTAAATTTATCAGTCTAAGGTTCTGATAGAAAGTTCATAAGGCCAATAATGGTAAGAACTAGCTCTGCGCTATACGAAACCAGATACTATCGATATGTTCGATGTGGGACTTTATTCGAGACCGCGCTGTATATTGGTTTTATATAATCAGCAGTTCTACTTTAGTTTTCATTACGGAAACTTCTTCTTTTGTTGTTCAAGGTTTAAAGCAAATTGGTGAATAAATGTTTGTCATTTATTTTTTTTGGATTCCTCTGTTTATTTATTTTATGACAAAAGTATTTCATTGACATTTGCAGTACCTGTTATCTTTCTTCAGTCACATCATAAATATTTTTCTTGGAAATTTGCTGTTGATAAAGTTTTGAGAATACATAATACTTTGGTACAGATTATATACCATACATTTCGAAATCGGCATGCCGATGTCAAATCCAAGGTCACCAGATGGTGGTCCAAAATGACCCAAACAACTTTTGTACAGGTCACTTTCCCGATATTTCGCTATTCCGACGAGATACCAACCTGAGAAGTTCGAAAGGATGATCCGACCTTCAAATGATCTTGAAAATGAAAAAAATAACTCGACTACGTCCTTGACTGTAAAATTTCTTGCTCTTTCAGAATTCGGGGTCAGAAATTGTATTATCATAAAAAAAAACAAGAATTGACTTTCGAATAACCTTGAACACGACCTTCTTAAAAATTAGTCAGTCACGCTTCTGAACGTAAAATTTCTCTCGAAATTCTCAGGTTGGTATCTTATTCAGGAGAGCGAGATAGGCCCACCAAATGGTAACCTGATTTGATCTTGAAGGTCATTTTGATAAAAACTACTAGAATCATCTCTAACACAGTGGGATGATGATTTTTATCCATCAAATCGATGGCGACGATAGACTTCTTACTAGCCTTGGCATAATTGGTTTCACAGTGAAACCTTTGAAGAGTTAACCTTCAAATAACCTTGAACCTTGAAAAAATAAATCAACCACTGAATCGAACGTAGAATTTCTCGTTCTTTTAGATTCCAGGGTCAAAAATTTTACCATAAAAGAATAGTTAACCTTGAAATAACCTTGAACCCGAGCTAATTTCGTCAAACGGATTCAGCGACCCCAAAACGGTATGAGCGTGATCTAGTTTATATTTAGTATGAACCCCACGATACCAAAATACAGCGAAATCATCGAAAAACCGCCCCACATCTCCAACGAACAGTATCCGACGAAACTACTTGCTACCGCAGAGCGACTACTGTGGAAGCGAGGATGTTCAGAGCCACTTGTTCCTCAAGCTGCCCGTTCTCCTCCCCCACATTAGGTTGTATCATACGATCGTCCCCTGGAGCTGCTGGGGGTCCGTCGGCGCACCCGTCGGAGGCAACGCCGTCTGCTGAGAGGCCGGCCCGCCCTCCCCGTACGGCACGCTGAGTCCAAGGTTGAGCGGCTGAGGCAGGGAACTGCTGGAGCTAGGCAGACCGCTCTGCGCCAGACTCAAAGTGCTGCCCGTCAGGTGCAGTGAGGGGTTCACCACTGGCGCGGTATTGCTCGAGATCACCGGCGGGCTGTTCTCCTCCGGGGGAGTCACTTCCAAGCCTATGCTTCCGTTCAGCGCGATCTTTATGGGGTTGTTGTAGTTCGTGGAGAAGTGAGACAGTCCTATGTCCTCGAGACTGCTCTTCCTCCTGGCGCTGCCGATGTTGGTGAGTCCTTGCCTCAGCGAGTTCGATCTGCGCAGAAGGATGTCGTCTATGACGCGCAAGGAGTTGGATCTGCCCCTCTGATAGCCCGCCACCGTCGGGCTGTCCGGTAAGGAGAGGGAATTGGACTTGGTTGTGGCTAGAGGCGGCGGTCGCGGCGACTGGTACCCCGACAGGCCCAGACCCGAACCCCTGCGGCTCGCCGCTTGGGAACTGGACGCCATCTGTTGGATCAGCGTCTGAGAGCAGAAACTGATATTTGACTTGCGTCGGCTGTTGTGTCGTTCGAAGGTCTTTTGTGCTGAGAACGGACTCGGACGAACAAGGTAGCTGTGAAATACAAATGAAATTGAAGAAGCAAACGTTTCATCAGTCGGAGTTTACTCACATGATGTCGCCCTCTTCCAATTTGAGATCGCAACTGGGATTGATGATGACGTAGGACAGGCTGTTGCGTTTCTCGCTGACGTCGTTGTAGTCGATGGTGGGTAGGTTGAGGCTCTCCATCCTGGACCGCACCAGGTTGGCGATTTCGGCCCTCTCGATCTGCTGGTCGTGGTTGTCCTTGGCCTCGTCGCCCATGTTGATTGAATACTAAAAGGCCAAAAATTCAATAAAGAAAGACATTTTTGTATGTTTGAAATCATAAATCGCAAGATGAAGACATAACAAATCAAGTAATGTTGTAATAGCTTTTGTAGTGGTCCTTACCTTTAATATAAATGCGGTTAATGTTAATTTTTTGCTTACTGTTTTACAGAAATCGCTATTTTCACGGTTTCATTTGTATACATCTAAAATTTATCATTGAAAAACAAAGGAACTTTAACGAAAAGCGGATTTAATGTTGTGATTTTTATCAATTTGTGAATCCATGTGAAAACCAGCATGCTCAAATCTTAAATTGTATAAAATATCATTAATTCAACTTTTTGAGAATTATTATAAATTATACGGATATGTCCTTTGAAAAGCACGAGAAAATTTTCTATCTTTGGTCTTACCATTTCTCTTTAAGTCTGAAAGTAAAAGAAATAAAGGAGATTTTATGTGAATATCTATGTACATAGGTATACAGGGTGTTAGAAGTTTGACTGCCTTAATTTACAGACGATAGAATACTGTAAAATAAATAAAAAAAATTTTATATGATATGGGTCCTAAACTCAACCATTTCCGAGAAAAAAATTATCAAAATCGAATTCGATGTACAAAAGTTCAAATAATTAAGGAATATTGGCATATCTGCGTGCATATAAGAGCATAAAATATAATGTTTATCACTTTTTTGAACTTCTCTATGCTTAATTCTAAAAAATAATTAGCGCTGTAATAAATTTAAAATTCCATAAAATTCATATCGAGCAATGCGACAACGGCGCGGCGGTTAACACGAGGTATTAACCTGTCCAGCAATATGCAATTCAGTTGCTATCTGGAATTGGACCGTGTCTTGAGTGTTTTTACGTACCACTTAGTATTTCCTTTTTTTTTGAGGTGTTTTCCAGTGAATGCGCGAAAATTGGATTCGAAGGTGTCGTGCGTGTATCGAAAATCGTGGTGAACATTTTGAGCATATGTTGTAGTTTGTTTCCATTTTTTCCATAGGACAAGTCTGCCGCGTGCACACGTGGTATGCACCAGCTGTGTAGCGTTAGGTTAAGCGATGTTGTCAAGTTGTGATGAAGCTCCCCAATATTAGTAGGTACTCGCTGTATTTTGAAAACTGTTAATTTTACGCCCCTGTAATAGACAACTTTTTTGTTCATTTATGATTACTCTATCTTGTGCTGAAGTAATTACAGTCAAACTTCTTACACCCTGTATACTTTTAATTTTACTTATTAGATCATTCGCTTACTGCGACGAATTTTCATTTTCCCTTGAATGTCGTTATAACCCAACTCCTTTATACATCTATATTTGGAAAAAAGTACCAAAATTTGACGATCGAAATAGAAAACAAAACCAAAAATGAATCAGTTGTTACTTTTCGCTTTTCTCTCGTTACAAGTGATTGTCATTCGTCTCACTTACGCCACCTGAATAGTAGAATAGAGACGCATGCCCGTGAACGTAGAGCAGGTTTCACTTGACCACGTGACTAATTCGATCGATGCAACTATAACTAGTTTTCCCTATAGGAAGTCAGCCATAGCTCTGCTCTAAGTTAGGTAAAGTACTTTGCAATAGTATAGGATGCATATACGAGACAAAGCTTGTACGTCCTAGGTCACCCTCAAATAATTTAATTCGTAAAGCCGACCGCACACCAAAAGTTTTGCTTTGCTAGACTATTCTTAGACGTAACATTTCGAAAACAAAAAAAACTATAAAAATTGGAAGAAACGTCTTTCGACATGCGGCTGTATTGTTGGAAGCAAAATTTTTTCCGAACTTTTCACCGTCACCGGTGACAACAGTTTTTCAATTGTGTACTTTCTCCCGAAGGTAACCTAAGACGTATCGGTGCCCGGGAGAAGAACACTCACCATGGAGCTGCGCCTGTTCGAGCATCCCAGGCAGTTGGTGCCATCCTTCGGCCGGTAAGTGACCCCTACTCTATCCGGTCCCAGATCCTCGTCAAGCTAGCGGAAAAGGAAGCCCCACAAACTAAGTACGTGCAACTACTTTCGCTCGTTAGGTTAGAATGCAATCAGTTTAGGTTAGGGGAGGGTATCACGACGGGAACTGCACGTACGTTTCGCGTTTGTCCCGAGAAAAACGTTTTTAATAAGGCTGTAAAAATCGGAAATATCCTATGTGGACTCCAAAGGATATCTAATTATTTTCAAATGTAAAACTATTTCTTTGTTGATTTTTGTATACGCATAGATAATAAGGTATAAATCTTAGTATCTTTATCTCAGGAGTCTGGTCGAACGGTGTAAACCTTTTTGGGACACAGCGTATAGAAAAATGGCTCAAGTATTTTGTTTCTTTTTTTTTGTGTTGTATTTCTTGTCAAAGGAATATTTAAATTTAAATATCTCGACTTCGTCGAGTCAATTGAGCTGTTCCCATCGTAATATCCTAATTAGAAACATTGGAAATTCTAAATAGGATCAGGGGATTAGTGACTTAGTTATTATAAACAGGGGTTAATGAGCGATCGATACCAGTGAATGTAAACGAGGCATCAATAATTAAATAGCTAGGGTTTGTTACAAAGCGCCTCAAATTTTAATTTGTTAATACATCTAAGGGAAACTAAAAAGTTTAACATTTTCGTGTAGTCTAGTAGACTCAAATCTGGTACACTTGATGGCTGATAGCGTGACTAGCCTCAGAAAACAAAAATTCCAAAATGTATTCGAGTCACTTTATATAAAAAATATTCGTTTTATGAGACTGCTACGTTAAAATATGAGACACATTTATAGCCTGCGATATACAGGTATGTCTAGAAACATGATAGGAACATCTTTGATTTGTATTTCCACTGAAACTTACTCTGAACTTTTTGATCAAAATGAAATTATTTTCTATTTTTAAAAGTTTCTGGTAACCCATGGGGAAAAAATATATTTTTAGACATTGGAATAGCATCCGATCGTATTATTGTTCTCTATGGAAAACGACTGGCATTTTTGCGCAATTGCGGTTGTGCGGTAATTAGTCGAAACCACTTTAATTATGGTAACAACGCATACCGACTCATTAATAATAAAAATTGTAATCAACACACTGCATCAATTAATTATCGACAAGAATTATTAAATGAGAATTCTAAATATGGAGTGAGTGAATATCAACGCACATAATGATCGGCATTATTACATCACTGTAATTTAATAAATTTTCAAGGTTATTTATCTACTATAGTTTAAATGTATATTGTTTCATACTGTATCCGTTTTATCTAGGTATATTGTATATGCAGGGTGTTACGCTGTTTCTTTTTAGAGAGAGTACCAAAATAAATGCCGATGTGACAGTTCGTCGTTCTAATAACAATCCAGGCATAACTAAGGAGCATGCGCTTCTTGCACCCGGGTAAATTACGTAAAGAATCCATGGCAGACCACAAAGTTTAATTTAGTCTGTGTGTAGTGGTAAATAAAAAGTTTGTGATAATTAAGAATATGTTTGGTAACTTTTAAATAACAATTATAAAAATGAAATCATACTTAAATGTTCTTTTTGATTAGGTTAATCGACACTTGTGTATATTGCTTTGCTCAAGGCCGTCCTAATTAATTTTTCTGTTGCATAATTGTTTAATTTTCTTTAGAAAACAAGAAGATACAACTTTTTGATATAAGTCCTGTTTATGCAGATATTTATTTATTATGCAGATGCTGATTTGTCGGATTCCATCAAGAAAAATAATACGTTTTCTGTATACAAAAAAGTGAAAAATATTTACACGGCAATGTAAAAATTAGAGATATATGTCATGCACATTTTTAAAACACATTTATCATAAAACATTTGGTAGAATAGATATATCGAAGCTGAAAGTATAATGAAAGGTTTATAAGCTAGTGCAGTCAGAAAGTAACATATTTACAAATAGGAAAGCATGAAATTCATAAGGAGTTCAAAATAATTGGTTTTCCTCCTCAATTAATCTTGTTTTTTTTTTCGAAAGAAGGATAGGTGAATGGCGTAGAAAAATATAAATATACTCGAACTATATCGTAATTGTAATTCAATACGAGATATTACAAAACTTCGCCTTAAGCACCCGCAGTACATTTCTTTCGTATCAGAAACGGCGTTTCAGCTTTAATACGTCCAAACTTTTTCGATATATTTCCCTGAAACTTTTCCCATAAATAATTATCTGAATAGATATGAACTCTGTTGCATTCCTAAGATAGGGATATGTAAAATATTTGTCGTGCGCTTACAGCTCATGCTAGGCTTAGTCCGTGATCGACTGTGCGTGTGCTATCGGACTGAAGAGTGATGAGGTAATATGTTCCGAGACGCGGTTTTTTAAAATTCGAAATAATGCCAAGTGTTCAAGGTTTTGAATATTTTGAATATTTGCAAATATCATTTTATGTAATTTTAATTTTTAGTTTGCAGTTTCAATTCAAATTTCCATATGAATATCTAGCAGTACATTTTAACCCAATTTCAGGAAAAGTAAAAATACGATTGTAATAAATTAGTCAATAAAAAGAAAATCGTATGTTTATGAAAGAACGTCCGCATTAAGAAATATATACAGGTTGATTTTGTTCCAGATTCAGGTATAATTTTTGAAACCAGTGTTTTAATTTAAAAAAATGCAAATGCATTACAACATAGATATCGGCAAAAATATTTTAAGGGTGTTCCGAATTGCGCATGCCTAATTTCACCTGGTGACGGAACGCCTCAAAATTGAGAAAACAAGTTCATATAAACATAGATCGTAGAACGTTTCGTTTCTCCTACGTTCGTTACCCCTATTTCCAGCCGACTGAAGCAGATCGCGACTTTTGGGGGCAGGGCCAGACTCCTGAACATCGCCCAGGTTTCGAAGCGTTCGGCGTTCCCGTTATAAAGGCGATCGAACGTCGACTTTGACCACTTGCAGTTACATAACCAGAGACAAGTACCTGGCCAGGAGTGTGACGTACGATCCAAATTTAAAATTGTCTGTTACTGTTAGTGTTACTGTATCATTATACTAAATGTATACAACCATATAAATATTTTTTCTTATTTTGATGTGTTGTATCACCTGGTAAAACTTAGCTTGTGCATTCAGGACACCCCCTTATATAAAACATTTGTTGGAAGTGAGCTGTGGCGTACCATTTGAGACAATTTTAGACAAATTGTAATAAATACCAAAAGTGATCAATGATTCAAAATTCGGCAACAAATTTAACAGTTCTAGAAAGTATTGGGTTTTTTTTGAAGAATCGTTTAAAATATTTTATGCGCTTTTGTTCCAATGGAGATAACATGTTTATATTCGGTTTATTTTCTGAAAGTCCCACATTTTCATTACAAAAAGATGCTTTATACTATCATTCTTTGTTGAGGCATTGGAATGACATATTAAAAGAAGTTCTTTAGTGAAACATAAAATTTAACAAATTCCAAAACCGCGTGCAAGAACGGCAGTGCGCGGACCACTTTAACGCGCAAAGCGGCGGTTTCGCTCACCCCCAACAATTCCCTGTACGAAAAAAGTGCCAGAACGGTGACATAAAATAGAGAATAAAGGTACGACAGCCTCGTAGGTGACCACAGAAGGTGCCTGAAGGAGAAAAACGAGGAACACCTGAAGACGGTGTCGCTCTTTTGTGATGCTGTACTCACCGAGGGCACACGCACGCACGACGACCAGGCCGAGGAGGGTGCGCTCATACTCACGTGAGACGAGTCCGACAGCGAGGTGTCCTGCGTGCGGTAGATGCCGATGGGGATCTCGCACGTGGTGGAGCACAGCTTCTGGTAGAGGCGGCCGTAGGTGCGGATCCACATGTCGTCCTTGGTGATGCGCATCTAGAAACGGAAGTTGAGTTAAATGTAAACACGTTCAAATTTTGTCAAAAGCATGAGCGTATCATAAAGTATGAAGACGAAATTTTAATTCCTACGCCACTGGACACATTAACTTTTATTTTCATTCAAGAAAAGGAAGGAACAAGATTTTTGAAATCTGAAACTGGAAATTTGGAAATGAGACCTTCACATCCTCAGCTCTATAGCAAATAGGCAACCAGCAATACATTTTTATAGATTTTATTACACAGTTTGTCTAAATATGAATCAGTGCACAAATAACAGACTTTCCTCCGTTCGAACCCAGATTTTCTATAAAATGGAGTTAGTTTGAACAAGTGACATCGTAAATGACAAATTTCTTTACATCAAAAAGTTATTTGTGTTTCAAACGAAGCCCATTTTATAGAAAATCTGCGTTAAAATGGGGGAAAGTCTGTTATTTGTGCATTAATTCATATTTAGAAAAACTGTGCAATAAAATCTATAAAAGTGTATTGTTGGTTGCCTATTTGCAATAGAGTCCTCTTAAACGACCTGTTTAGGACAGGCACATTGCTCCACCTATCGCCCACTAGGTGAACCTAATATTTAAATTGACGATATTACAGGAAACGACTATTCAGCGGGCTAGATGCCCCGACAGGCATTGGATTATACACCTGCAGTATATGCAAAAACAGCTATTGCCAATAAAAAAGGTTTAATTTTCCAACTTACCGAAGTGAGAAAACCCGATCCCGGCGCCTGGTCGATACCGAGCAGCAGCCTGACGAACGTGATGACGTAATCTTTGACGAAGGCCTGGTACAGCAAGGTGTCCAACATGCTGGCGCTGAAGACGCTGCCGGCTGCAAAGGGTAGTCGGAACATGTAGGAGATGTGGGAACCGCGCTCTTTTTCTCTCTAAAAAAGCGAAATAATCCAGATGAACCCCGTACATCCTGTTAAACTATCAATAAATTTTAAATAATGAATAAGGACTCCTAGATTAACCATACCTTAACCAATATACTAAATATGTAAAATTTCCTTCAACTGTCTTGAGGAGAGCAGCAAGTATTGTCGCAACGTTGACTAGGTAGAGTTTATATTTCATGTGTAAGACAAACATTTTTTAAAAGTTCAAATTGTTTCATTAACATTGTATCATTAGAAAGTTTAACGCATATGATACGCCTATGGATTTCGGTGATTTAAACTGCGTGTTTATAGCTTCGCTATAAATTTTATTGCATGTGGAATAAAGTGTTTAGAGGTTAATAGTTAATTCAACGATATATATTAAGTACCAACAATATTATATAGACACTTCATCAACTATTTACCACAGCTATAAATAAAGGAGGTTGAAAACAAAATTGTGGTGCGAACGTACAGATGAAATTTACCTGTTTCATTTATTACTATTTCAAATCCCACTTCTGATGTAAAATGTCTCGAGTTCGTAAAGTAGCTTAAAAAAAACTCATTGAAATACCGTCAAAAACAAATGACAAATATTCTTTATGATAAATTAATTTTGTGTTCTTTAATTTCAAAAATTTTAAGTCTATTGCCCTGAATATCTTCTATTTTTTATTCAGTCTAAAAAATAAAAGGGAATTTCCAAATATAGTTCGAGGTTGGATAAGTTAAAATTGAGGACTTGTTGACAACTAAAAGAAAAAACGTCTTCAAAGTTATTTCGGTTCCCACAATTTCATCAGCAGATTATGGAAACTTTGACGATTTTGAGGTGTTATTTTCTTTAAATCATCTCTGAAACCCACAATTTTTGTGTTTGTATTTAAAGGATTGCTTACCAATATTTGGCTGGAACCTTGGGAATAACTTGCGTTGGCAGCGCTTAAGGTTACTCCCAACTGCAATTTGGAAAAATACAAAAGAAAATGTCAAGTGGTCAAAGGAAGTCACACGTGACCCAAGCCATGCAGTGAGTTTAAAAAATAGAAGAAATTCAATTGTTCTCTCTACTTACTAGATATTAAAGTTAGTATGATGCACAATGCAGAAAACTAAACTCTTTTTAGAAAATCTCATGCTCTAAACGCGCTACGTGGTACGGATTCACATTTTCGTTCTTTTCGTTTGGAAATGCTGTAGAAAAAATTAAACAACTACATAAATCAGTCGTAAATGTACCGATGGCGGATGAGTTTTGTGTCTTTAAACTAACATCAAACTTGCTACTCTACTGTACTACATTTTCTATAAGTACTCAAATATCAATTACATCTTGGATATTCCAGGAGATCTATCCATGTGTAAAATAAAATTAAATTAATATGTCTTAGGTACTTAATAATTAAAATAGTGAACATTTTTTTAAGTAAATAGGTAACGTACTCACATTTTATGCTAATTAATATTATCTACTTGTGTATGAACTAGTTTGTAGCAACTTAAACGTAAATAATAAAATTCGAAACAAAGGCATTTTTGTAAGATCGGTCTTTCTGACATATACGATGAAAATCTATAGTGACCTTATCCTGTCTCCGATGTACAGTTCAGATCAAAATTTTTAAGCTAATTCTAAAAATTTACTACTAAATCTAAACGAAAATAGATGCCAGTTACTTGGATGTAAAAATGTAGTGGTTGCCATAAGTCCTATTTAGTAGTCCCTCCCCTTGGGCTTTGATAAGTATTCCCAGGAATTTCCCCATGATTGAAAGCACTCTTGAAAGGCTGCTGCTGTTAATGTGTTTATGACGTTGCGATTTCTTTTTGCTACAGTGGCATCACGGGTGTTATAGGATAATAATGCCTTCGATCAACATCATTAACACCAGCAGTCTTTTCAGGGTATTTCCAGTCATGTAATAAACTCGCTGGTGACCTAATTTATAAGATTCGAGTTGTAGGTTTAAGAACGATTAATAAAATTTACGAATTAGTTGTCCAATCGGTCAGTTGCTGTCCGATTTCGTTCGTGTAACTTTCGGTATCATTACCAGCGCTTAGCGTACGATTTTACTGAAAACAAATGCTTTTCAAATTGCCTACAAAAACAATGCTTAGCGGCGCCAACTTCAACCAATCCGTGAGAGTAAAAATAAGCTATCACTCCGCAGCACGCAAGATAATTGTAAAAATAAGCGTTGTCGGGACCGCCGCTACAAAACTGCGGAATTAAAAAAAACAAATTCGGTAAAGAAAACCATAGCTTACCTTTTCCATTTTGGAGAGGTGGAGGGCGTACTTGTCGTGGGCACGGAACTGCATGAAGCGCATGTTCGAGGACTGGGAGAGTTCCGTGATGCTCTTTATGCTCGGAAAAAATCTGAAAACAGATTAAAAAAATCGAATCGTACAACAAAATATTGCTTTGTCATGATGATAATTCTTTTAGTGCAACTCTTTAGTATTGTGGAACTAAGTCGATTTATTTGTCAAGCTGGGTCATTTATATAAATTTATGAGCCAAAATCGAGATAGAAAGAAACAAAAACCGCATGACACTTTATATCCATTGTCGGAATCATTAATTTTCGTCGTCCTAGTTCCTAGATTTTCGCTGTCTACGTCTTTTTATCTATAACGTTTTCAATAACATTTGAAATTAGATAAATGAAACTAGCCGAGGAAAATGTAGAAAATATTTAATTATTTCAGTCATTTTCCCTGTTTAGTTCATTGAATGCTGGAAAAGTCGATAGCTTTACTTCAGCACCCGCAGGAATCGAGCAGATGGCTGGAAATCGCCAGAAAACCACTCCGGTCTCCTTCCATAAAAGTATTTTACGGACTTCTGATACTCATTAGTGGGTGCTGGAATAAAACTAACCACGGATTCTGATTCAACGCGCTATTGAAAAAATGTCACCTTACTTGAACATAGTTTGGACTGCAACGATGGTGTTGCAGTCGGAGAGCGAGTCCTCTTCGGCGGAATTCGAGAGCTCCTTGTTCACGACCACCACGTTTTCCGCCAGTGTTATCCCCGCTCGAAGTAGGTCATCTAGGCTGAAATCATGAGCAACTGGGCATCATATGGCTTTTTAATAGACTGTACACGCTAAATATTTGAGAGTTCAGTAATTGCAAACTAATACCCACTGAATATATGTTTAGTAGAATGCCTATGAATCCAACAAATTCTGTGCAACATCAGGAATTCCACAGGGTTCAAATTTGGGGCCATTACCTTTACTTTTATTTATTTGACCTTATCGGTTACGTTTTTCGTTCGACAACAGAATAATGTAGTGTAGAGGAGTGGAAAAGTAGCACGGAAAAAAGTGAAAATGGCGAAGAAATCGACAAAACAAGGATAAAATGCAAGGAAACTGACCTTAGAAGTTATCTAGGAAGCATAATTACGGAGGATGGAAAAATAGAATCAGGACTAGTAAATAGAGCGGAAAAATCGAATAAGTTGTACTATGAATATATGATATAATTAATGGACTGTAAAGATACACAGTAGTAAACGCACGCAATGGTGAGACAATTGAGAAGACTAATTGGCAAGACAAAGTGAAGAATGAGAAACGAAACAATAAGATAAATGTTAAAATAAGAACCGATAACGAAGAAAATGAATTTGAAGAAGATGGAACCAAATGGAATAAAAAATGAGTGTAGACCATCAAAAAATGTAACAAAATGGAGGAAAGATAGACCACAAAAAAAAATGGATACAGTAAATAGCCAAAGTGGGGAAAGAAGGTAATGAAAATTAAAGCAATATTGAAAATAGAAAGGGATGGAAAAGATGAGGGGTGAAAATATAGGAAACTAACCCAAATCCGATGAAGAACAAATGGAAGGGAAGAAGGGAAGGAGAGGAAAATATATGGAAGATACTTACCAGTCGATGGAGCCTAGCATCCAATACACCAAGGGAAAATAAGAAACCGCGTCCAGAAACGCAATATCGGGCCTCCTTTCCAGCAGCAAAATGATCGGATTGAGCGACGTTTTGGACTTGAAGTGCGCCCTCAGCGGTATGATGAAGTTGTAGATGCCGTTGGAGGCGTAGTCCGCCGCCAAGATGATGGTCTTGTTCTGCCACTGGTAGTCCCTGGCGTTGCGGTAGCTGCAGTGCTCGCACACCTGGGCCAGCTGGAGGCAGCACAGGGGTTTCTTTTCCTTCAGGAGGTAGCAGAGGGTGGGGCTGACGCCGATGTAGGGCGAGACGGGCGGGAAGCCCTTTACGATGCTGCGCAGACAAGGGGTTTAGCCCGGTATGTATGAACGATGTTAGGTCGACTGGACTGAGGTCTGGTAGAAGATGAGGATTCTTTCTGCTACGGTATACACCCCGTATGTTACTTCAACCGTTCGCAACGAGATAGAGGTGAATTAGCGTTCGCGACAAACGCGAATATGCATGCCATTAACCATAACCTCAGCCTAATCGATCGGTTCGACGAACTGAATTAATTGTGGGATTAGCATTTTGAGCGGTATAATAAATCAAGAGATAGATAGATTTCGGATTGCGTCAGGCATAAAGCAAAGCTGAATCGTTAAATAAACGCTCTTCCGATATTAATTAGGCAAATCGAGAGTCGGGATTTCGATTGTTATCCTAAAGACGCCCACACACACGAAGATAAAGTGGCGGAACTATTTCTGCGCTATCTGTACAAAGTTAAATTTTAAAAGGAAAAAATTATGCTGTATTTGTGTATGGTATGTGTATGGGCACCTTAAGACTTTTACAACGCAGTGTCTTGCAACAAAAGGATACATAGATTTATCCTTTTAAATACAAGAAAGGGCTACCTATAAGGTAATAAAATGTCCTTGACATGCAATATATGAAGGAGATTTTGACAGTAGATTTTTATTTTAATGGAAGTTATTCTCAATAAGTAAATGCAAGGAAATATTTTTAAAAATAAATGTTATTTTCGTTTATTATTTGCTAATTTTATGCATAACAGTGCCCTTTGGGCGGAAATTTAATTTATTTAAGTGCCGTTTAATAAATGTTACCGGATAAGGTTTCGTAAAATGTTAGGAGGGTAATAAAAATATTTAATGATGATCGACAAATTATATTTCTGTTTTGGCCTGTACGAGAGATTGCACTGAAGTTATTGTACGGGTTCATTATACAGAGGAAGGCTGAACATATTTCGCCTTTCATATAATATTAAAAATATGATAATTTTATTCAAACTAGCTCAGAAATATTCCGATCATTATATTAAGATTTAAAAGGGGGAATATTTCTTTACTTATTATTATAATTTTATAAAAAAAGGTTATTCTTGATTGTATTCATGTGCACAGAAATGTAATTTTATATGGGTCAACAACAATTTAACATATACAGGGTGCTCCCAGATTATCACTTTAGTTGATTTTTGAGTCGAAATTTGGATACGTTTTCCACATTGAAAAACTATTGATATAATTTTTTTTTGTTGTCGATATCGACGGATCTGGATACCCCGTATATATTAAATTCTGACAAATTTTTAAGTGCTACCTTAACTAACGTGGTTAGACAGGATAAAATCAACTACTATTTTAATAATTTTGTAGAAGACACCCTGTATATGTAGGTCTATGCAAAATTCACCTTTTTTTAACAAGAATGACTTTTTTCATGAAATAAAAAATAAAAAAGTGTGTCCTCCTTTTCAACTCCATCTGTGGACACCTTGTATATTTCAATGCCATACATTTTATAAATAATCTGTATGTTTTTCCATATCTAGTACTATTGATTGGTACAATGTCCAATACCAGTGGCATTCTCATTCACTACTTTTGTGACAATTATTTTCAAAGAATATCACGCAACTCATGCAAATTATCGCCTATTGTAAAATTCAACTCAGGCTTTCAAGATATGATTGTATTTTATTAATCGAATTCTAAAATTTTAAAGATGATTTATTCGATTGTGTTAATTCTGGGAACTACGATGATTTTGAAGTTTTGATTACAAGTTTTCTCCACTTTACATAATTCTGTTCAAAATATGGAGCCTTCACAAATGTGACCTTAGGCAGCCAACATTGCACGATTGGGGATCGCTGATTGAACAGAATTTCGTAAAAAATTACAGTCGGTGAAATAGAATGTTGTGTTTCAATGTAATTTTGATCTTATTGTTTTAATAATCTTTAATTTTACTGAAATTTAATTGCCAATATGAAGCAAATGAAAAAAAAAACAACTGGTCAATTGATATTTCAAACACATCAAAAATATAATGAATTAAAAGGAAAAGGTTTAAAAATTAAAAAAAATGTTCTTCGTTGACGTTGTTTTCATGGAAATTTAGACTTATTGGCCAGTATTGACTACAAACAACGAAAATGAATATTACCAATATATTTAAACAATTTGACATCATTGCTTAGATAGGTGATGGTAAATTCGACGCGTTACTACGAAAACATGCTATCTCAAATTTAGCTTGGAAAACATGCTAGCTCAGATCTTTAAGGAAAAACATGCTATCTCACGCAAAATTAAGTTTGACTAGAAATTTAAGTTGGCTGCATTGGCGTTGAAATGCACATTGAATGATTGAAACCGTACACTTATTTTTCACAAAATCTGGGTTGCACAATTTATTCTGAAAATAATTCTATAGACTTAATGAGGACTCTAAGGAGACTGCAATAAAAAGGATTATATGGTGGACCAGGCTAGGCCCAAATTCCGGGTCCGAATCGTTCTTACTGCACCTCAATAAAAACAAATGGCTTCTTAAAGGTACGGTAGCCGTGTGCTTGCATAGACTTTGGAAATGAATTGCAGGTATGCGACACTTTTATTACCGGTACTTTATGATTTGCTGGATATCGATGCGACGGGCGCAGAGCATATGATATGCACGTGCACGTTTCCGCGGTTCCCCATGCACACATGCTTATCGTACATATCATTCAACTTTATACATTATATTTATACTCTGGTTATTATGGTTACTCTGGTTATTAACTGTATTAATAGAATTTTATGAATAAATGATGTTTTTCTACAAATTGTTGCAGCTTGTTCTTATTTGAAAAGTAACGATTGTAAAAAACGTATTTCACAAAAAAATTAAAAAATTGATATTATTGATATTAATTAATTATGCAGTTATAAATACAAAGCTGTGTGTAAAAATCAAGATTTTATCAGAATGCAAGTTAAGAGCAATTGCAAAGACAATCCAAGTATAGCTGCTCTACACGGGTATATTGTCCATGTAAGAATGATTCGGAGCCGGCATTTGGAGCCTAGCCTGGTCCACTATAATCCTTTTTATTGCAGTCTCCGTGGAGTCCGCATTAAGGCATATAAAATTATTTTTAGAATAAAAGTAAGAGTAGTGACTATAAATCAGATAAGAGTGCGCTATTAATTTTTTTATCAAAGTAAACTTTTACGAATAGAGTCGAATAATTTTTAGTAATAATAAACATTTTTATATATTAAGGTATACACTATTTTTTTATAATTTGTTATTTCAAAAATCGTCTAGTAATGTGCGTGTTGCAGCAGACTGCATATTATTCTATTTTTGTAATTAACAATTTTGTCGTTTGTAACAGTAAGTTAACAAAATTAATCAAAGATCTGAACTAGCATGTTTTCCAAGGTTAATTTGAGATAGCATGTTTTCGTAGTAACGCGTCGAATTGTTCGGAATATTGTAGAAACGATGGTTAATTGGTCTAGACTTTTCAGACGAAGGCGATCGTTAATTGCTCTGGATTTTACATGTACAGGCGATTGTTTAATTATTCCAGGCTATATATATTTATTAGTTGTAACAAAAACTTCAGGATCTCTAAAGTTACGTACACCTACAGGGGGTTCAACTAATAGCACACGGACGGGATACGAACGAGTACGTTTTCTACTATAATCTGAAGAAATTTTCGACTTACCTAATACATACGTCATGCCATGCGAGTTGGCTCGAGTCTCCGGTCGAGTCGTCTGTAAGACTGGACCTAGGGAGTGCAAGGTACGGACAGAGTGATATCAAGAAGGCTGTCATTGTGCAAGTCATGACCGTGCTCACACGGGGGTAAGGGCGGGTGTATACGGTGACATACAGAGAAAGCACGCACATAGACAGGGATACAGAGAGAAAGAGAGAGGTAGCTGTCACAAATTGCACTAAGCTAAAATCGAGGAGCTATCAGTCTCATCTTCAGATCGGATATTTGGTGGACTATAGCTAGGCATGCGACATGGTTTCACACTTTTTTTATGCTAGGAGTGGGGGTGGCCCGTTTTTCGGAAAAGCGAAATTTTCGTTGTAGGGAAAGCTGTACGTGGTAAAATTGTCGTACGAAGTTAGTATGGTTAATTTTTTAAAATAAAGTTCAAGATACAGGGTGTCAAAGTTAAAATTTTGTACTTTCATTATATGCTGCCATACTTTTTATGTAATTTTAAGGTAACAGGGTGCTCAGTAAATAATGGTATCCCCTAGTAATAATAGAAAAATTTATTTTAAGAAAAGTGAGGATCTTCGTTCAATTTTTGAAAAATTGTAAAAGTATATCACATTTTGTGAAACATTTCTTACGAAACCAATGAGTTTTCTGGAACTACGCCAGTATTTTTTTTTAACTTTTGACACATTATGTTGTATTTAATTTTTATTTCTAACAAAAAATTCTGAAAAACTATTTTTGTTTACAGAATAGACAGAGATATGCAATATCTCGTAAACAATATTCTAATCACAATTTTGCAAGGATGAAAGATATAAAATAAATGAACGTTGATATTTGACCCACAGGCGTGCACAGAAGTCAATAATAAAATTTCAGTTGAATTCTATGCGGTCAACAACGGCAGATTTACTATTTTCTGTCAAAAAATCTTGAGGTTAACGGTTATCACTCTATTTCAGTCAGAACACTTGACAATTATGTACGTTGCTTCAAGGTTGATTTTGGCAGAAAAATCGATCCGATTTTCAATTTTGTCTTATACAGTGAAATTCGTACAAACTACATATATTTTATTCATCTTTTGATTGCGCCGTAACTCCATTTTTAATTTATCGTATGCGGTTTTAAAAGTTTCCACCCTTATTTACTTCCAGACCTCAGAGGAGTAGCTTCGGTAATTTTTTATTTAAAAAATGTAACCCTAGAGATTTGCTCCGCTGACAGCAATTCGTGGGGGAATTGTTTGTTTAGCTGTCGTGACCGAATTTAAAAGGTGAGCAGAATAGAACATAGAGCAATAGAAAAAGAATTATTTTTTATTATACAGGGTGGAAAAGCGATGTTGTAACAAACTTTAAGCGGTAATTTTTTTGAAATAAACAAAAAGTGACACTTTTTTCTTTAAAATAATTGCTAAGAGCTTTACATCGGATTTTAAACGTTCTAAAATGCGTACTGGTAGCTATTTCGCGACCTGTATTTGAGATCCTCTCTCTCAGTGCACTTTTTACAGCTTTTACTTCAAGGGAAGTTTATTATTTTGATCCTAAATTAATTAATCATCTTTGTTGTATTGTGGCATCTAAAAAAAAACTGTTAAGAACTTATTTTCTTCGGAGAAATGAGGAATCACCTCTTGAAATTGCTTGCAGAAATTCTGTTACACCTTGTATCATATAGCAACGGAAGGAAAAGTTTTCGAAATATTTTCTCATAAAATTCTGATTCCTGCCAGTAAAAGAAAACCTAGTGTAATTAAGTGGAATGTACGAACAAAAATTTTCAGACTCTTTGACTTATTATAGGGACAAAGGGTGAAACTACAAAAAATTATTAACACACTGAGTGTATCGAAAAAAAAAACGCCTATAACGCCGCTAATTTTTGTACGATTTTAAAAAACAAAAATTTGGCATAAATGGCTAAAAATATTATAAACTGGAACACACTCAGCATTTTCTAAGGCCTATTTTAGTGGCAGACGATTGTCAATTGTTTTTGCAAATGAAATGACATATATTTTTGTATCTATTTCCTGAATCTAACGATATAAGATAACTTGATTATCCGATGCACTGGGTAGTACCATTTTTTTTTGTTAATGTCTGTTTTTCGAATTAAACTTAATTTGCGCCAACTTGCAACGCCTAAAAAAAAATTAAAATAAGAAAAAGGGTACAACTTTCATCTAAATTAATTTTTTAGTGCTATGGAGAATAATATTTAAATAAATCTGTATTTTATTTCTCGTTATCCGTCATACTTGAAAATAGCCAGATGTCATAAAATATCAGAGAGTTACTATTAAACGTTTAATATATTTTTTCTTTACAATCAGAACCCCAGAAGGCCCTTTACGCCTTATAATAACTCAAAAAGTCCACAATTCGCCCGTCTTTATAACCTCCCCAACACCTTTTAGCGTTTTTCCGAAATAATGGACTGTCCCCACCGTTCAGTCGTTCGCTTGCGTCAAAGGTCAGACACTCGTCATACCCCTCTGTGAGACTTACGCGATTTTCTCGCTGGGAGACCTCCACGGTACGTCGTCCTCCAGCTCGTCCTCGCTCTCGTCCGCCTCGTCGGCGGCGTCCTGCGAGATGTTGAGGGTGCTGCTGGTGAACATGTCGGGCACGGGCAAGATGCTGGGTCGGCGGGAGTTCCTGCGTTGGGCGGCGATGCCGCCACCAGTCTCGGGGCTCAGCAGGTTGGGGTTGTCGCTGCGCGGGATGTCTAGGTGGTTGCCTGCGGATGGAGAAAGAGTTGTTTTAATTTTTACTTAGAAAGAAGAGAATAAAACTGAAAAATTTCGACACTGTCCCATTTGTCTTTCCCTCTGGGACATACACGAGCCAAACGAAGGGAACTAGACTTATTTTCTATTCGGAAAACGCTCGCTTTACCTGTAATGGAAACGTCGAAGGTGATCGACCCAGGGGAGGACTCTTTCAGGCATTGTCTGGAGTCGCTGGAGCCGGTGTGATCGGGAAACGTGGCTGTGAAATTAAAACGTACTTTCTTTGATATTATTATTTCGGTGGATTTCGTCCACGTAGACACAGTGTGTTATGAAGGGTGCCCGAGTCCGTTTGGACATTACCAACGCGCTTTTGATTTGTAAAGTATATTTTGTTAATGTTACTTCTTTGAGCCACCGCTAGGTGTCAGAATTTATGTCTCGCCGATAGTAGTTCATTGCGACGATAAGAACAACATGAAGTTCCGGAAAGTTTTGTAATAGAATATAAATAATTTTATTAGTCCATCAATTAAATTGTACTTGGTGTAAAACTAAAAGAATTTTTCATGAAATTGTAATTTGTGGCACTGTTAGTATTTAGTAGTACGTAATTAAAAGTTCTCAAAGTGAGGAATGAAAGAAAAATATTGAAAATAATTTCCGTAAAATGGTTTGGGGTTAGGTCTAAAATAATACGCATTTGTGACAATTTCAGTTCCTGACAAAGAATATATTTTAATTATTTTACATTACAGAAAACGAGCATCACAATGAGTGAAGCGGACAAATTTGTGTGAAAATGTTTTTCCTTTGTTTCTACTCTGGATTTAGATGCAATGGAGTAATTAATTTGTGATGAGATTAAAAAATTGCCATGCTAGATTTTGATGTGAACAAATTTTTTATTTGACTATACCAGTTCCTCCGACTGAACATGAATTTATTTCTTAGGAACAGCAATGGTATGATTCTAAATTTGGGTGGTCTAAATTACACAGATTAATTCGACAATTTGCTTTATAAAACAGAGCAATTATAACAGTGAACAGATTTCCTGTTTTGAGGGAACATAAAATTCCACTCCCCAAACACTAGAAATATAAAATTCCTTTAAGGCGGTTGGAAGAAAGGCAATTATAGAGATTTCACAAGACTTCTTTGTTGAACTGTGATGATTTGTCGCTGATTTATTTTGTTTGCCTCAGAAGTATTCTGTCAGTCAAATCAACTGAATTTTTATATCATATACAGGGTGTTAGAAGTTTGACTGTCTTAATTTTAACATAGGATAGAATACATTAAAATAAATAAAAAAAACTTATATGACATGTGTAGAAAAAATTATATATTGACATAACTGCGGGCATAGAATACCATAAAATACAAATGTTTATTGCTTTTTTCAACTTCTGTATGCTTAATTTTAAAAAAATAATTAGCGTTGTAATAAGTTTAAAATTCGATAAAATTCATATCGAGCAATGTGACAACGGCGCGGCAGTTTATTAACACGAGGTACTAATGTGTCCAGCAACCACCAATACGCAATTCAGTTGGTATCTGGATTCGACCGTGTCGAAGTGTTTTCTGCGCAACACTGTTTCCTTTTCTTGAGGTGTCTTCCAGCGAGTGTGCGAAAATTGGATTCGAAGGTGTCGTGTGTGCATCGAAAATGGTGTACTTGTGCGTTTAAAAATTATTGAATTTTGCTTTTTGGTAAGTACCTAAATTATTTTTAATACATCTGATTATTTGGACGACGTGAATCTTTAGGTACTTTAATTACATATTTTTCAAATACGTAATTTGACTAAAAGATAAGTTCCTGTTTTAAGAGATTCATAATTACTAAAATTCGAGCTAAAATTTAAGCACAACACTATCTTCGTACTACAAAATCGATACATTTTATTTTATTTATTTAAAAACTGTCTTAAAATTTACTAAATGTTTCACAATAATAGCTTTTTACATTTTTTCTGTAGGACAAGTCTGCCTCGTGTACACGTGGTGTGCATCAGCAGGTTAAGCGCTGTTGTCACGTTGTGATGAAACTCCCCAATATTAATACTCGCTGTATTTTGAAAACTGTTAATCTTACGCCCCTGCGATATACAACTTTTCTGTTCATTTATGATTACTTTATCTCATGCTGAAGTAATGGCAGTCAAACTTCTTACATCCTGTATATTATATGATTAGTTAAACTAATGGGCAATTGATTCTGTGGAAATTCTTCAAGTTTCCAGGTTGCAACGTTTCGAGAGACATTCGCTCTGGATATTAAGTCCCCTTGCCGGTATCGACGTTTCGGAGCAGGATTTGAAGTTTATTGTCTCACTAAATAAGTAGTAGTGGCCTCAAACCTTACACAGAATCGCCATGGCCTAATGCACACAGCAAACACACCGGTAAATACCGGCCAGGGGACTTAATATTCAGTTTCAAAGTTTCTTCTGAATTAGAAAGCGATTTGTCCTTCAAAACACCAAGAATTATAAACCGACGACGTGGCAACCAATACATTTTAATTGATTTATGGATCATTAAATTTTGTAAAGTTTTAACGTCGCATTTTTTTTTAATCTTGACTAGAGGTTGCACAACAATACATAAACAATTCCGGACACGTTACTGGAATCCGAAATGTTTAAGTTTTAACCGGCTTCCCTTGTAAAACCGACGGTATCGTGCACGTATCGCGGTCCCAGGCGGTTCGGACACCCTCCATAAAAATTCCAACTAGCATGTAGTGCGGCACACGGAAAGCGTCTATTTAACGTTTGCGGCAGTCGGTGACGCGGCCGCCGCAACGTATGGCCAAAACGACAACATCGATAACAAAGCTACTCCTGCTGTACAGGGCGATCCGAATAACCCTACCACCCCCGTAATCTTGCTTATATGACGACCTTGAAAAATAAATTTAGGTGGCGGTAGTTGGCACTGCTTCTCAATTGTTTTACTTGTTTATAGCCAATTATAACCAAGTAATTCTAGAATTACTGAATATGTTTTATATTATTGACAACCTGTATAAGTAGGTAAACAAAATGATCAATTTTCTGAACTGCTTCTTTTGGTTTTTCGTATCTCTTCAAAATGAAAGCACAATTCATATGTCAAAGATAACGAGGGTGGACATTATTTAAACCACCCTGTAAGTGGTGGCTTGCCGTGATACATGAGCAGTAATGTGATTTTCTTTTGTTTTTTTTTTTACCTGCGGCCGAAACGAACACTGTATGTTCGTTTGTTTAGTGTGCGTGCGTGGCGTGGACTGTCGATTGTTTTTTTTGTTCAGCCGTTGGGAATAATACATCCCCTGTGCCCTAATTTTTTTTTTGTAAATATCTATGGTAGGTATGAGTGTGCGGTGGTTCCTGTTTAATTTTGCTGCCGAATTACCTTACCAATATTTTAGTTTTCCAATTGTAAATTAGTGATTGTTTCTTCATGGAAATGGTATGGACAATGATATATCTCCAGGAAATGTCGCATTTCTAAACTGAGTGCCGCAGAATCTAAGATACGAATAATAGGCCAAGCAAAAAAAGTCCTATCCGCGAGATTATTGTAAAATTGTCTAAAGGAACATAATACAAGACATCTCTCATCTGGTGAGTCAAAAAATTTTATTAGCTAATAAGTGAGGAAAACAGTTTTTTCACTTTACAGGGAAAACCATCAATTTTAGCGAAAAGTGACTCACAAACATCTACAAAATGAGACTTGTTAAATTAAAATCGGTTAATAAACAAAAAAGTTATTGCAAAAAAACAAGGAAAGTGCTCTTGTACGCGGGAGCGCAAATGGCTCCATCTGTCGTGCGGATTAGCTGTTGCACTAGGTGTTGCGAGTATAATTCAATGCCGGTAGGGGCATTTAGCTCTCGGAGTAGTTGTTTCGCGATATCTCGGCTTCTATTCATCGTAGAAACTTCCTTTTTTTAAACTGGGGTAGCTCGACGAAAAAATAACTATGGGCATATTTACGAATCCGTAGAATAGCCCTGAACCCCAGAAAAAATGCATCTTTTATACTTAATTTTTTTTAATTTACAAAAATGTCACAATAATTTTTGTGACACTGCGAAATTTTACAGCGCGCATCAACTTGAACATTGGATTTCATTTTTCTCGCGCGTGCGACTCGCTTGGACGAGCTTCCCCTACCACCACGCCGGACATTTTACTTAGCCAGTACCTTCTCTTTAAAGGGCTTGTGAGTCGTTAATTTTCCACATTTTTCAATTGCAATTCACGGGAAATCGTAGTTTACGTCGTAAACTTTATTTTGCGAAAAATTCAAGTGTTAATGTTTATAAACAATTGCGCTACGATTTTTTTTTAAATTCTTATCTTGGCTCCTGTTGGTCGTAGAGAGTACTTTTTTAAACTGTTTTTTTTTTGCCAGCTATCCATTGCATCTATTTTCGGTGAGTTAGCGTAAATAGCAATAATGTTATTCAAATTGTTTATAAGCGAAAAACGCACGGTTTTTTAATGCACAATTTGAGAATGTTAATGTCAAAAAAACGGTGATATTTTTTAATAGGTCGCTTAATTACGTCTTTCAGATTATAATGACGCATTCAGAATCATGTTTGATTGAAAATTAACGTCTGTACAGAGGCTTAAAGTTCATAACTTTTGGAGCCTCCGCTATAAACAAATAGAATTGTGCGAAAACTATTGCACCTACAGCGCCCACTTTTGGCACACTTTTAAAGTATGACAAAACCCTCAACTTGTCATAGGTTTTATAAAATTTTAACAATAAATGCGATAGTTATAAACAAATGAAAAATTGGGCACTTTTCTTGTTTTGTTGTAATAACTTTTTTGTTTATTAACCGATTTTAATTTAACAAATCTTATTTTGTAGATAATTTTACTCCCTGCAAGCTGTCTGAGAGTCACTTTTCGCTAAAATTGATGGTTTTCCCTGCTAAGTGAAAAAAAAAATAGAAAAGTTAGCTAATAAAAGTTTTTGACTCACGACATGAGAGATGTCTTGTATTATGTTCCTTTAGACAATTTTACAATAATCTAGCGAATAGGACTTTTTTCGAGTTTCTCTTTTATTTTCGCAAATTTTCCTGGTGTATAACTAATATCTGACAAAAGGCCTTCCCGTTAATTTCAGTCTAGTAATTTTATCCTAAAACTGCAACACTCTTCGATTTAAAGCGTATCCATGGGCACTAAAGAGGAAATAGCAAAAGCAATATTTTTTTATTATAAAAAAAACTAAACCAAAAATCTTTTTCTTAAACATGCATCCAAATTATTTTATCTTCTATAATTTTGATAAAAAATAATTAGTCTGGCAATGTAAATAAATAGCTCTGTTATTGTTCGAGATACAAAAGATGCTACATTTTAAAATTATTGTCAAATATACAGAGTGACGCATAGAAGCGTGGAAAGTTAGTTTTTTAAACGAAACGGCCTGTATGTATATTTTTACATATTTGAATTCGCCCAAAAATTGTGCATACAGTGCTGTACAAAATTACGATGTTGCCATTATTATAAAATGTCTGAGACTTTGCAGAAAACACGGTCTGTTCGAACGTATGTAATAATTTTCAAATGGTATCGCCAAATTATACGACTGTGTGTAAGAGAAACGTTGTTCCAGATCTGTGGGACATTCAAAATTTGATACATGATGTTTTCTATAAGCAAAACAATTTTCCAAAAATTTCGAACTATATTTTCTCTGATTTTTTTCACAATAAAATTCTGCGCACTATAATCTTACATGAGATTGCGGCGTTGCCATTGTGTAGAAAAGTCTTAGGTTTTGCGGAAAATATGGCCTGTTTAAATATGCAATAATTTTCAAATGGCGATAGTTAGAAGCAAATTATTTAGTACTCCAGATCAGTGGGACATTCCCAATTTCATACATGGTGTTTCCTATGGGGAAAACAATTTTACAAAAAGTTCAAACATACTTTCTCTGATTTTTCCAATGGGACAGCCATTTTTACATATTTGAATTGAACATAAAATTCTGAATGCTGCGTATTGTAATTTTATATTCGATTCTATTATGTAGAAAATGTCTTAAATTTGCAGAAAATATGGCCTGTTTAAATACGTAAAAGATTTTTTTATATCGCTAATAATAACAGAGCAGCATACTTTTTTCCCACTCGGTACAACCTTACAGTTTTCAACAATATTTTGACTTAGGTTTTACTGAAAAACTTCTGTCGACTGTTTTTACTATACCCTCTACCTTCCCCCGTTAGAACCCAGCGGCGCACCACACAAAACAGAACAAATAAAAAACATGAAAAACCAGAACGAAAAACAGACATAGCGATGACCATCCATGCGCGACAACACTCACTGACACAGGTGGGGACTTGCAGAATGAGTTGAGGGGGGCCGGTACCGTCTTTGTGTGTGGCGGGGGTTGGCGCCTTCGATTCCTCCTCTTTTGCCGTGACGATGACGGGGTCCGTCGAGGAGGAGTTGTTGTTGTTTGGTTGCTGGTTGGCCACGCTGAACGCCGAATTCTCCTCCTTGGTGATGCTCATGTAGTAGCAGGTGTCGCTCTTCTTCATGATGTGCCTGGGACCGGGGTTCAGCAGGATAGTGTCCTCGTAGAACTCCGGCAGCTCGGCGGGCCGCACGCCCACCAGGGCCACGCCGTACCTGAAGTGAAACGGAAATCATGAATTTTAACACATTGGAAATGAAAGTAGTTGTCATGGGTTAAAATAATAGGAATGTTCACCAATTTACTGCTCATTGTCAACCACGTAATCGTGAAATGCGAGCGCAGAAAGATCCAGCTTACACAATGCCGTCAAAATCACTCCGATCGGACCATACCTGCGCCCAGCAGTCGTGACCGAATAGAAGTTTACACCCCCTATACACATACATTTTTCAAACATTTAGTTTTACAGTACTGATTGCTTCAACATTTCCAGTGTTTTACATTATTAATCAGATTTTTTTAAGATTTTTTTTATTAAAGTAAAAAATACCTTTTGTTTTTTGAAACAGAACTTATGCATTCCAAAATGAGTAATAACAGTTTATCTAGTGTGGCTGTGGATGCAAATAAACAAAAGAGTATACACTGTCGCACTAGATTACAAACGATATTACTGAAAAAAGTGCCCTTTCCGCGTTATTTACGAGGGAGATGCGGCGTACATCGACCCAATTTCCCAACTTTTCAACTTAAGAGTTCGCCACCGACAGTTCCATCCTTTATTTTTGCCCCGACAACAACTTGGAAATTAAAGTCCCGAGGTATAAATTAGGTTTTGCTATTTTCAGTTTGCAACTCGAGCCGTGTTAAGCAGCGCATGGCGGCGAGTAAATCACTCACCGGTCGTATTCTATTTTGTACGTAATACATCCTGTGAGGTGGTGGCTGTTCAGTTTTTCAACTTCCCTGAATTTGGGTAAAATGAGGCTTTACGTCAACATACTATTTTTCGAAGCCCGTGTGTATGTTTTTAATTCGCGAATCTCGGTATCAATGACCTCTAACAACTATACTATTGTCACTATATAAAATAAATAGGGATGCATTTAGAATTCTAAACAAAATACGGCATGTTACTATTTTTATCAAATTAATTCAAAATAAACAAAACATCAACGAAATTAAACCGTGAACAGTAAATTTAGCAGAATCCGATCCTGTTCAGAACGCTTACAAAGGGCAACGGAGGCTAGGCCCCGCTGTTCAGTTAAAATTTCCGTATTTTTGCCTCTGAAAAGCCACTACTGCCAGTTGACTTCATATGTGGGTGGGATATGGGGTAAAGGGGTAAAGAACAAACTACCACGTTAATTCGGCAAGATTTTTTAGCCCCCTTAGAAGGTATAAAATGTCGCAAGCTATTTTTCAACATTCCATATAATTACAAACTGTTAAAACTGTAAAAATTCACGTTTGAGTGGTGGAGGGGACAGCGTATTACTAATTAGTGCATAAAAATAACTTAATACTTACTTCCTGTGCGAGTGAAAGCTGGCGTACGTGAAGCTCTTGCCCTCGTACTCTCCGAAGAAGCGGCTGTCGCCGAGCACGATGTGGTAGATCTCGTTGCCGGAGCACCGGCCGTACAGGCGGTGCCACTCCTCCTGAGATTGCTGGCCCTCCCTGAAAATGGCAACGTAATTAGAACGTCAACAGGGATCAGGGTTCGTAGGAAGGCAATTGAGCACGTATGGAGGCCTAAAAAAAGCTTTCTTTGGAAGTTTGTGGCGTCGAATAACAGTAAAGACGTCCATACACCGACACGCGCTTACCGCGAGATTGGAGCTTAACTCGTCGCGTTCAGGAATTGTAACTTTCGAGTCACGTAATTAGTAAGGATTACGAAAAGGACCCGGACCCTATATGTTGGTAAAAAATATATCGCTTTTGTAGTTGCGAGGTTTTTCTCGTATAGGGGTAGTAGTATCACGCCACCTGATAGCATTTTCTCAATTTAAACTTTATATTTATCTAGTTATCAAAGAAGTAAGTCAGATGAATGTTAAATAACAAATAAGAAGCAACAAGTAATGTTTGTTATAGTTTCAACAATGAGATTTAGACAACTATACAGATCACATCAACGCGACGAAGTTACGTTACGATGTTTTGTTGCATGTCTAGGCGCACTTTCACAACTTTCGCGCCAATTGTACGGGGACTTTTAGATTATTGTGTCAATTATACTTTCTACTACGCTGTATTGTACTCACTGTCCCCTGGAGGTGTGAAGGAGGAGCGTGACCAGGGTGGAGGCGCCGGGACAGGTACAGTTGTTGGCCAGCAGGGCGTATTTGAATTCGTCCTCGCACACCACGAATTCGGCGAACTTGACGTGCAGCTTGTTCTCCGGCCGGAAGATCTGCACGTACTGGGCCACACCAGGTGCGAAGTCCTTTACAGCCCACGACCTAAGGATGGTATGTTCGTCCTGGAACAACAAGAACGGAAAATGTATGCAGCAATTTTATGTTCTTGTTAAAGTTCGTGTGCATGAAACAACTACTCTGCGAATCACAGCTCCACACCGCCTTGAATTAAACCCACATTATCTTATAAACAGCTTAGCTTCATTACGCCTTTGAAGTGGTCACTTGATAAATAGAGCAAAATCATTGCGCCCCTCGCAGTGTTTGCGATGCAAAAGTGTAACAGCGACAACATCCACTTCTCAAGAAAAGTGTATATAATAATTCTCACCACGATATTTTTTTACTTACCGCTGCCGTTTTGTCCGCGTAATTCCGGGCCGCCAGTATAAAACAGGCCTCAGCCTCGTTCATCCTCGCCCGGGCTAGATCAGCGTCCTTCAAGCAGGAGCCTTGGATGTAGATGACGCGTTGCGCCCATATGGGCACCTGCAGGATCATCCGCATCGTGGTGTCTAGCTCCATCGGAGACAACAGGACCACGTAGTAGTCCTGAAACGGAAAGTCGTCACAGTTTCCAAAACATTACTTTAAAAAAATTTGATAATATTTTCATTGGATGAAACGTAACATCGTAGCAGGAAGGCCCTGTATATTCTTTTAGGGAAAGAAAACTTGTAACAACTTTATTAATATTAAATTTAGTTTAAACTAGTGGAAAAAATTAAGGGATCAAAAAAAAATCTAAATTTTCGGCGATTTTTCAAAAAAAAAAGCAATTTGAAGCTTGAAGTTTCTATACGTATCGCGAATATCATGAAAACAAATTTTTCGAAATTTTTTTCGATCTTATTTTTGGTGTACAGACTTGAAAAAAATTTTTACAACTTAACCACCTTATGGATTAGATAGGTTGTTCATTTAGCTTCAATTTATTTTTTTTTGGTCTCGATACGACCATTTCTCGCTGAGCTATCGGACTTTGAATGAAAATGGATCATTTTCTCTTTGTTCATCGATATCTCAGAAACCAATGATTGCACAGAAAATCGACGGTGGGTTTCAGAAACTTGAATGAATTCTCTACAAGGTCCTGGCACGGTTTTTTTTGCAAGATCCAAAAATTAGAAACTTCAAGCATTAAATTGCTTTTTTTTTTACTCCAATACGACCATTTTTATCAAAGATACTGCGATTTGAAAACTCGTCGAAAATTTAGATTTTTTTTATCCTTTAATTTTTTCCACTAGTGTATATGTGATATAAAATATTGGAAGCAAGTCCCTGTAACAAAATCCAACGTGGCTTTTAGGTATTACTAAAGCCTCGACTGAAACAAAAAAATATCACGTCCCGGATTCAATTTTAGAAGTTTCGAAAGTTATTGTTTTGTTCGGTGAACTTAAAATTCCGCAGAGCAATCTTTGCATATATGAAAATCCGGTCTGCCTCATCTCAAATCCTGAACCCGACTGCGAATATATTCGTCCACGTCGTTTTAGAAATTTTGTACGACTGTCGTAATATCAGGAGCATTATTATGTGGAGTTATAACTAAGAAGTTTAAAGCAGTTGCAAAGTTAAAAGCGTATTCTGACTCAATTTCCTCGGGCGAGGGATTATTTCGAATGTGCCCCCTTACGTAAATCCGGAAAAATGTAATTTAGATACGCCAAGTATTCTATTGAGATGATTTGTCCATTTTTTTAATAAAAAAATTATATGGCAGTAATTTTGTGTTCCGTGGGTACTGCGCCATATTTGCTATTGACAGGAACAAAAGTATCATTTCTGGGGACGACAGTAACTGTTTTTGTATCGTTTTTTGTCACTTTACTGCACTGTAACTATTTTCCAAAAATTATTAATAAAGTGTTCTACCTCATCTTGCTTCAAAAACAAAAACATAACTTATAAAAAAATTCATCCTATTTAATAGTAGGGTAGAGTACCAAAAAGAATGCAGTGAATATTATAAATAAATCTACCCACAATTTGTACAAGTTCTTAATGTAATAAAAAAATGTTTCATTTCTCGAAGTATCAGTTTCCAGCTTAGACGTTTCGTTTCCTGTCATATGCGTGCAAGTGGGAACAACCTGTTGCTGTGACATTCTAGTAAATACACACTTCGTTTGTAATACTGTTTTATTGTAAGAAATGCCGTAAATGGACTCCTAAATATTATTAATTCTGATTTTACCTGGAGCAGAGGATGGGCGTAGAATTCGTTAAGGAAGTCCATGATGGTGTCTGCGTGGAGCGTCGTGCTACAAACTACTACGTGCTTCTCCGACTGCGCCCTGTGGGAGGAATAAGATCCCCCTAATTTCTGACGTTCCATCCACGTGAAGGCCAATTGCTCGAACTGAAAAAATATCGTCAGGTAACGACGTGAATTCCCTCATTTTGAAATGCGGCTTTACCCGAAGCGAAAGTGGAAAGATAATTAAATTTATTCCATTTCGTATCATTATTTCATCCTGACAGCGCTAGGTATTACCTTTTGAGATGCGTATTCCATCAATCAAAGCGGTATTAACTTTTATTTAACTTTTTTTATTTAAAAATTGCCTGTCGCGGTTAGATTAAAGTACTTGCCTGTGTGGGCAGGACGATGAGGGCGACGCATATCATGATGACCATCCACAGCTGGGAGGGCCAGATGTCAGGCACCAGGTCTCCGTAGCCGACTGTGGAGAAGGTTACGACGACGTAATAGGTGGCCTGGAAGAGATTGAGGTGACGGTGGCCCGCACGCTGACAGTGCTGAATACCGCATACGCTAGAATAGATAGAGGAGTCTATTACAGAAAGGTCGGCTTTTATAATAAGAGATCTGTTAGGAACAGTGACAATGTCTGCCCCATACCGGAAGAGATAAAGGCGATAACAATGGAAAAGTAAGAATGAATAAAATACACCGGTGGTCCTTTTGATTTTATTCGTTTTTTTTTTTATTTTGACAGAAGGAGTATTTGTACATTGACAGTTGAAGTAGATTTAACAGATTTCTCTTTATTTATCAACTATATGGAAGCTCGTCTTGGTTCAAAACTTCAAATCCAATTTCCCACAGCGTAATTATTATTCCCTTTACTGCCCACTTTGTTATTTCAATAACTACACTGAAATTGAAAGATCCAAGTACAGCTTGCGTTTCTCTAATGAGAACTTTTTAATTAAAAAGGGGCATGGGGAACTGAGGCTGATTTATATTTGAAGTTTATTCCAGCCAGTAATGCCCATATACAACTCAAAGCAGTAATTACAGCTTAATATTGTACTAGTTTACACATCCAGCTTTATTAATGTACTGTTGGTATTACTGTTGAATAATTTGAACTATTCCCACATTTTACACTGATCTAGTGACACTTAAACTATATTTTTGTGCAAAAAACGTGTCATTTTAAAATGCGTATAATTTAAAAATATGCCAGAAGAAAATGTATTATAAACGGTATACAGGGTGTTTCAGAAAGACCTCCCATAAATAGAGGGGGGTGATAGTACGACAAAAAATAATTTTTTTTTATCTTATGAACTATATGTCTATCTCCTCTTGTTTTTGAGATACAGAGCGACAAAATAAAATTTTTTACATAGAATATTTACAAAAATTTAGAAATGGTGTGAAATATTTTTATGAAATTTCGTATTCCGGGGTTTTTAAGGATGCCAAATACGCTCGATATTTCATAGAGGGTGCTAGTTATGCTACCTTCCTATTACATTGTAACTTCTAATTTTTTTACGATTAGGTTTTTTACCATTCAGGCTCCAATTTCTAATTTACAATTTTATTTTATAAAAATAATGTACTCTTGTTAACACTTCCTAATGTATACGGTTTTCGAGAAAAAAAGGCTTTTAATTAAACTCGTACAATATTACGGTGTATAAAATAAGTGACTTTTCTCAAAGTAGGCTTATGTCAAAACTTATTGATGGATGTCTCATAAACAACGCATACATTCTTGGTAATATTTTAAATTCTATACTTTACTTTACTAAACCTTATATCAAAATTTTAGTGACTGTAATTGTACTCTACTATAACGGGAGGTCTTTCTGAAACATCCTGTATAACCCATGTAGGACAAATTACAAAGTTGAAGTTTATTTCGCCATAGCAGTTAACAAAATGTTGTTATAATACATGTTTTCAGATTTATGTTATACAGGGTGTTTCAAAAAACGTTCCGCTAATTTCTAGGGTAAATAGAATATTAAAAAATAATGTTAGTTTGATTAATAAACATGTGTCCGAAAGTGCCTCCTTCAGAAGATACGGCTCTGTAAAAGGGGCCCCAAAAATTCTTTTTTTTTAATTATCTCTGAGACGGTTTAAGATAGCTAAATGAAATTTAGACCACAAATAGGTTTGATTAGGTCTTGAAAGTTACTGCTGACAAACTTTTAATATTTTAATATTAATTAATTTATACTTGTTGTTTCTGAAACAGTCATTATTCCCTGCGTTTATTTATTATCATTATTTTATTTTTATTAATTCGGTCAGTATTACTTGCTAAAACCTCAAATAACTCCAAAACCGGTAATTTTTTTGACTTTAAGCAAGAGTACCTTTTTTATGGCAAATTGTTAAAAAAATTTTATTTTTTACCAAAATATTAAAAATGTCCCCGTAAAAAAAAGTTTGGGGGCAAAATAAGTGGCACCCCCCCTCCAGGGATGGTCCTGTACAAAATATTAAAAGTTTGCAAACCTATTTGTGGTCTAAATTTCATTTAGCTATTTTAAACCGTCTCAGAGATAAATAAAAAAAAAGAATTTTTGGGGCCCCTTTTACAGAGCCGTATCTTCTGAAGGAGGCATTTTCGGACACATGTTTATTAACCAAACTAACATTATTTTTTAATATTCTATTTACCCTAGAAATTAGCGGAACGTTTTTTGAAACACCCTGTATATTCGTAAAATTCGAGGGCGCTTATTAACCTAGTATTTAACGCATTTTTAATCCGTATTGAAAGACAACGAATCTGAGTTTTTAGTATTATGTTCAATTAATTATTCAGTTTGTAATACGTATACCTTATTGTGTGACTTATTGTTTTTTCAAAGAGTAGTATGACACCAACCTATTTAAAATGACTGTACGGCTAAAAAAAACATCACTCACCCGTCCATAACACTTTGTTAATAAAGTTGGGATCCACTGCACATTGATTTTGAAGCTAATTGCAAAATTCGAGACGACTGAGGAAATCAGCTGTTTGGCTTCAACGTTCGCCTTATTTGGCCTTCCAAATACGTGGTTAAAATTAATGACGTTATGACTGAATCACCCTGTATATTGATGGTATTTTTAAAAATCTTTCTCAAAGAAACAAGTTCTAAAAGATCAAAGGAAATTTCCCCTTTATGTTACATTTCTTACCCCTTGCTTTCCGCCATTTCCCTAAAAAAATCGTTTAACGAATCAACCCCCTCGCTCAAAATTAACGGAATAATTTAATAAAATCCCGGGAAACGATCCCTTAATTTGCCAAAATGAGACATTAGCCCATTTTACGTAGAGATTAGGGGCGACTGACCTCTTGATTCGTAAGTGCGGCGGAATTTTCTGGTAGGGTAGTATTATTGTGTTCGCGAGCAACAGTTTGGAGCGACGTGTTCATTAATTTCCCTAAAAGGATGACGCCGTCATATTTTCCGAATAATTATGGCCGTGCACGCTATTTTGAACACACACACAAACAATCGATACGCTGCTGCCGCAGGTGGGTAATTTGAATCGTAAAAATGATATTTGGCTTGATGTGTTTCTGCATAACGTGTAATGAATAACGAAGGAAATGGATCACGAAACAAACTGAAAATGGATTACAAAACTTGCTCCATTATGCGTATTTTTTTATTTAGTACCCTGTATGCTGTGTAGAAATTGATCTTAGGAGAAAAAATAATAAACTCTAACAATAGACTTATGTCTCTGTTAGTTGTTCGGAGAATCTCATTAAATCCATTGTAAAGACGGCGTGCAATAAAACCGAACTTTGTCTACGACATATCTGCCTCAAATCCAATATCGGAACGTGCACTAACTTTATTACAGCTCGGTAATGAAATATCGGTTTGGAAATAAAGCGACAATCCATAGTTTGTAATCTGCTCGGAAAGGTCCCCGTGCGATTGGGCCGTCCCGTTCTAGCTTTATAAAGTCTTTGTCAAAGCCTCCTTCGCGTTTCCGCGTCGAGACTCTAATTGCCGTCTCTGTAACGAGGAAAATTTAATAATTTTAAGTTTATTTAGGACAAGGGCACGTGAACAGAGCAGTCGATTATACGGGGTGTAGCTTTAAGTGGGAGTCAATTTTTTACGGCCTCCGCTGTTCAGTTAAAATTCTGTATTGCAACTCTCTGAAAAACAGCCACTGCCACTTGACTTCACACCTGGTATGATACGATGGGATGGTAAACGGTTAAAAAATAAACAGCTACGTTAATTCGGCGACACTGGTATGGCCATCACTGCTTTATTCTGGTACATTATTTATTTATTACAAATTTTTTTTCTTCGGTGTTTATTTTACCACGTATTCACCTTTTCGCTAAACATTCGTCTGTTTGAAATAAACGCGCTTCGAACGGTGTCCATAAATATTGACGTAAATGATGGAAAACTCATAAACTCGCATCCAGAGGCCTTAAACGAGGTATGATTTAAAAGATCGCGGGGATGGAGTAATAAAACTGCTCCGGGATCTGTCCCGAATTCAGAATCCAATCCGGTTTTCGTGTTTGCCCTCAAAAGCGACGGCATCGTAATATCTTTATGCAGTTAATGTAAATTTGGGGAGGAGGGGCCGTTTCTTTCTTGCCGCGTTTCGTTTCTATGTAGCAGACGTAAATAGGGGCAAATGCAATATTTAAGAGCGATATTAGATTTTGATTAAACTCGTAAATTCGTATTTTGAACACGTTTTAATATGAAGAATTAGTTCGCAGCAATTTTAATTTTTTTTTTAAGGGCAGAAGGTAGATACGTATTTCTATATTTTGAAGATTTTTCTGATTTAATCAAAATCTATAGCAGACATCAAGTTTCGCAGACGACTAAAAAATCTAAAAATATTAAATAAAATAATCATAGGCGTACGAATAAAACAGTTATAGGATATTATATAATACATCCTAATATACGGACTCAAAACCACCAAGTTGGTAATTGTTAACATCAGTTCTTGTCGCAACACCGCTCGAGGAGTGCAGATTATTAAGACTATAATTAATCAAGTTGGCGAAAGTTATACAACTCCTGAGAAAATTCGAGCCGGTTCCTCCCTGTTCCGATCTTAATTGCTTCCAAGTCAAATTGAACTAATCGTTTGTGCGTTTTGGCGGTGTGCAAACTACAGAACTACAGGGAGCGTCGCGGTTTGAGAATAAAGTTCAGAATTTTAAACGAAATATAACCAATATAAAAAAAAATGTGAGGATTTCGATACACACTCGGGACCGTTAAAATCGAAATACCTAAAATTGTTCCTATATTTGATAAATTACATTTCTAAATTCTAAAATAATTTGGGAAATTTTATAATAACCATAATAACAAAACAACATCTATTAATATACAGGGTGCCCCGGTACTTGATACAAAAAAGTCAAGTACAAATAGATGAGATCAAAATAATATCAGTTCTTCATATATATTTTTTTTCATACAAGTTACGAGCCCTCAAAGGTGAAAATTATTTATTTTGTATGTGATTTATTATTATTCAGTATTTTATTGTATTTCGATTATGACTAGAAGTAGGGTAAAGAAAAAAATGTTATAACCAGGGAGAAATCGGTTACTTACCTTGTGAAGACGAGGCACAGCAAAGTCGCCGAGAGGATGGTGAGCTGTTGAGACAAGGCCGACTGTGACTTTTGCATCGCTCTGTGCAGGTCGTTCTGAAACAAAGATTTCTTGAAACGCCTGATCTATAACAGCAAATAACCAGTATCCCATAAATTTAGTCTATGTAAACGATTTTTTCCATGAATTTTGTTTAAGAAAGTATTAAGATATTATTTTGAAAGCTATTTATGTGAACAGTCGTAATAAAAAAAGCAATTCCTCTTTATGAGAATACGTCAAAATCCCTTTTCTATAGCTTTACCAAAATGGTAAGACTAGCAATAATTGTTTATCTCTGACCGGATTTTGTGTGAAAGTTTCAAAGAATCGAAACGGAGTTACGGTAAAAATCGGACCTAATAAAAGCTAATAACGTCTGACTGAAGATCGAGGATTGCGAGCGTAACTTGCCCTCTCTATTTTTCGCCGCAATTTTTTGTGGTTGGTTAATTATCAACGCCCAATTTGAAAGTGCCGCGGTCAGATAAGTTTCTGGGGCCGAATGATAAATGTGTCTGCGTGCAGAATAAAAAAAAATAATGAAAATGGTTATAATTAGGGATCTGCTCAACAATATACAAAGGCAATAAGCGTTAAAGATATGAAAAACATTTTGCTGCTCCCACTATAGTAAATAGAGTATTAATACATTGTTTTTACGGAGGTAAGTGGATTTTACCATAGAAGTGGAAGTTGCTATGGACAACGGGAGGTAAGTGAGGTCACTTACCTCTCTAGGGAAAAAAACGATTTCGAGTTATAAATGAACAAATAAATAGAAATATTTGATGAACATTACATTTTATTCAATATTATGAATGAATATTTATAGTAATTGTACAGTTATTACATTTAGTAATATTTATAAAATCTGCATAATTATTCCCCTCGCGTTTACTAATTGTCACATTTTTCTCAAAATGATTTGACCGCTCCATTTCAGTCACCGGAGGCTCAATAATATCTGACTGTTCCGACGTACTACTAGAACCTGGAGTTGAAGTGTCATTGTAAAGAATGCTGTTGACTATTTCATTTTTGTTACTTAAATTGTCAACAACATAACTTTCTACAATTGTGGCTGATTTCCACCCACCATGTCTCTCGATTGCTAATACATCAACTCCTGTATTAGCCAGTAACGTTGCCGATGTTCTTCGGAATGAATGACCTGTATATGTTTCAGGATGTTCTAGTTTCAAAAACTGTGCAATTTTATTAGGGGCATTCTTCCCAACTCGACTGGTTGGTTGTAACATCTACCTGCTTGATAGCGCATAAAAATGCTTGAAATTTCAGTTTTAATTTTCAATCTAATCTTGATATATTTCTTGAGAACTTCTAAGTTAGAAAAAGAATCCAGACGAGAAGTAATTGTAAATGTTCGTGACATACCATTTTTAGAATCTGGACTTGTTACTACAATAATGTCATCGAAATTTTTAAAATTGACGTTGTCCAAAGTAAGTTTGCATAACTCATCAGAACGGCATGCTGCTGCAATGCTTAAGACTGTCACTACCTTCATTAGCAAATATGTGTTATCGGGTGCCTGAACGAGAAAATCGTTGACCTGTTATCTTATAAAAACGTTTAACTTTTTAGGTGTATAGCCGTTACTTTTACGTTTCAAAAATGCTCTCAGCTTGGGGTATTTTGATATATCCACGTTCTCCTCTATGAAAATAGTCGACTTAATCATTGAATATTCATTCCACAAACTCGCCGGTGACTTTAAAGTTCTTGACTTCTCCATGAAATATGCTAGCAGTGACATTTCAGAAACACCAGTATTTTTGTTTTGGCACCATTCTCTGAAATTTATATATGCTTGTCCGCAGCGCACTTTCGACTTCTCGGGCAATAAAAATTTGCAGGCAGCATTTGCTGCACTTTCTATTTGAAAACCACTCATTTAGAAATGATAATTCAAAACCAGCAAAATTGCAACTTTTATGTAGCTTTGTTTGTAAACACCTTAGAAACGATGAAATCCAAACAACCAAGGCGACTTTGCAAGATTTCGAATAATGTCAAAATGAATTAATTAAGAAATGTCAAAAAATAAAACCTAATCTTTACTTCACGAACCATAAAGAACTGTGGATTTACCAGTCACGGACTCGGACTCTATTGCCAGCCCTCGCTCCGCTCGGGCGCAAAATCGTCCTCGACTAGTAAATAATACTTATCTACCTCCTTTATGGTGTAAATAACTATTGCTAATTAGATAAGTTTATGTCAATCCAGTTTTTTGTATTAATCGAAACCTATATAGTAGGCATATTCAGGTTAAGCAAAGGAATGTTACCACATCTTTTGTGATACAAATTTATTTATTCGCAACTAAAAAAAATGTTGTGTAAACGAATCGAACTCTCGCATATGCAATTTATAAGGTGATGTAGGTGTGTTGGTTTTTGTTTGTTGTAGAAGCTATCAAAATGTCAGCGTTCAGGCAGCATTGGGATTTATTTATGATACACATTACTCCTGTTAAAATGTCACGCTCGATTTGTGGCAATTTTTACGAATAATGTTTCCCGTATATTTTACGTTTTACGTTCATGCATTTTACACAAATGTTTACAGGTGTAATATGGCGTGGTTTTCTGCTTTTTTATAATCCTGTTTTCAAGAGATTTGTCTAAAATATGTGGGTAATACGTATTCTCATTTTTTATTTTCGCAACTTATAAACTATAATACAGGGTGTACCAAAATTCACGCAAGATTTGAATTTTGCGCCATGTGCATGTTAAAGTATTGCCAACGAAAAAAAAATACAGCGTGACAGATGACAATTCAAGGTTATTAAAAATGAAGCGCTATATGAAAGAGCAACGCGGTTTCATTGTTTCATTGTTGAGAGATATTTTAAAAGTAATATAAAGAACTTTCGGCAGCTAGATTCCACAATTTTCGTACAAAATATGGTCGGAATAGTAACTTAACTTCATCAACTGTGAAGAGATTACCTGAAAAATTCAGGGAGACCGAATCAATTAGTGATCTTAAACACGTCCTTCAAGTAGTTCAACACAAAACATCGAAGCAGTTCGAGAGAGTGTTGCTGAGAGTCATGGAACATCAATTCGACACCGTGGTCAAGAATTGGACATTTCGAGAAGTTGGAACATCAATTCGACACCGTGGTCAAGAATTGGACATTTCTAGAACTTGTCTGCAGTGTATTCTCACAAAAGATTGTCTTCTCTCAAAATTACTTCTTGCGTAAATTTTTTGTTACCCTTTACTTATTAAAAATACCTTTAACTACATATTTACAAAAAAAATTACACTTGTTTTCACGCAACTTTCGAGTTTCTCTAGAGGCAACTCAAATTAATCCCCGTCATTACCAAACATCTATACGGTTTCATCGTTGTTTAACGACCATAACTAACACTTTCTCCGTTTGTAAACTTACTGTGAAACACGTTTAGAATTTTCGTACTTTGCTCGCCGAGATTGCAAGGTTTCCGGGAGGGATGGAAAGCCGATATTTCCTTGGCATTGCTGCGGTGCCAAAAGTTTCCCCCACGTGCTATACCCCGAGGAACGAATTCGTCTTAACCCGTAGTTTGGACGGGTTATCACTCATCAGGAGTGCAACTTCCGAGGTTTGCAATTTTGTTCTATCTGAATTAAAGGAGGATAAAAATCAAACATGTCTTCAAAACTTCAACTTTTTTTAAGCACCTTTTTAATTACGTTTAATTTGTTTCACAAAAAAATTTGGAAGCATACCGTCGTAAAATTCTAGCTTTAAACGGGAGAAAATTTTATTGGCCATTTTAGTGACAGCAAATTTTTTAATTCTGCGCCAGAATGAATGCGACGCCACACGACAATCAATACCGTCGGTTATACGACATCAGACGGCTCCAGCATATGGATGTGCACAAGACGCTGAAATATGTTTCTGTTCCACAACGACGAGACGCGACGTAGCCAGTCTCGCGGTAATGTATGGATTATGTGTGGAATATCTCGATTTCCCGAGTTCCCGTGGGGAAGTCTAGAATGCATTCCCTTAATAGCAGAGAGAACAAAACCGATACGGAGCATTAAGGGAAGGTCTGCACTCTTACAAATAAAACATTTCCATGAAAGATACTGCTCGGGTTGCTCATTTTAGTTTGAAACTGGGCTGAGATTACTTTTCTAGGTTATGCTCTAAGAGTTACACTAAGAAAAAGGATCATTCCCAGAAGTGAAATTTGTTTTAATTATATCTGCCGATAAATGTATTTATCGCACACATCATTGTCAGTATTTTGATCTTTTCGATTGGATTCAGTGGCCTTGAATAGAGAAACGGCGATCAAAGCCGTCTTAACAATTTCTTATTAATACAAGCAAGTGTATTCAATTAATAATGACCTCGCCATTTCCTGATTTGAACACTGCAAAAAATGCATATTAGTAAACTAAGTTCGAATAAATTAACGATGATTTTCTTTCATGGTACATCGATCTGTTTGTGTACACCCTACACCGAAATTTGTGAACTAATCAAACTTTAGTCAAATTGGAATATTAATAGGCGAGGTCCTAGCTTTTAATAATTAATTTAAATTCAGCTCTGTGCCTATTTTGCGCGGGTTTCCACGTTATAGGCGTGCAAATTGGCTTAGTGTAATCATAAGGTGGGTTCGGTATGTCCCTTCTATATGCTGTACTATTCATGAGTTCGTAAAACTGAAAATTGCACTAGGAACGACAAAGGGACAATTTCTAATGAATTTTAAGGTATTGCCGGTCACAAAGGCGATGGAAAAAGGTTGTTTGAAACAGACGTTTAAACTGAAACGCCATGCGCAATTTCTAAGTGACTAGAACATTGTTTATTAAATAGACTTTCAAAAGTTCATTTTATTTGTCTCAACTTTTTTAAATTACCTTTGAAGTTTATCCATAAACAAATATAAGTTACTCCTTAAAGAAATTCTTCACGTAAACTAGTATTTGATGCATTTATACCTAAATCAGAATAAATGTCCTCATCACTGAGTGATTCCACCGTTTTTCATGTCCAGATGCATTGTCTTTGTCTGCTCCCATCGTCCCATTAGGTTATCTCGTGGCGTGGTGGATGGCAGTGTGGCGTATGGTGTGCTTTGGAGTTGGACAAGTATCGATTTATCTGGTTATTCTAGTGAAAATTGTATTTAAATGCAATGATTTAATTGCAGTAAATTAAAGACAATATATTAAATCTCGATTAATACTTGGTTAAATAAAAAGTTCGGTTATTTTCTGAACAGACCTCCTATCGCAGTAAGAAAACAAGCAAATGCGATATTTTATATTTCAATTTCAAACTAAAATGTTTTCCATCGCCTCAAAGCCTTCTTTGATATATATCTAAGTCTTACCTCTTTTTTTTATAGCTACTTCTCGGAAAGTTTTATTCCGTACGTCCTTTAAACTGTATTCGCTCCTGTATCCGGCATATGTTTATTTATTATCTCGGTATTTCCGCTACGACATCGAATAATATACGTTTCGACCGAGCAAAGGACAAATAGAAAGCGGCAAGCCAACGACGAATGTCGGGGGAATAAAATGGAAATACACGAAACGATTTCCTAGGGAAACAGTAATTCGGAAATCGATTTCATTTATATTTTGTGCCAGCAGTTAGTTTCCCATTCAAAATTTATTTAAATTTCGCTTTGTATTTTTTACCTAAAATCGCAGAGAGTTAAAATTTCGAGGGTGTTTTGAATAGTAGTAACGACTTTTCGCATAAAACGGAGATTTTACTTATTAATGCAAATAAATTGAACTCGAAGCGCAAATGGCTCCGTCTGTCGTGCTGACTTCCCACTATGCCATTCAAATGGCTACTTCGGTAGGAAGCGACCTGCTAAAATTTGCCAGGTACTTTGGTGCACGACTATCGCCTAGAAGGCGAAAAAACATTTTTAAATTGCCAGTGTTGCGAGAAACAACTACTCCGCGGGCTATATGCCCCGATCGGCATTGAATTACACTCGCAACACCTAGTGCAACAAGCTGGGATCACTCGTCAGTCTAACCCACTAGGCACAGACCGGTTTCGGATTTATTAGTCCTCATCAGTGTGTCATAGGTGAGACAACCGACGAACGATCAAGCTGTTATAGTGCCGCATACTAACGACAAAGAGGTACATAGTACGCGAAGCGCAAATGGCTCCATCTGTCGTGCTGACTTCCCATTATGCCATTCAAATGGGTACTATACTATACTATGGGCATATAGCCCGCGGAGTAGTTGTTTCTCGCAACACTGGCAATTTAAAAATGTTTTTTCGCCTTCTAGTCGATAGTCGTGCACCAAAGTACTTGGCAAATTTTAGCAGGTCGCTTCATACCGTAGTAGCCATTTGAATGGCATAGTGGAAAGTCAGCACGACAGATGGAGCCATTTGCGCTTCGCGTACTATGTACCTCTTTGTCGTTAAATGTCATTAAGAATAAATATAAATCAATCGATTTTCGTTGCTCCCGCGTGATGTCGAGGAGTTATAAATAATAATAAAATATTAATAGTCGCTTTTATACCAGATTTGCCTTTGGGCTGTTATTTAAGAATAAACTCAGGATGTAAAGTTCGAAGAACGCAACTGACGCAGTGGATAAATCGACCCAGTTTCCTTTCTCGGTTGCCAATTAACTCAGTTTAAAAATTTTAAAACGCCTCAAGTTATTTTTCCGATCTATTAACTCCAAATGAAAACTTCCCATAGAGTTAGTTACCAGCAAACTTTATACTACAACTCATCATAATGGCAGTATATCGACTGGAAACTTCATTGGTTTATGATCCAACCGAACCAGGCAAGTTCCGAAGCAAAACGGCCAAAACGAGGTAACTCGCTATTGGAACTATTAAAAACCATTAGCGATTTCAGTTCGTGGAACCTCTAAGTAACTTTGAATTCCACGAACTTCGACGTCTGCGCCCGGTTTTAATGAGACGGGTCTTCTTATCCGTCTCGCGCTACGTGACGGGATTTGCACCGGTTTAGAGGGATCTTGATAACATTTTTCAATAAAATAGGGAGGAGGCTCTCTGTGGAAACGTGATCGTGTTACGCCCCTCTTAACTGAGATAGTCCCGTAAGCCTTTTGCAAACTTGGGGGAGGAATTGAAAAAGTACGTTTTTACTGTCCCACACAAAAGCGCAATTCTTCGGCTGATCGATAGTTCACAGAGTAGTTGTTTTTAAAATGTTAAAATAAATGTATTTGCAATTCAAAGCCTATGTTTGCACACAGAAAAGCTACAGGGATTAATATTTTGCAGCAAAATTTTGTGATTTTGTACTAGACCCATCGAAGTTAAAAAACAATGGTGTTAAAACAAAGGTGACGTCATTTGGCGGAACGTAAGAGATAAGGGTCGACTATTAATGAACTTTTTATTAAAAAAAAAATTTAAAATTACCCTAAATAAACTTCTGGACATATTTCGGTTCCGGCTCAAAAAAAATAGCTACGAAAATGCATATTTAATGGAGAGCCTGAAAATACTGCGCTTGATAAAGCTTTAAAAACGTACAAGTACGTGAAAAGCGGCCCCAAACTGCAAAGGGGCTCGCTGCAGGGCCATAAATAATTGGACAGAGAGGAAGGCGAGTTGGTAATACTTACAAACATGTTTTCCAGCGCCTGCTTCGCCAGCCAACAATTTAAGAATACTGGAATGAACAGGTTCCTCAGCGGAGGGTAGAAGAGCTGAAACGGAGAGTCAAAAATTAAATTACACCTCCGGCATTATGAAAACTTAATACTGGCCGCTCGTAACGCAATATATTGCGCAAAGTTTCGCCGGTTCGGCCAATATTTTTATCAGGGTTGTGGAAATTGTTTTTTATAATATCCGGCAGGCGCGGATGGTGTTATTGTTTCCAAATTTACTAGGGAAGCAAAATAAAATAAGGGCTGTGCTATATGAGTGTAATAAAAACATTAGTTTTAATATTTAGGTGCACTTAGTAATGGTTTTACTTCACTTGTTAATTGTAGTTCCGAGGTGCATTAGCAACACCTGCGGAAGAATGTGTTATTTCGATAAAAGAAGTACTTACTGTTAAGGTAAATGGAATTGTGTTGACTATTTCTAAGATGAAATGGAAGGAGAGCAGCTGCTGCCAAATGTTACCCTGGAACAATAATTACAGTCGTTATTCTAACTGTGGCATCATAAGTCTCGTAGTATCCTAGTGTAACAGAGTTTTTTAGCTGAACAATTGCTTCAAGCTGGTACTAAATCTAAAACATATCCCAAAATTTATATAAGAACAATGAACAACAATGAAAACGCGTTGTTCTTTTTAATAACCCAGAACTGTTAGCTGTCACGCTGTTTTTTATTTTCGTCGGCAACACTTTATCGCACAAATGGCGCCAAATTCAAATTTCGCGTGAATTTTAAAACACCCGATATTTTCAGATGTCTTCTTAATTATCTCTTCCGTTCACCACTTATAAGCTGTTTCTTTGAAATAACAAGAAAATATAATGGTCTTTACCATTTGCTGCTAAATAAAAAACGAATAATATTAAAGGGCAACATGTTATGTCGATGACCCTGTATACAAACTTTATGAGCACCCTGTGTGGCACAGTGTTGTGGCGATAGGTACTAACGGAAACACACTGAAATCCGCGACAAAAGTAAAGAACCCTTAGTTAGACAAATAAACAGATACACCGTGTCCACCTAGTGCGCGTAGGTCCAATATCTAGGTTAATAAAAGTTTTAACTTAATTTTTTTTCTACAGAGTTGCCTACTTTCCCGAGCTGCACAAAATGAAAATATATTTGCATATACAGGGTGTTCTGTTTTTCCTGGGCAGGTACCAACTTATTTTTTTTTAATGGAAACTTATTTTTTATGGCATTATCGAATTCTACGTGAAAAATTAACGGGACTTTGTGTTATGATCACTATTAAAATATTGATAGTTTTCGAGATAATCGACTTTTTTTTTCTTATGTTTCGTCACTTCTACTAGTTGACATAATTATGATTGTATGACAGCTAGAAATAATTTTTTTCAGGAACTGTAGAGTGAAGATGGCTCTTTCAAAAAACGTATCAAAAGTTGACCTGCGATACACAAGGGGCAAAAAAAATCGTGCCAAGCCTGAAAATTTAAAATTTGAAAAATCTCGACTTTTTCAAATGTGTTTTATTATAATTTCATTAGATGCCTTTCTGTAGACCCTACAATTTTTTAATAGCTAAGTTGCGTAGTTTTTCAAAAAACACATTTTTATGTAAAATACCGGATTTTCGCCCGTTCCTTTGTCGGGAAAAATATTGTAAGGGTATTTATTTTAAGTTAGCTTGTAACTATGAGTATTCAAAATTCTATTCATCCAATTTTTTTAATCTCCAATTTCACTAATAACTTTCCTAACTACGGTAACAGTGCTTCATTTTCAATATGATACGGATGAAACTTCTTCTTCGATATTTTATTTGTCAAGCTTTTGAAAACTCCAAGATTACTACTAATTTCCTGGCACTAATATTTGGATTTTCAACAGCAAACGCCACAACTTTAAACTAAATATTATCGTTGTTACTTTCATTTCTCCTGGTAGTTTTCTCATAATTCGCATTTGCTGTTCATTCAAACCTTTCCTTCACATTTTCAAAACAGTGGGAATCTCTGTAAATTTGGATTATTTGCTTTGTAAATACGTGCTGCTAGCAAACATTTCCCATATTTTGCTAATTCTTAATCACTTGTAGCGATTTTATGGTTTTTTTGTTTTTATTTACAAATAAATGGTAACTTTCCATAAAGACTTATTTATTAAACTCAAATATCTAAATTTTTCCAGTTATTAATTTTTATTTTAAATAGTGTAGCAAGACAACTAATAAATTTAATAAAAATAAATACCCTTACAATATTTTTCCCGATAAAGGAACGGGCGCAAATTACATAAAAATGTTTTTTTTGCAAAAACTACGCAACTTAGGTATAGGGAAAGCTATTAAAAAATTGTAGGGTCTACAGAAAGGCATCTAATAAAATCATAAAACACAGGGTGTTCTATTTGAAAAAGTCGAGATTTTTCAAATTTTAAATTATGAGATTTGGCACGTTTTTTTTTGCCCCCTGTATACCGCAGGCCAACTTTTGATACGTTTTTTGAAAGAGCCATCTTCACTCTACAGTTCTTGAAAAAAAATAATTTCTAGCTGTCATACAAACAATCATAATTATGTCAACTACTAGAATATTTTAATAGTATAGTAATAGTTTAATAGTATATTTAATAGTAACACAAAGTCCCGTTAATTTTTCACGTAGAATTCGATAATGTCATAAAAAATATAGGTTTCCATTTAAAAAAATTAAGTTGGTACCTGCCCAGGAAATGCAAATATATTTTCATTTTGTGCAGCTCGGGAATGTAGGCAACTCTGTAGAAAAAAAAATTAAGTTATATCTTTTATTAACGTAGATATTGGACTTACGCGCACTAGATGGACACAGTGTATATCAAGTGAGGGGAACACTGTAAAGAAAATGATTTACGTCAAAGGCCTCGATAAATCGCTGTTGAGGGTACATCCCGAATATTGCAATTAGAATTCCTGTCGTCCTAAAAAAAATTTACGGCCCTTCAGTTTTACGCTCTACGAGAAATTTTAATAATTCATAACACGGGATTCATTATCACGTTCGGTTTGTCGCTATGATCTCAGTAAACGAAGACATCAAAGGTGGATCGTTACGGCTCCTTTATGAAAAAGGGTCTGGCATACAGGATGTTTGGTTTAAATCTAGAAAACGTAAATGAGAATAAAAACAGTGTTTGCTATTATTATTACTCCTATGTTAAATAAATACTTTTCACAACAAAACTTTCAGAACAAAAACTTTTTTTTCTGAGACTTTACCCACTACTAAATTTAACGAGGCAAAAAGGATTACAAGAAAGTCCTTCTTAATAAACAAAGTTTCCTGTGAGCTTACCGTCCCTTGGGGAACCTTCCAAACGAATTTTTTATCTCGGGGACTACATCAAAATACAACACAAATAGTCTACAACGAAACCCCGGGGGTACAATAGGCGGCATTAAGAGTTTTAACGTCTCGCGGGCAAAGACCCAGCAGGAGGAAATGCGTTCCGAATTTGCATTTGCCTAACACCTGCTGTACAAGAGAGTCTACAATTCATTGTATCTTCCCTTACCGGGATATCGGTTATGAATGATTATTTCCCTGTATTTTTCAATGGAATGTAGTTGAACAGGCCAGTCGAACTCAAGATGGCTTTTTTTAAATCAAAATCAAAAGAAATCAGAAGTGGGATAGAAATATGTTGTTGAAAGGGAAATAGAAATTTTTGCAAAACCATATTTCTTCTACAAAAGTGGTTACATTAAGAAAACAAGAAGAGGACTGTATTTATTCTAAAATTACACCCTCAAGTATATAATACGAAAGATATAAATCGCTGGTCTAAGCGAAAATGCAGTATTTGAGGAGAATAGTCGTCCTAAACATTCTGTTAATATCCAGAGGCTAGAATCTATAAAACGGAGAAATGTACGCCGCCAACCTTCCTTTATGCATGAAATAAAACCCTTACGCTCTCAAAAGGACGGGAAATAAAAGCCGTAAATTCGTCGATTCGAATAATAAAATAAGATTTCCTTTTGTTCGTTCAAATCACGGAACAACGAGTCGTCGTGTGCTTCGGTATTATACACAGGGTGTAAGAAAAGTTGGATGCTGCTAGTAGCGCCAAAGCCGTAGCCAAACTAAACACCCTGTACCTTGCACAATCAAATGCACTTTTGACAGTCAACTTTTTTTTAATGATACTGCTTGGTAATACGTTATATTTTTGTACTAAATATTACTAGAAAAAAAAAAAAAAAACAAAAATCGTCAATATTTACTATCACCGAAATTGTTACACAAATTACCTAAATGTCTTCGGCGACAGACAGGCAACGAATTATTTTAACCTTTATTAATGCGTGTGACCATTCTCAAATCCCATTTGCCTTTTCGTGTCCCTTCAACAAGTATTTATCGATCCCCACGACTGACATGCGATGTTTTGTTTTGTCATTCTCCAGGACTGCGGCAGTCGGTATTCGGTTACGTAAAAATTAAAACAATCGATACGTGCGTCTGTAAACCATAACACTAACCCAATTTTTTACGAGTCGCCGCAGTGCTCGGTCATTCGAAAGGGGGTTGTTTTTATTGAGATGTATAATGGGATCGGTGCATGTATATAAAAAGAGATGTGTTACTATAAATATCTGAAAAATGACCTCGTTTTTTTTTTATTTATTTGAGCTGAATACCATAATAAAACGTATCGCATAAATAAATATTTTCTGAATCTACAGAACAATAAACCTCATACTGGTATGTGAGCAGTGTTTTAAATTTATCGTCAGTTCTGCCAACTCAACCAAAAATTCGTTAAGTTGTTGACAAAAACGAAACCACCACAACTCCCTACATTTCTGACATATATTCCGAAAGACGAAATTAATTTTCAAATTCATTATATCCTTATTCCGGTTAAGGATCCGTCGATACCGAACGCAGACAGGACTAGTTTCTTAACTCATCAATTCATCATTTTCCGGGCGACTTGCCATCGTCCCCAGTCGCGAGCCCTGAGAACGAAAAAGAAGCGAATTAAACTAAGCGGCGGAAATTTCGCAGTTGGTGGCATCCTTTACCCATGAATTGAGCCATAAGTAGGCCGGCGCATCGACCACTTTTATATCAGTTTAGCCGTGAGAAGTTTTTTGTTTTGTTTTTGATGCACCAGACCATTGAGATAGCGTCTTTATTTAAAGAACCAAACAGGCGTTTCAATCGCTTTTTTTTTACTTAAAACAATTTTTAAACGGAGTGAAGAAAAAAGTGTAGGAATAAAAGTTGCAGGAGCGGAAACAATTTACGTTCCGCTAATAAGAGTCCGATCCGTTAAAAGTTCTTGAATATACTGTCGTATTCCATGTCCCGAGCGATATTAAAAATTCACGCATCTTTCCATTCGGAACCGCGAAGCAATAAAAATTCATTCTACGCAGGGCCGATCGCGATTCACATCCCGAGGGACTGCGTCTGCCAAGCGAAGCAGAAGGCGCGGCATTAACATTTTCACCCCAGTTTCCAAAATTTCCGCGGCCGTTCCGAAAACAGCTCCAAAGAGCCCCAAAATACCACCGCCGCAGTAGACGAAACCGACCGAGATCAATGCTATTCGCGAAGCAGTTGCCAATGACACGCTGCAAAGCTCCAAGTTCGGATTTCCAGAATAAAAAGTTTCTCGAATCTTACGAAATTCGAACTGGCAAGGAGCAAAATACCACCAAAAGTATAGTAAAGAATTAATAGATAAGTAAAATCCACGGAGGGCAATTATTATCCAAAATAAAGCAGACTTCTCTACAGAACCTCTGTGGAACTATCATGGACTGTGACCGAACGTCTACCCAATCTACTCTAGGTTTAGTGACCAGCGTTCGGAAACTGGCTAGTACATCAGCACAATCCAAATTGTTATTTATGTTCAAGTTTGTTGTAAGTGAAACGCGATTACTTACCGCTTTACGTTTATAAAACATAATTTATCAAGTACGGTACGTAGATTTTTCAAATAAAAACGACACATGTACAACTCATTTTCATAATAGAGCAGGTGCCATGACGTTGTTACTTAACTTGGCTTTGCATCGAGCACTTCATTTATAATTCAAAGGATTTGCATGTATAAAAATGCCATGTTTATTTTTCCTAATACATCTCGAGTGGCAGGGTATAATTCTATTTTTATTGCAGCCATAAATCCACATTATTTTTTTTTTTAGAAACACTCTGGCGCTTACATCGGAGCAAAGTGAAGTGGCTCTGCTATTAATCTTCATCAGCCCAATCTGTTGAGTCCTAAATACGTCTTCTAGATTCTAAACCCAGACCTGAATGTCCAGCACTTTATCGTCATATGAGCTATCGTCTGATAGAGCATGAAATATAAGTATACCACTTTCAATGGTAGTAGGTACTGTGGGTTGTTTAATGACTGGCATTACATCTTGAAAATGGAACCTCTACTGATCCATGTTTGTAAAAAGTCTTATCTACAGCATCGTGAACTTCTACATCTTTATCTGTTACGTAGTTAAAATTTAATATCACATATGCCATTAAAATTTCGTCCCATGTCTGATGAGACTACGCTTTCATTCCGAGCAATTTATCCTTTTCCACTTTGAATTTTAAGACCACTTCGCAGCTTTCATTGAAAACCCACAACCGCACAAAGTTACTGAATTATCCGATTCAGCGCTCCGCTAATTATGTCACCCTCGGACATGACGACCGTACGGAGCTCTGCGGACTCCAACTAATTTATTAATTTTATTTTATTTAAATCGCGGATGCAATTAAAATCGCGGACGAGGCGAACCCCATTGTTTTTCGTGTTTTTCAACCGCGTCCAAGCGGTCGGGGGTTGTTTTTTTTATGGAATACAGAAAAAGGGATGGAATGACATATATGCTAATTATAATTTACAAGTCTGAAAGTTAGCGTATCATTTTTCACTAACAACATATATTTTATTTAAATTTATGTGATGAATGTAGTAAATATGAACTCTGTTACGGTCCACCGATTGTTACACGATCTCTTGCGGTTCACTGAACCAAAAATCAGCATAGTCCAACCTAGGTCCGCAAACGTATCGTTTTCGAGAAATAGAGTATCAAAAAATAATAATTTTTTCAGTTTTTTGAGGATATCTCAATTTTAGTTTTAATTAAATTTTTATTCATATGACAGTGGCGGACAAAAATCTTTTTTTTTTTGACACCCTATATCTCGAAAACGGCGTGTCTGCGGTTAATAAGAACTATTGCTCTTAGAATTAGCCAAAGAATCCCATCCTTCATTTTCCGACATGTTTTCCTGTATATTTAAAATAAAGATAAAAAGGTCACAATGTAGTCACTTCTTGTTAAAGTCGTTTTCCATTGATTTGTATACTTAAAATCTGCCCTTTGAACAGAAAAGGGCCTTACATCTTTTAAGCTAATTAGTGTATAAAAAAATACATTTTGCATCTATTGTGGCCATGAAAATTCGTTTAAATTGTATACAAACTTTATTCTATATTTTTTTTGTTCTTGATGACGATTCAGTTCAACTACCAAGTATCAGCTGTTTCACCAGTAATTTAGAAAATCACTAAATACAGCGTCTTACGTGAATTGCGTGAATTACGTGAATCCGGTAATGCTTCGTTTTCAAGATACAGGGTGTCAAACTTTTAAAAAATCGTTCTTTCGTAAAAATTTTAATAATCCTTTAGCCGACTTTGTGGAAATTTGTCATTGTTTTATTTATGGTAGAAAGGGTCTATTTAGCCCTAACTAGAGTAACATTTATTAAGTCCAGTGGTGTCCCGGGGGGCACCTTCACCAATATTTTTGACAAAAAAATGTGACTTTTTTAAAACTACATATTGTAATTTTTCGCATTGAGCAACTAAAAATACAACTCTTTTGTCTCTTGAATTATTTTCGTATCTTGTTTTATTTTTGGAGAAAAAAAAAATAAAAATCACTTTATGGCATATCCTTGGGACAACATAATAAAAAATTAAACCTACCAAACTATCAAAAACTAGGGTGTACCTGTTACTTTTTTCCATAACAATAGTCTATTCTAGTCTTAGAAAATATTATAAAAATTAATGCCAACTCAAAATTTTTTTTATTAATTATGAAAACACATGCAATGAAGTGATTTTAATTTTTATTTCTCCAAAGAGGAAGCAAAATACGAAAAAAATTCAAGAGAGAAAAAGTAATGTCTTTAGTTGCTTAATGCGAGAAAAATTATAAAAGTTTTCAAAAATTAGTGGCGCACATTCTTTTTTTGTCAAAAGTATTAAGGTGCCCCACGGGACGCCTCTGGACATAACAATTTTAATCTAATTACGAGTAAATTGGCCCCTTTCTACCATAAATAACACTGCCAAATTTCAACGAAATTGGCTAAAGGATTTTAATTGCCAGTGTTGCGAGAAACAACAACTCCGAGGGCTGTATGCCCCTACCGGCATTGAATTATACTCGCAACACCTAGGATCGTTCGTCCCTTCGTCCCACCAGGTGCAGACCGGTTTCGGACTTATTATTCCTCATCAGTGTGTCGTAGGTGAGACAACCGACGAACGATCCAGCTGTTCTGCGTCGTATCATCACGACAAGGAAATATATTGTACGCGGGAGCGCAAATGGCTCCATCTGTCGTGCTGACTCCCAACTGTGTCAGTCATTTGAATGCAGTAGAAAGCGATCTGCTATATTGCAGGTACTTTGTTGCACGACTGCCACCCACAGAGGGCGAAACACAACGTTTTAATGGCTCCATTTGCACTCCCGCGTACAATGTATTTCCTTATCGGAGTAGTTGTTTCTTGCAACACTGGCAATTAAAACATTGTGTTTCGCCCTCTGTGGGTGGCAGTCGTACAAAAAAGTACCTGCAATATAGCAGGTCGCTTCCTACTGTAGCCGTTTGAATGGCACAGTTGGGAGTCGGCACGACAGATGGAGCCATTTGCGCTCCCGCGTACAGTGGCTAAAGGATTATTAAGATTTTTACGAATAAAACAATTTTTTTAAAAAAGTTTGACACCCTGTACTTTTCGTCTTAGAATCACTCAAAGAATCACCCCGTGAAGTTTGCCACGTACTTAAATAACAACATCCTGTATAATTAGCATTTTTGCTGTTATAAAAATTCTTTTAATTCTTTTTTTCAGGAGGATTTCTGCAGGAAGCTGTACAGACAGAAGGAGCAGCATTCGAAGATGTATGTTCCCAGTGCCTAGACGTTGAATAGATCGTCTGGGGCTGGGAGTATATTTTTGATGTTGCTTCGATCGACGTGGCTACAAGGAAACGCAGCGCACAAATTCGCACGAAGAAATCAAATTCATTTTTCCCTGACGAAAATACATTTTTCTCCATCTTTTGTTACAGAACGGCGAGCACTTTTTTGTTAAGTAAAAATAAAAGTTTAAATTAAATTTTAAGGAAAAGGTTACATTTTTTTCTACCTTTTTTCTCTACCGAATTTTTTGCTCCATTTTTTGCCATAAAAAATTTCCCCTCCGCCCTCCCAACGAATTTTTTGCTCCATTTTTTGCCATAAAAAATTTCCCCTCCGCCCTCCCCCCGATTTTTTTGCTCCATTTTTTATCGATTTTTAACAAAAAATAAAAATACAAATTTCAATTAAATTTTAAGGAAAATAGCGACGATTTTTTGTTAAATTTTTTGCTCCATTTTTTGTTATAAAAAATTTCCCCTCCGCCCTCCCGCCGAATTTTTTGCTCCATTTTTTGCCATAAAAAATTTCCCCTCCGCCCTCCCGCCCATTTTTTTGCTCCATTTTTTGCCATAAAAAATTGTGGTTTTTTTTTGGAGTTTTTTTTGCATTGTTGCAAGATATAATACATAAATTAATTTTTTCGGTGAAGTACCCTGTACTTATATTATTACTTAAATAAATAAGTAATTGTAAGAAAGGGAACATCCAAATGGATATATCCATTTCTTACAATTACAATTTACAACAATATAGCGTTCGATTCGACGGATCTATCTCTAATTATAACAGAGATCCAAGAAAGTGTGTCATAAACAGATGTTAGAAAAAAAACTATTATTAGTTGTTAGGCAACCAAGTCGTATCTAATCATATTCTTTCTTCTTCAATTCGTTTAATATTTCATAAACCATACAATCCGAACGATATTTGTTAAGATGGAATTCCAAGAAGACTTGCAAAGTTATTACTTTGCCATCGTAACTGCAAAAAACAGTATGCACTGCTAGCTGCTACGGTGAATGCCACGCCGCCAATGTCTTTCTACCTCGGGTTTCCAATGCTGAGGTCTTCTTCTCTCAACAAATATCGCACTGACTTGTATATATTTTACTTTATTTTAAAATTTCAAACAAATTGAAAATTTAATCCAAATAATTCCAACAAATGAATGATAGGTACGCAAAAGGTATATAAACTCGTAGACAGCTGATGACATTGCTCGAAACAATTACTCCACGGGCTTTTTCTGAATTTGTTTAAATTAAGTAAATACCATTAAAATACATATAAAAGCATAATATGGTCTTATTACATCTTCAGTAAAACTTTAAATTTTATTTAAAAGATCTACTAATTAGGCAATTTGTCAACAACTGAAATTTATAGCCGATCGCCCAGTGCGGCTGTGTTTGTGCGGCGTTTGCCCGCGCGCGCATTCTTCAACTGGTCTGGTCGTATACGTTTCAACCATCTCCACGTTTAATTGGACCAGATTGTATATGGGTATGGCTAAATAAATATGGGAACAAGGTTTTCAAATATTTCAATATCGAGGTGCTGCGTTGCGACCGAACCTGGTACATGCCTAGCTTCAATTAAGATCGGAAAGACTATACTAGGATTTTTTTTGACTTTTTTTCGGGCGATGAATCTCCACGAGCGAAGTAGGACGTGTTCTTTGAAACACCCTGTATTTAGGCCCTATGCCCTATCCATTCATGAATCAATTTTATTGAATTTTTATTTGTTACACATATCTCGCATGGTACATCTGTCCCTGATTTATATTTTAAATTGCCAATATTCTCAAAATGATACTCTTCTACCAGTACACCTGAAAGGTCAAATAAATTTCGGCAACTAAGAAAGGTTTTCTGTACGATTGAATTATTTACTAGAAACGACAATAGGGCAAAAACTTTAATGAAAATTTCATGTATGCTTTTTCTATACAAGTAGGTAGTATTCTACCAACAGAATCTTGGTCACTGATCCGTTGAATTAACCCTTTCATCAAAATCAAATTTCGCTCGATAATTGAATTGTGATTGATTAATGTTAAAATTTTCATCGATGAACCACACGATTTGTTTATAATGTACATTTAATGATTTATTTCACCACAGTTCAACCGCTGCGCTGTGTACTTTGTCGTAGTGCCGAATGTTTTTGTTCGATGTAGCAAAAGCACTGCTGTGGAAAATTTGGAAATTGGATTCGGTGGCAGTTCATATCGCCTATGAAGTAATAGAAACGGATAAATTGATTAAATTACGGGTATACAGGGTGTGCGAGGGCGAATGGGTTGCACTTCAAGGGAGCTTCTTTGTAAGTCTTGAGGTCAAACAAAATCGACGAATTATTAGCACATAGTGATGTTAGCATCTAATGCTAAATTATATATACCAATATATGTATTATATATAAATAGTGATAAACTAGACGAGAATTTTGTAATAATAAACCATTTTTAATAATTAAGATCGTTGACCCCACAAAATAGTGCATAAAATTAATAATGAAAATTATTTAAACTTATTGAGAATATACCCTATAAAAAAGATGAATGTTTGTCGCCGTAGACAGCTTGCCGTCCGGTTTTTTCAATTCCCTTTAAATGTATTTTCTTTTTGCGAAAAAACTCTTGATCTTGTCAGTACAGTAATAATAAATTAAGGGATATATGGTAAAATATGGAGTTAGAAGTAGTTAAATGTATTAATTAATTAACTGCACATCTCTATGTACAGCATATAAGCAAAGCCAGCCGAGTTATCGATAAAGTCAGGAGTTCCAAAAATATTTGTTCATATTATTGTGGTAAGTTAATGTACTTATTTTCTTCGGTTGAAATTTTAAATTTATTATAGGTTTGAAAATGCTCTGTAAATTTCTATTATTGGAATTCATGTTGGAAGTTTATTTGGTACAAGTATCTCATGCGAGCAGAAACAAATCATTGAGAAGAGATGTAATTCATCAGCATATTAAATATACCCACGGAAAGTATGAATTGGTGCACTAAATTAAATTAATACAGGGAAAGTCAACAAAGCTCCAGTGGAGTGGGTACATTAAATTTATATGTAACCGGGAGAACCCACCGGAATTGCACAAATTAATGTTAATGCATATACGTTTGCACGGTGCTTACACAGTGCTTTTTTTTTAATTACGGAATAACAGTGAAATTGCTACCGAATGCACGTATAAATGCATCTACTTAAGCTCGGCTAATGTTAAAACTGACTGCAGTTATACAGCTGTCTCAAGAAAATCTATAAATATTAAAACGAAATGGCAGAAAATATTTTTTGATAAAAAATTATGAGATGTGGATACAAAAATGAAATATAAAACTCTTCGAAAATTGTTAAAAAATATGTATCCACACGTCACTCGAAAAGTTGTTAATTAAGTATTTTCATCAAGAAAAGTTTAATTCTTATGTGAGGTTACAACAATGATTCAAAATTAAAAGTAAAATTGTAGCAACATTCGTCACATCCGATAATCTGCTAATCGCATTTTACCTTGATTCACCATAAATTAAAATAATATCCACAGGCCATTTTGAACAGCTGCAATACTGATGAAAACAGTAAACCACAGTAATAGGAGCACCATAAAAACCACAGTAACAATTAATAAATAGGCACTTTTTAAATTAGATCAGCTGAAGCTACCTGAAGGGTCGCAATGCATTTTTCGTATGTATTTTTACAGCATTTTTACTATCACAGTTAGTAACTAATTTACAGCGTTATAGCTAATGTAATTTTGTGTAACAAAATCTCACCTTGTACCCGAGATAGGCCAACAGCAGCGCCTCCGTGAGGCTAATGATGGCCAGCACGACTTGCACCACCCACAGCTCAAGGGGGCGGTTCACCCACAGAATCGCGTCCCAGTTGATGATGGGGTTTTCCTGGAACTTCTCCTCGGTGAGATTGGCGGAGGCCATGAACTCCGTCTTGTTGCCTATTGGACACCCATAACTGAAAAAATATCACGGGTGTCGGTTACCATTGAACATACAGGGTGTCCCGAAATTCATGCAACAAAATTTGGTCACAGATTCTTAAGACAAATTTAGGGGACCCGTATTTTTTATTTTTGCCAAGTGGCCCCTTCTTTCGGAGTTACATCCCCCTCAAGTCTGCCCCTAAGAATCATCTTTTTTTATATCTCAGAACCCTGTTGTACCAGAATCACTAAATTTGGTACACAGGAGTTTTATGACATGTGGAATCTGATGGTGCTACGTTTTTTAGCGGGGAACCCCCTTAAGACAATTTTTCGTGGGCCCCCTTGTCTGGAGCCAAAAAAATTAGGTCGCATATTTAAATTTCTTAAAAATTATTAATTCGCTAGAAAGCCATTAAATTTAAAAACTATTTGTTTCTTTATACTTTTTTCGTAAAACGCAATGTTTTCGAGAAAAATGTTAAATTGTGATCGAATGCATATCATGATTCGCGATTTTCCCCAAAAACATTGCGTTTTACGAAACAAATATCAAGGGACAAAAGTTTCTAAATTCAATGGCTTTCGAGCTAACTAATAATTTTTAAAAAAATCAAATTTGCGACCAAATTTTTTTGGTTCCAAAGACAAGGGGACCCACGAAAAAGTGTCTTAAGGGGGTTTCTCGCCAAAAAGCGTAGCACCATCAGATTCCACATATCATAAAACCCCTGTGTACCAAATTTAGTGTTTCTCGTACAACATGGTTTTGAGATATAAAAAAGATTTCTTATGGACATATATCAGGGGGCTGTAACTCCGAAAGAGGGGGCCAGTTGGTAAAAAGAAAAAATACGGCTCCCCTAAATTTGTCTTAAAAATTTATGACCAAACTTTGTTGCATGAATCTCGGGACACCTTGTATAACATCATTCACTGTTAATTTAAGCTTTGCTGTATTTTATGCGATCGAGTTTTGCGTAAGATGAAACTTGAAGAAGAGATTTACGTTGGTGGCCAGCCTAATGTCCCGATTTGCTGCTACTAAACTTTTTTGTAATATATCAATACACAACTCGAAAATTTACAGACAGCGTAGGATAAAAAAAATTAAGTTATATATTCATATCGCCTGGTGGTGCCCTGACATTTTCTGTCTGAAACATATACTCCTGTTTTGATGCCTATGGGCAGATTCTTTCTAATTGGCGCTTTTTTGTATTTCGAGTATTTTCGAGATTTCTTCTAAATGAAAATATCAAACATTATTAGAACGAATAAAATTTATCTGATAATTTGCAAATTTCAATAATGTTATGCAAAAGAACTACTGTGAAAATGTGTGTAAATTGTTACATAATTTGCCTCATTCTGCAAAATAACTGAAGATGTATGTACAGATTCATTTTGAAGAAAAACATTACCCTTTGCAAAATTTAATTATAATCGGTAGTTTTTAATAAAAACGCCGATCACTCATACATTTTAAAGTCAGTTTCTTTGATAGGTATTGAATTTTCGAAACCAAGAGGGATACACTAACCTTTGGATAGGACATAGTTAATACGATGTGAAACGTCGCCTTGCTGTTAAAAATGTTGTCACCGCCGTTCTTGGTGGTGAAAATTCGAAATATTTGGAATTATTCAATTTTCGTGGCTGAAAACATACATAGGTATTGAATCTTCGAAACCGAGAGAGTTGCACTAACCAAATTGGAACAGGACATAGCTACTATAATGCGAAACATCGCCTTACTGTTAAAAATGTTGTCACCGCCATTTTTGGTTTCACTATGCGTTTATTACGTTAAAAACAAAAAAAAAATAATAGGAATACGTGTTACTCATTTGGCCAATCAATAGCTTTCATGTATAATTGGGAAAACAATTTAATATAATAATGAAACATTTTTAGCTGTTAAAAGCGTATTATGTTTACGGAAGCGTGCATGCATTTTAATTAACTTCAAACAGTTTACACTACACAAAATAGAACAAACATTTTAAAATTTAATAGATAATATATGTCTATTATATGGAAAATCGGAACCATTTGTAGGTAATAGTATTTTTTTGTGGAGAAGATTTTTAGCGTCAACGAATAAATTGTATGTGTAGCCCATTATAGTGGCGAAATTTCATTTTTTTTAAATTAGTTTTGGATCAAGCACGTTTTGAATAAATCGACTAAACTTGAGTCTATAAAATTTTAACTACCACATAAATAATAAAAATGTCACCAACTAATCGACATTGCAGACTAGTTCCCTAGATTTTCATTGTTTATTTCCATTTAAAAGAACATATATCTCGCAGTTCAGTTTACGAATCCAGTTAATACCGAGATTACTTGCCACGGATGTTCCCCGATCCCATCCTCAAGGATACTGTAACATCACGAGTTCAACTCCGTTGAGGATCGCGTTCATTTGTTTATCAAAACTCCTGGATATTATGTTATCTTAATACCTTTCCAACTACATCCTAGCCTTCAGTTCTAAGGAGAAAGCTCCGAGTAAGACAAGCAACCATTATGCAAATGGGCATAATTTAGTTGTACTTGACTAAATATTTGTTCATAAAATAGCTGAGAGCTAGGTCTTAGAGGCCAGGAGAAAGACTTCCCAGAGCCCTGATAATGCAGTTTTCTCTAAAAATAAACAAACGAGTTTATAAACTGCGCTTTGGAATATGAGGGAAATAATGAACATTTCCTTATCCATTTTATTATTTTTTTAGTACCGGAAAGAGAAGCACAAAACGTATAAAGTCTTGTAGTTGCACAAACATTATTTTAACATATAATTTTTTTTGTTGACCTTAGTCTATAATTAATTGAAGATGTTTCGATAACCGATTACATCATACAGGTATCTACAAAGGGCCTAATCAGGTCAACTGTTCGACAACTAAATTAGTCAAGGTACGCCGTCATCGATCGAAAAGCAATTAACCTTAGTGGAATGCGGTGTGATTGCTGCTGAAATAGGAACTGCCTGAGCCATTCAAAAAAACACGGGTAGACAGAAACAAATCGATCCTCCAGGTCTATTTTCATCCCTCTTTCGTTTATTACTCATATAATACATAATAATACATACAGGGATCGTATCAATTAAGTGATTAAACATGGGAAAATGCGGTGCATGATATACCAACAAGTTGCATATATTTTTCTGTCGATTATGTCTAGATATGTGACACACGTGCAGTAATTGTAAAAGGTTCAAAGGTCAAGGGTTCAGGAAATTAGTGTGCTTGACATTTGACTTAAAATTGTCCTTAAGAATACGACCTTAAGCTATGACCATCGAGTCACTGGATATCCTGTACAGAAAGGCCGCCATGGTGGGCAAAACAATAAAACCGTATAGTCTAAAGTTGAAAGGACGTGATGTCAAGAAGTCATGAACGGTGGCAGAATCTTACGTAAGATTCAGTGCACGATAAAATTACGATATAAAGATCTGATAAAATCCCTCATTTCATGTTTATACTTGATGTTTATTCAACAATAATATCTTTTTATTTTAACTTCTGAGATTCAACATTCATGTAAAGCGATTAGTTACTAACATTAAAGTATTCTAGATAAACTGAATACTCTTTAAATGTTGTATTAAAGTGATATGGAACCTTTTTCATCACAGTCTTCAGTTCTAAATAAAAACATTTGTTACACAAACTCATAAAAACCAGTTTTTCAATTGCAAATTATGTAAAAAAAACTGTCACTTTTAACAGAATACAGAGCCTTATGTAAATCCAAGGGAGTTACACCCAAGTAAATAATAAAATAAGTAATAACGACGCGAGATTAGCTCTGATCCCCTTAAATATGGCCTTCTAGTGGGGCTTATTATATTTCATTATTTGATAGGTGATATTGCCTCGGCAGACTTCATAGCTTATCGAAGGTTAGGAGCAACCGATCCGACGTTAACGAACCTCCAGGGGATTTTTAATGGTCCACGGGCCGAGCTTACGTCACTATCTACCTATTCCGACGAAATTTAATGCACCTCCATGCATAATTAAGGCCTCTGGCCGCGTCAGTCGGTCTTGGGGGCGATGTAACTTTAGTAACAACTGCGAAAAGCGGTGTTTTTCGGGAAGAGGTTTGGGGGAGGGTCATTCAAACGGCGTGGGGTGTGAGAAAATAAAAACAGATGTATTGGTAAAAGCAGTTCACCCTTTTAAGGGTATTGTGACGGCAATATCGTATTTAAGATACTTAAAAAAAAATACATTTCAACTAAAAGTAACGATTAAGGCGTTAAATTTTGAATATTAACAAAATCGTTAGTCGAAATTTATTTATAAATATTATGCTTGTATACAGGGTGATTCAGTCATAATAAGCAGACGGATAAGCAATTAAAAAAATTTTAAAATGCATATATACACTGAAAAAAAATATTTTCAAATCATTGTTTAAACATGTTGTTGTTTAGAGTGAATCTTGACCTACCCTATTATTCGGTCACTAACCTAGTTTTTATTGCGTTTTTAATACGTAGTGAACAACAAAGAGTAAAGACATCTACTTAACTAGACACATGAACGAATAAGATATTTTCTGTTAATAAAAACAGGTACATAATTGTTTTCGAATATTTTTAATATTGCTAATGTTTTCACTATGTTTTAATAATTGACTTTCAGTATTATGTTAATTATTCAGGTTGTAGTACGTATAACTTATTGTGTGACTTACTGCTTTTCAAAGAGTACTATGGCACCCACCTATGTAAAATGCCAGTCATTCTGTATACTAGATTATAATCGCTTTAGAGAATCAGAATTTAATTTTGTAAAATTTAACTTGATCCCGATATTTAATGTACAATGTGGAAATCTCCAAATTATTTTCGTTTTATCTTTATGAACTCTTAAAATAAAGCACATGTCACACAGGTATTAAAATAATAATAGTGTTTGTATCTACATATATTCTCATCTCGGGCAATTTTAGTCGGTTTTTCCCCCATCTTTATCGACGATAAAGTTTCTTTTACGTCTCATTACTGTTTAAATTTACTAGTTTATAAAAAAATCCAGCACACTAAAACCTTATAGAAAAATCTACCAACCGTCAAACAATGAATCACGACGTTTCGGTTACACTAAGTCGCCCTCAGAGCACTATAAATAAATTACCACCAATTTCAATAAAAAAATAATGTTAAAACCATTATTAAAGCAAGAGATAGTCGAGTTTATTTCGAAATTAAACTTTTTAGTAATCGAAATATGCCATTCGATGGAAAAATATTTGTTTACTCACCATTTTGCGTTCATGGGATCCACGTCCGTGATGACTCGAATTATATACAGGATGCATGTGAGCAGTTTAAAAAATAAGTTAGCTATTCGTATCCTAAGACCTGGAACAAAGAAAGTACGTTTTAGCTAAAAAAAAAATTATGGCTAGCTGCATACAATTAAAATAATACAAAAAAATTAAAGGGTCAAAAGAATTTCCGAAATTTTTCTGTGATTTTTGACAGGTTGTATTTAGGTGAAAAATGGTCGTATCGGGAATTAAAACAAAGCATTTTGAAGCTCTAAGATTCTAGTTTTTAGATCTTACGGTCGAAATTTTTTTTGTCTTAGAATTCCAGGATAACCGTAGCTCCTAAAAAATTTCGACCAAAAGATCTAAAAACTAGAATCTTTGAGCTTCAAATTGCTCTTTTTTTAATTCTCGATACGACCATTTTTCACCTAAATACAGTCTGTCAAAAATCACGGAAAAATTACGGAAATTCCCTTTAATTTTTTGCATTAGTTTATAATAAGCCAGACCTTCTTGCACAAATTTTAGGCCTCAACGAGAGTATTTCCGGTTAAAATGCCACTACAGAGAAAAATAATGAAATTAAGCGACACAATGTAAGCGACTCAAACAAACAAGAAGCAACAAATCTGTTGTCGCGCCCCAATCCGAAATTCTTGTTCAAACCCGTGTTCCATTAAACCCCACTATTAGAATTAACCCGACAGGCGATTAAGTGGTTAGCCCTCATACGAGCGTCACAATAGTTTGGATCTGACAGCCTGAAAGGGATCAGCACTGGTCCTGAATTGACCTTTTTGCGAGGGTACGTTGTAAAAAGCGGTCATAAGGGTTATTAACGATCCAAAAATAAAATGTAATCTATAATTCCATAAAAACGCAATGCAATATCAAAGCTCCAGCCTTGCTTTCGTAGCAATTTCAATTTATGATGGACCATGTTTGGAGCGGAAATCATAAACATAATTTGAAATTTATTGAACGATTGAATACGCCATTGATTTGATCCCAGCTTTGGAGACAAGGTATAAATCCGCATAACAAATTGGAATCACATAGATACGAACTGAAATATATTAATTAATATAAAGCACTGTTGACTTATAAATTTTCAGTTCAATTCCCTTTGATCCCCACTCAAATAAATGGCAATTAGCAGATATAAGTAATCTCAGTTTACTAGAATTGTCACTTTTGTTATTTGTTGTGCAGTGCCTCCAACAAATGGCACTAGTTCAACGGGGTAAAACAAGAAACATAAAGAATAGTGTGAGTATGAATTCCATTCATGTTAATCACATTTATTTTGTCGAGCCAAAGTGTTGCTAACGTTACACATTCGCAAGCGACCAGGTGGAAAACAGGTATTTTAATAGAAAGAAAAGGTAAGGTTCCCTGTACAGGTGCATTACTTTGAATTAAACACTTTAAAAACTTTAATTAACTTTAATTAAACCCAAATCTAAACTTTAATCAAACTTGCAGTCACCCTCGTTTAATTTTCAATACAGATTAGATCTTTGTGGACCTTATTTTAATTAAAACATCTGGGTGAAATTTAATATTGATTCCACAGTTGCGTTAATTACTTTACAGTACAGGGACCAGCAAATTGTCAACGCATAGCCTTTAATAACTTGGATTAGGGCGAGGTTCTTATAATTTAGAATAAAGGAAATGAAAAATTATGATATCAAACATTGTATTGTGCTGTCGAGGAAACTCAGGGCAGTAAAATATTAACAAGAACCAAAAAGCCGTGTGTCATTTTAGTTATCTGCCCTCATCTAGGTGACACAAGTAACGAGCATCGGCTTCTTGCACCAGCAGAAATTATGTGACTGCATTTTTAATATAACTTTTAATGTTGTGTTTAAAGAGTTTTAAGAAAAAAAAATGGTAAAGCGTGCGAAGCAAAACTAATAAAAAAATAGTAGAAATACTTACTAGACCTTTGATTCTTAATAAAGTACAGTTGCAGTCGTTCCTTAAAGGTATTTTCATTGACGTAGTACTCGACTCGCACCCTGCAACAGAAAATAATGGAATAAGACGCTGATTCCACTCGGAAGAAGTTCGTGGATGTTACAAGTAACTTTTACGATATAACTTGGGCAGAAGGGCCAATATGATATTGGCGCGCGGAGACACTTCGGGGCCATAAAGATAAAAGGCACGCAGCAACGTTGTTACCGTTGCTGTTGCTTATATAAGAATGATAAAAATGAAATTGTACGCTCTCTGCGAGGCTCTCGCGTTGTTATACCGATAGAATTGGGGAAGAGCAACGTGAGAACTCGAAAGATTGAATACACGACTAACTTCAATATTGAAAATGTTGAAAATATTACGGATTGGAAGATATTTAGTGATATGAGATATTTCTATCCGTTGGTGTTTATGGTGGTGTATTGTAGACAATTTAATTTGTTGCTTTTTAATAAATAATGCGTACGCCTATGTCTCGCGGCTCAATTCTGACAGCTCTACTTATAATAAAAAACTTTGTGTCTCTGGTATATTTACATAGCATTCCATCAACCTTATTTGTATGCCTTTTTGTTTCAATAAAAATAGTAATAGTTTTAAAAAAATTTATAGACAAAAGGCCAAAAAAGACAAGGAATGAAATGATGTGTGAACATTTTTCTAAATCTTTCAGGATACCACTTGATTTGCTACAACATACGACATTGTCTGCTTGCCCCAGGAACATAATGTAGCAGTAGGTACAGGGTAGACTCGATAGTATGGGCCTACTGTGAGGATATAAAAAAATTAAATAAAATTTGGGACATGTGGTGTAATTTTTTTTTTCAGAAACAACCTTTTCTGTTAAAAAGCTAAGCTCTCTTTTTTTTCTAATAAACTTTTATTAGACAAATTTTTCTGTATTACTTCCCGTTTAAAAGTTATAAACAATATCGTCCTAAACAGTCTCAAAAGTAGTTGTTGGAAAATAATTGAATGTTTGTTGTTTAAAAAAATGCATAAATGTCATTAAGAATAAATAAAAGGATTATACTCGATAATTCTTTAATACAGTTAAAACAAAAGGTGATAATAATAACAAATTAAACTTAAAAAATTAAGCAAACGCTTTCATACTACACTCCACTCATTTCAAGACACATATCCAATCTTCGCCTGACTTCTTTGTGGGCTGCGGTTATTAACATTTCTCCGTTTAACTCATTACACGCGTTTGTGATTTTTTTATTTCAAATGCTTCCGCGAAGGTGTTTTGTTAAACGTTATTTTTTAAAACCCCCTCATAAAAAAAATCGAGGGGTATTAGATCTAATGACTTTCCGGGCTACTGAATAGGTTCATTAAGCCCAATCCATTTTTCTGGAAGAGTGTTATCTAATTAAATACCTATCGATGATGCCGAACCATACATTTACTCCAAAATGGCCTTGGTTTTGGACTGGATTTACAATGTGGGGATTTTCAATGGACAAGTAGTATTCGTTGCGCCTGTTTGGCAAACCATTACTGACAAATCGACTTTCGTCCGTCCACAGAAGTGCCGAAAAAGGTTCTGATTTAGTTTCTACATTTACTACAATTTGTTTCTTACCCTACGGTCAATTATTTGATTTTTCCATTCAGAAAGTGCATCTTCATTTCGTCGCAAGGTCGCCTCCAATCTTGTAAAGGTTCTATGATCAGGAATGAGGCGCTCTGGATACCTTTCTCGATATAATGCTATAGCTCTTCTTGAATTTTTTTGGGACGTAGTAAATTAGCCACATATCAACATTTTCTGAATGAGAAAACATTTTGTAAGCACAAAAGTTATACGTTTGACGTTGGTATTGACTAATGACAAGTATTTTGTGACATTTGTGCACTTCCGAACAACGAACATTCAATTATTTTCTAACGAATGATTTTTAGGTGGTATTGTCTTTTGAGACTCTTTAGAGCGATATTGTTTATAACTTTTAAAGGGGAAGTAATACAGAAAAATTTGTCTAATAAAAGTTTATTAGAAAGAAGAGAGCTCTTTAACAGGGAAAAAATGGTATGTTTCTGGAAAATCCCAAATATTTTCGATTGAAAATGGAGCTTACCTCATTCCATTTAACATCACGTGTCCTAAATTTTATTTAAATACTTTAGGCTCATACTATCGGGTTTGAGACACGCTGTACATCCTGCTGCTGCAATATACAAAGGAAATTTAATTTCTTATTCACATTTTGTTTTCGGCACTTTACAAAACGTGCTCCATCTTAAGACAACGCACGCTTTCGCTGCTCCCGCCGCTCTAAAACTTTAAAAGCCCAATCATGATGATAAATCGTACCGAATTTCTCACGGCTTATCTTCAAAGGTACATCCTGGCGTAGATGAAAAATTCAGAGGCGAGGAACCAAGCGCCGAAACACACATAATTTACATCCACATCTCGCTTCCCGGTATAAATCAAATTTGTAGCTGGTGCTAGTTTTAAAACCGCCGCAATTGATTAGCATAATTTATCGGTCTGTTGAGCGGCTCTAGTATGCAGATCGCGCAACTAGGAAACGGAAGTGGCCTGGAGTTGGTATAGCAGCGCAAAGAATCTTTCGTTATTTGCGCTAAAAGGATTAGAGGCATTGAAATTTGTTCAGTCTTTGGATACAACCGTTTCAAAGTACTGTATCGAGATAATTCAGTTTAATTGTAAACATTTTCCTAAATTTTCGCTTCAAACTTTAGCATCTGTAGCTGAAAATATAGTAATACCTCGATTTTTCTCAAAATTTAGAATTAGGCTCATCTTACCCCCCACTTCAAAACTTATATATGCGCTAGGTGTGCTTTTTGTTCTTAAGGGGTGAAAACCACCCCTTATTGGGAAAAGAAAAAATACACATTTAAGCGTTTTATTTAATCAAATCTTTTTTATTTATGCAGTATGAGTAATTTAATGTGCTATCTAACATGAAACTTAATTTCAAATTCAATCCGGAAAATCCTTTAAAAACCACCCCTTTGGACCCTTATTAATTAATACTTTAAATAACTAGATAGATTTCACAGGGTCCAACGACACTTAGAGTGTACGATAATTCAATACACAAAGAAATCTAAATAAAAACATTAGATAAATTTGGAACGAATACAGTGAAGATGAATTTTTCGAGACAAAACGTATGAATCTGATTCGCACTGAGGCACTACAGTATTGGGGGTCATGAAGGCTTGCAAAAAATGTAATAAAATTTACAGGGCCGTTTTTAAAAAAATGAAGTTGATGGTCCTGGAGAGACGAAACTTTACATATAAAAATTGATTATACCATTCGATAGAGGGCAAACAGTGACCATAAGAACACTTTCTTCTTTTTTTCAATATCACCTCAAACAAAGCTGAAATGAAACAAAAACGGATTTTCAAAGTTTCGTTTTTTTTTTCAAATATTTCGAAAACTAATCATGTTAGCCTTGATTTTTTAGAGACATAATGTTGATCCCCTGATTACGCAACTTTGCCCCCATTTAAGCTACTTCGTACCTCTTACCGTTTTCGAGATCCCTGTAGTAAGAGGCGAATTTGTAACAGCCTGTATATGTGTGTGTGTATTATAATATAGCACTGGTTTATTCGAATATAAACATACTAAATATATATATATACAAAAAAGATCTAAATGCTTCAAAATTCTTGTTTGACCTAAATTTTCTTAAAATTATCACCTATACATGTGTCTATTTTTTTGACGATAACTTTCTTACTTTTTAAGATTTTTAATCGCACAAGGTTCATTTTGCAGGGAAATGTAAGGGCTACGTGAACTGTTGAGTTGATCTTTTTAAGCCTTTCATTTTTAAATTTGAAGGGTTTAAAGGGCTCGAAGAGGGTGGTTATCTCATTCATATGATAACTTAAAATGGCGATATCTCGATTAATATTAATTTTAGAGGAATAAAAAAATTAAATAAAATCTTCAGCAAAAATAAAACTAAATTTTTACAGCGTATAAATCGAATTTTTTTCAAAAATTTGAAAAATTTACATTTTCAAAAATTAAGTTTTTTTTGAAATCATGTTTTGTAAGTGAGCCAAAGACCCACAGAACATATTCTTAGAACATAAATGAAGAAATCTGTAAATGGATTGCGTTCAATTTTAATTCTGTGCCAAAGGCACTGATTTGTTTATTAATTTGTTCTTAAAAAAAATGAGACTATCATGGTATTTCGATCATATTTCCGTTAATTTTGATTCTAAAGACTTTTAAAACAGCTCATTTTAAAGGTTTTTCAAAGTACTTTAAAAAAGCTTCAAATAGTTTGTTTCCTAATATTTATGGTTTTGGCGTTATTTAACGTTAACTGGTTCCAATTTAGTTTTTAGCTAACATATAATAATGTTTAAAAATCCATAATTCCGTTTATATTGCAATCAGAGAAAAATAAAATAATGCCATTAAAATTGTTTTTTATTACCTTTCTTTTTGTTCATTGCAACTTTTCCGTTAAATCCAATGGTTTCAAAATTATTTGCAAAAAACTGTCCGAAAACAAGCACTTTTTCAGTAAAAAATCAACATTTTCATTGACGAATTACTCGGAAAATATTGGATTATCCAAAAAACTTTATATAACATTTGTTACTTAAAATTGACTCCTTTATCGATTCCTGTGGTTATTTTGGGCGTAAAAATTTCCACCCCCAGGGCAAAAGCACACTTCGGCACTATATAAGTTTTGTTCCTTGAGACATTACCCACATTCAGTCAAAATTTCACGTCAATCGGTTCAGTTATAAAGAATTCGGAGGTAAAAACCCTGAGTAACTGAACTACTTGTCAAGCTTCGAGTTCAAGCTTGTCATTAAATAGAAACCCCGATAAATTCCAATGCTCATAGCATGGCCTATTATAAAAAAAAAATATATTGACGGCTATAAATAATGATTTCAATGAAATTATTAAATATAGGGAAAACTTCAATTGCGATTGATCATTCGTGTTTGTTAAGTGACTGCCACCACAATTTTAAGTTAAAAATAATGCACAGAAATGCCGCCAACTCTTCGGATTGAAAATGGCGCACAATTAAAATCCTGCGTTATTTTTGGCGCTCTATTTAGATCGCACATCAATTAATTCAACTTTTGTTCTGTAATTTACACACACACACACACTATTTTTTTACAGCTACTCAGCATTCCTCGACATCCGGAAGCGTCTCGGAAGGACCAAGGACTTCAATCCGCAATTCCCCTTAACCTAAATCTCCTTCCGGCCGATTTTTCCCGACACCGCGTCCCCTAATGGACCAGCGAGGGCGTCCCGTTAGCGGAGGACGACGGGCGTAAGCAGATAGGCGGCCCAAATTGAATGTATAAAATAAGCAATTAACGCCAAAGTTTGTTATCCGGAGGAATCCGGATCGTCCCGGAGGGGCAGTGATTAGTCGGATCTTGACGCAGCGCCGCAGGAAGTCACATCCCGGTATGGCGAGGGTGGCAGTAATCAGGTTACTTCGAGGATTTCCGTTTAAGCCGAGCCAGGGGGTGTGTTGTGTTTCGTCCGTATCGAAAGGCGCGTCTCGGAATCCTCGTAATCTTCAAAGCGACAAATTAGAGGGGACGTTTCTGTTGTGACAATAAAAATTTAGGCCGGAAATAGTAACATGTGATGCGTAAGCATCGCATTTGTAATCGGGCGTTTTTCTCTTTCTGAAAAAAAAATTGTTGAATTTTATAATAAAACAGCCATTTCTAGTTACGAAACCCCAAAGGCGCTGTGAAATTTCAAAACCTACCTCATTAGCTGTCTAAATGTTCGTCAACTATTTCAGCGAGGTGTGAGCGTGTCGTGTCAACTGTCAGCGATAACAGCAGAGTTGCGATAAGCTGTATGACCCAAATAAAGGACTAAAATTAAATTGTTGCCGAAATTCAACCCCCCAAAATATTCTTCGAAGTCATTTAAAGCACGGAACTTTTACTTTCTGGGTAGTGAAGACAATCAAGATTACCTCAGGACTAAATACTGTTCTCATTCTGAATATTAATCTAAAATTAGGCCGCGCTTATTGAAATCGGGCGTGTTTAGTAACTGAAATTATAATAATTTTAGACTTAAAGCAAACGTTTCGAAGTGAACGACCGTATTGTTGACAATATCGGCGTCAAGCGGAAAGTTCGATACATTGGAGTACTATAGCCAGGTTTCAATGAGCGGATCGATATTCATATTCACACGACATTATTTGGAATTACCCTTACGATAATATCGAAGAGAGAGAAGGACGCAATGCCGGATCAATATATCTGTCAGTGTGCACAAATGTATAGTAAAAATTAGCAGCAATTTCCATTTCCAGTTATGTTGCAGGTGGTCAATTCCCACAGAAATGGATAGAAGTAGTTAGATTTCTTATTCAGTTCATTTTGCGTAGAATCCCCAGTGGCGTATGTAATAATTTTTTTATAATTTCTTCAATAATCGAAATATATATACTTTTAAACAAAATAAAAAACGAATTAAGTCGATCAATAAATACCTTTTTACAAGCTATTATTTAACTTGTCTTGTTAGTATGGGTCAAATCTTGCAACTGAATTTTAAAACAGCGTACACGTTTAGTTTGGATGACAATGCATGGTTAGCTAAGTGACGTCAGTCTAAATCAAATATGGCGGACCAGTGATTTTATATGCACCCCCATGATATGGGTATCAGGCGAAAGTGTTTACTGAGAAGAATACGAAAATAAAATGACGTCACCAAAAGCTTGTTTTTTAAAAAAAATGTTTTATACATGAACATATTTACAACTAAGTTTCGATTTGAAATATGGTGAACATTTTTTAATTTTTGTAAGTAACTCAAATACCTATCGATCTTGACTATTTATGAGACGTGGATTTTTGTTTTCAATCTACACAGTTTGGTGTTATACAGAGTGTTCTTTTAAACCTACAACTCCTACAAAATTGATGAATGGTGATAACATCCGTTCATAATTTTTTCCTCTTTCGACCAATAATGACGACTATTTTTGATCTGATAGGTGATACCACTTGGAAGTTTTTAGGCCTCTTGTAGAATTTTGATTAAATGAGCGGTTTGGGTACAAAAAATATTTTTTAAATGTCTACATTGTCGTGCCACCCGTATTATAATACTACTAATAACAAAGTGCTAGTAGGCACTGATCTTGTAAGTTGACTGTAATTTCAGTCTGATCTTTAAGTCATTGTGTCTGACACTTCTTAATGAGTTTTTACGACGATAAGATATACCACCTGTTACTTAATTTTTCGATATGGAGACACACGTACGACGAACTAGAGTTGTTTACAATGTGCCTAATTTTATTCAAATAAATAATAATAATTAACGTTAGTTTGTTTCACGAAGCAAAATTGATACATGATAATTAGAGTGTACCACAGCGATCGATACAAAGCTGTTTTAATATTTAACCACCATCCCAACATGAGATTTCGAATGGGTGTATAAAAACAACCCCAAATTTACGCTCACGTCTGACTTAAAAATGTATTTGTACTAATTATTATAGACGAAACGCTGAATCCCTCATTTCTACGTTTGTCTAACGTTTTCAACTTACCGGTGTCTACCAAAGTCGTTTCTCATCCTGCGTCATTCAATTCTACACAATCATCTTTCACAGTTAATGGAACTAAAAGCAGAACGCGCCTCCCTGATATTCATAGGCTCTCCCGAGCTTTCGTCGTTTCACGATATTTAGCAATTATGAAAGCGAATTAAGCGAAACTTTCGATCCGGCCCAACCACGTAGTTTCACCGGAAACCCTAAATTGTATTCCGGGAACAAATCGGTGTTGACTGAGAAAACTACAGTCCTACGCCTGCTGGGGTTGCGTCACCGAATGCGTGCACTAGCAGTAATACGATGATTTTTTTTAGGTTATTACATTTAGCTATTTATAGGTAAGTACCGCAAATGATATTTATTTAATATTTTTCTTTACTACTTTCGGTAGAGAACCTATCCGTAGTGTATGAATTGCTTATAAGTGAACTTCTATATAAAATGTTATACAAATACATATTATACAAGGTGTTTCTAAAATAAGTAACTTTTGTTAAGCAATTGATAGTCTGCTTCTGGTTTCAACAAAATTAATTAAGAAAATTAACCATAAATGTAAGCCGACCCTGTGCACTGTGCATCTTGTGCACATGAGTTGTGTATACAAGTGAGAAGTGGGTATACCTAACAGTACTGTGTGGCGTGTACTACGAGAACCACTATTACACCCCAATCATGTATAAAGGGTTCAGGTATTGAATAACAATTTATTTTTTAAACGAGATTCGAATAAATTGGACTGACATTTTGTGCACATACTATCGGCGAATTAAACACCAACTACGATCTTGTAACTTCTAACTTGCTTACCTACCAGAGTAAACTTTGTGGCAGAGCACTGGAAAGATGTAAAAAAAAACAATACCTCAAATTCTTTATCTATAAACTTTACTACTGCTTTTGCTAAAATGTCTCGAAACTCTCCGACTTTTCCCCTAACTTTTTAATGTAATATATTCCCTGACATTTCTCGAAACCCGAATCTCCGCGTAAATCTGTCGGCGGTGTTTCCACGTAATCTAAAAATCATTTTATTGGATACGTTTGTCTCTGGCGGTGATTCGTAAAGTGCAAAGGAAGACATCCTCGAAAAATAAAATTGATCTTTGCCCCAAAGCTGGAACCTTAATTCGACGTCGGTGTTTATTTATCATTACCGAAAATTTAGGAATGCCCTGATCCTACGCTACGGCAGGATCTAATTTGTTAATTTATTTGAATTGGCTAAATGAGTCCTTGGCTTAAATTAGTTTAATCAGATTTTCGAAATCTTTAATTAGGAAGACTTAATAAGGGATTAACTTGACTTACTATATTCTGTATTGCATTAACGAAAGGGGCGACAATAAACTCTTTTCGACTTTAAAATATCAAAATTATTGTCGAAATTTTGCATTTTCAAGTCGTTGAAGATGTCTGTACGGGATGTAATGTTTAATTGGGGGCATATTTTTATGAAGTCTATTTTTGAGGTTATATACCTGCATGTATGACGTATTATTGGATGAATAAAGCCATATTCTGATTGTGACATCCTATCAAAATTTAATTCTAAAACCGATCTCGACTTTCCCCCTATGGACTTAATAGAATCTTCAACAAAAGCCGGATTGCTTTTGAAAACGATTTCGTCGTGGAGATCGATATTCGATATGTATCTATTCTAATTATGGCTACATGGTGGCCTAAAAAACATGCTCATTTGAGACACATACTTGGTTTGCAACAAAGCAGAGTTCTATGCAATATAAACGTGTCTTAAACATGTTTCCAGGCATGTTGTGATCTTAAGGCACATGTAAATAAATTTAAAATATATCTTTGAAACGAAGATGAAGCGTTTTGTTGTTGATAAATAAATAATAATATTTCACCAAAAATGTTATCGAATATATTTCATATATATATATATATATGTGTAAAAACACCATGAAGTGGTTGAAAATCTAGTATAACAGGCAGTACACAATATTCAAAAGTTAAAGAGCATTTGTTTAAAGCATAAGATAGTTTTACTGCTCTCCTTAGACCATTTTCACGTGTTTACTACCGACGGATTTTATTTTATAGTGTCGTATAATGAAAGTAGCGAAGCTCGCCAATTTTCAGTAACAATATTAGTAAAAACGGTTGCTAAATGAAAATGTTGGAGTAATATAGAAAACGCCGAAATTTTAAATCATGATTGGTGGTGATATACAGGGTGTTAATGAACTTATGTCAAAAATTTAAAGGGGTGAAAAAGGAGTAAAAACTGAGTTTACTGATATCACAAATTTGTATCGGAAGTTTAAGGTCATAGAGAAAAAGGCTATTTAAAAATGTGTTTAAAACTGTTTTGGTACTGCTGAAATACATGTATTTTAGTGCGGCGAGTACTTACAAAAAATTATGTAACACTTTTTACGAGTTTGTAGGTTTCTTATGAAGCCGGACTGTGTTCGAAAGTCAGTTTGTAATACATTGTTGTAGTGATTGATGTGCTATTTTTCAAGAGTACATTTAATAGCCGTATTTTCTTTTAAAAATGGCGCATTTATTTAGCAATCGCGAATATTATGATATGCTCATAATTTATGGCGAAGCAAACGAAAATGCAATTCTCATAAGTTCAGTAACACCCTGTATAAAATAAAATGGAAAAGAGTTCGTTTTCATTTACACGAATTGCAAAATATCGGCGAAACATTGAAACGTCAGCATATGCTACCAACTTTTGATTTATAATTCGTTGGTAAATTAAATAATGGTTACTTGTTACTATGACACTTCCAGCATCTAAAACACAGGTCAGAGCTATATTTAATTAATTGTCCGTTATTACGTACTTTTCCCGTTTATTTATTTAACCGCCAATCTTGTCTTTCATTTCATCAACGTTATTGGACTCGACAACAGAGGCCTGTTTTTTATACACAACCCAAACAAATAAATGAAATCCAATATATCGTATCACGACAGTAGTTTCCTTTTTAAATGTAAATATTTGATTTCTAGTAGGTACATAAAAAAACGGAAATATACACTTATTTGTGTAAACAGTTTTGAATTTTTGTAGGTGTTTTATTTAAAAGTTAGACAAAAACTTTTCAATATCTTACAAAGACTGAAAAAATACTAAATGAAGGGAGAAATATGAACTATAGAATTTGTTGTTTTGATTACAATAGAGAATGTTTTTTCTTCAAGCTTTGTAAAAATTACAAAATACTATTAAAAAGTTTTATATTACATAAAAATACAGAGTGAATCTTTTTTTATATATAAAAATGTAAGAGTACCTATTTTTCTTATTAGATTAAGATATTTATTACATTTGCGGAGGAAATATAGGAAAAAAGTAATTTTCATTTTGTATACTTACAAAATCACTTAGTTTGTAAGATGCTTCTATTGATTTACCCATTTATTCGTAGCGAGTAGGAAGTACATACTATTATAAAGCGTTTGCGGTATAAAAGTATACAAATATTGACCAACAATTATTATTCATTTATCAACACAAATATACCACTCGAGCATTGTTAATTCCTTTACACAGCACATTACTTTTAATAAAACACTTGAGTTTAACTAATTGTGAAATAAAAATGAAAATACAATACTTGGTGATTTCCTTACTAACTATTGCTTTACTAACGTATAAAGGCTGTGGACAAGAAAGACCGCAACGTGTCTTGAATAAAGAGGAAGACAATTTACACCTTGTCGAGGAATACCTGAGCCGCAGTACCCGCGACATTGCACAATAAATGGATATATTTCTAATATCCCTTCTGTTACGTTCGGAAGGAGAGTAAATTTTCGGCCGTACCCATACATCGCTTCCAAGTAGGTATCGATTTTCTCGCTGACCATCCAAATTTCGCGTAACTCGAGACAATGACATTAGATAATCCCCCGCCTGATTATGTCATCACGGACACGCGGCCTAGAAACGCGAAAAATCAATTTCTCGGATTTCCAATAAACCCATATTCGACAGAGAAGGTCCGCTGCCCACGTCGACGATGGACAATTTTAGGAAACTCCTCTTCAAGGAGATACTCGAGCGGATCCAATCGCCAATTTTACGATCCTATATTCCATCACGAGATTCCTTTTCATGAGGATGATATGTGAAATCTACTGTACCAAGGACAAATTCATAGATATGTCTTTAGGTATACAGAGTGATCATTTTTAAGGTGTACAGTATGTCACAAATTAGGATATGACAAGGAACTGGAGATAAGGTGCACCGTTGCTGAAATATCCTGAAAAAAAACTAAAAACTTGGCTTTTCTAATGTTTTGGTTTTCTTATGAACGCCATAATATAAATTCATTAAATACAATTCGGTAGAAAACCCTATATTATTCAAGGTAAAATCAACTTTTTCGTTGGTTTATTGTAGTCAGAATCACTATTTTTTTCGACTACGTATCCGTTATATCCCTAAGGCGGGAAAAATTAAACTTCCGAGGATATTATGCGGGATGAGAAAACAAGATACAGCTGAAGACGCATCAGTCAGGCTTAAAGAATACAGGTAACCCTAGTCAAGATATGTGTGCAAGAAGGTGGTTAAGAAATTCAAATTTAGAAATATGGGAAAATACAGATATAAGGGTCTTTGTCCCCTTCAACGTCTTTGTTGCCCACCTATTTGAATATAGAGTAGATTATGTATACCTGCATAGTTCCAAATATAGAAGGGTTCTCAAATATTTGATGTTATGTAAGTACGTATAGGCTTAAGAAAATTCAGTTATTCTTTCAGGAAAAGTTTTTATCTAGAATGAAGGGCCCTTTTCGTTACTTATAAGAACTATATATAGAGCGTTATTAAGCATTGAAAGCATGAGTATTAACACTTTTGAAGCCAAATATTACCATAGCATAAGCAAATAAAATAAATATTTGTTCTACCTATACTTTGAATGGGGGTCATATTTATAACGAAGCTAACTTTGACCTATAAAAATACATCTAATTGTATTTTTTTCAATTCCATTGTGAAAACCGATTTTTTTAACCTTTTCTCCTAATTTTTACACGGCACATATGATTAAAGGTAAGTTAATGTAAATCGCAAAAAAGTATTTAATATTTCTACAAAATAATCAATAGACCTTTGGCTACCTTAAAATTCATCGAAATATCTATCCAGTGTTTTTAATCCATATTAATTAAAAATATATCAATGTCCCTTTTAAAGAAGAGTTCTTCTTTATTTTGTTTATTTATTGTTTTGTTCCATTGCATCAATATCGTGACTTATACCTAGAAATTAACATTTCGCACACCAAAACAAATTAATTAGTGAAGGCGAGGTGCAAAGGTCACCCACCCTTTCAGACAAAGTGTCAAAACAAAAATATAAAGCCGGATAGATTTCCATCAATTTAGAGGCAAGGCCGTCGACCTTCCACACCTAAATTTCCATACGGAAGTCGATAAAAGACAGCTTGTTGTTTTTCGTGTTCAGATCTTTCATTCAGATTCGTACGGAATATATACAAGTTCACTGAACATGGTAATCAATTTAGCTATGTAAAATATTATAATCAAGGTGGAAAAAATAACGGACGCTTAACAGACCCGTGAAGCAAAACGGAAATCGATTTTTCATCTATGTCTCCAAATACCCTAAACTGCAGTAGATAACCGGGGAGAACGACGCTATTGACAGAGCCATTACTGAGACCCTTGCGGAACATCCAAAATTTCACCCGTTTCCAATTTCTTCGCGAAATCGCCAGGAATCACGAAATTCGAGCTGGAACGCGATATCCCATACCTGCCTCAAGTGTGATCGATCGTCGACTCTGATTCAGTTCTATAACCAGAGATTTAGAGGTGTACTTTTACCATATAACATGTAACAATAAAAAATTCTACCCAAAATGGAAGTATGGGAAATATAAGTACACAATAATAATAATGGCAAATTAATGGAGTGTTCGGGACCGCACCGTATCCTAATGAAGCTGCCGCCACAAAGGCACCGTTGGTTCAGGATTCCCGATATCGGTTTCTGTTCGATGAGAGGCGACCTTTATCCCTTTGGCGTTACGCCGTCGCGTCGGGTCGGCCCGACGAGCGTCGGACAGGATTAGCGAAGCGAATAGTGAAACATGTGTAATTCGGAACCTCAATTGTGACGGCGCCTACCGCGATGTAATCTGGGCCACACGCTTATAAGACTGTTAAGCCTGTAAGGACCTACTTATTTACAGATTGGAGGTCACCCAAACTTAATAGGATAGATCACGGAACCAGTGGATTTTCAACAAAATCCAGACATAGGCCGTTTGATGCAGCTTTTCTGTTAACGCCGTACGTGTTGGGTTAGTGTAGCGCTCTTTTAGAAAAGTGTGTAAGCACTTTTGTTATGTTTTTTTGAGCTGCCTTAACACGGGAATAGTTAAAACTTATGTTTAGGTTTTTTGCTCTGATTAGTGTACCGTACACTTTTAGATGCTGCACGCTGAATACACTTTTAGTTAATTTTCAGTACACTTTTAGGTACTTTGGAAGAAACATTTTATGAAACGAATAAACGGACAACTTTGGGAAATATTATTTTTTTCAACTTCGTGAAATGATATTTCCTTTAACTTGGCGTCAAAATAGTTACAATTAAGTTTAGTTATATTTGGTTAGTGTACTGTACACTTTTGGATACTTTGGAATATTCATTTTTCTAAGAAATAATAACGAAAAACTTTGTGAAATGTGATATAGTTACACTTAAATTGAAGGTGGTTAAATTTAAAAATTGGTCTTACCTATATTTGGTTAGTGTATTGCGCACTTTTGGATACTTTGAAATATTATTTAATATTTCTGAACTAATTGGTTGAAATTAAAACTACTATTATCCACGAAGATATTGTCCTGTAAATATAGGGTGTTACAAGTTTGACTGCCTTAATTTTAAGAGACGATAGAATACATTAAAACAAACAAAAAACATTATATGACATGGGTCTTAAACTCAACCATTTCCGAGAAAAAAATTATCAAAATCTCAAATAATTAAGAAATTTTGACATAACTGCGTACATAGAATACCATAAAATACAATGTCTATCACTTTTTTTGGACTTCTTTAAGCTTAATTCTAAAAAATAATTACCGTTGTAATAAATTTAAAATTCGATAAAATTCATATCGAGCAACGTGACAACGGCGCGGCGGATAACCGAGGTACTAAGCTGTCTAGCAATACACAATTCAGCTGGTGTTGGTTTCTGGAATTGGACTGTGTTGGAGTGTTTTTTGTGTACCACTATTTCCTTTTATTGAGGTGTTTTCCAGCGAGTGCGCGAAAATTGGAATCGAAGGTGTCGTGCGTGCATCGAAAATGATAATGGACATTTTGAGCATATGTTGCATTTACTGAATATTTGTTTTTGGTAAGTACCGAAATTATTTTACTTTAATTACATATTTTTCAAATTCATAATTTGATTAAAAGTTAAGTACCTATTTTAAGTTAAGATTCATAGTTATTAAAATTCGAGCTAAAATTTAAGTACAACACTATATTCGTCCTACAAAATCGATACATTTTATTTTATTTATTTAAAAACTAGAAAACAATTATCTTGAAACTTACTAAATGTTTCACAATAATAGTTGTTTACAGTTTTTCCGTAGGACAAGTCTGCCTCGTGCACACGTAGTGTGCATCAGCTGTGTAGCGCTGTTGTCACGTTGTGATGAAACTCCCCAATATTAATACTCGCTCTATTTTGAAAACTGTTAATCTTACGCGCCTGTAATATACAACTATTTTGTTCATTTACGATTACTCTATCTCATGTTGAAGTTATTGCGGTTATACTTCTTACACCCTGTATATGCGAAAGAAATATCGAAACGATAACACATATAAAAAGTAATTAATTTTTTTTTCGGTGTTAGATAATATTTACTTGGCGGAATTGATACAAGTGCTCTTGTAAACATTTACGGGATACGTTAAATCGTACTTACTGAAATATTTATTCCAACAAATCAATATTAACGTTGAATGAAACCGCAACGGGGTAGTTTAAATACTCCACCGTAACAACGCGCGGCTATTGACAATTCGTAAACAAAAACCAACGGCTGAAACGCATATTCCGGCGTGGAAATTCTCTTTTAATATTCCAAACGGAGAATTGTTTCTACATAACGTCACGATACGGCGGCCAGAAATGGTATTAATAATTATTGCGTCGTAATTACGCCCCTGGGAGACGGTATGCGCCACACGACGGGGCCATTACATCACTAATTAATATAGCAAGGCATGTCGAGTCCGTACAAACAGAAAAAAAAATATTACACACAGTTTTAAATGACTGGTGTAAAGTGGGATTAATACAAAGCGCTATCTGTCTTGGGTAAAAATACGACATTTTCGCTTAATAATTCGAAAACAGTAAAAAAATAACAGTGTTGCCAGATTTACACATTTTTCATAAAAAGTATCCCAAAACTAGTACAGGATGCTTTTTAAGTAGATGTCATAACTTGAGGATGTTGTTCTTCGAATTATTTTAGAAATCTCTTTTTGAGATACAGGGTGTTGAAATTATTCAATATTTGACTAAGATTGGGATAGCGATATAATTAATAAAGAACAAAATTCACTGAGTGTACCACTTTTCAGCTCGCCTATATAATTCCACAACTACAAATGACAAAGAAAAATTTTCCAAAAATGTATATACATTATCTCCACACAGAAATTCCCTTCTAGTCGTAAAACACGTTCGCCTTCACATTCTACCCCGAAGATAAGTACCTACCATCAAACAAAACAGCCCCGACCAAGGATAACCGTGGCTTTCGGTGCAAAAATTTCACACGGGGCTGCCGTAAATCCAAAACAAATCCGTACACCCTCCCGAGAGCGACCGACGCGTTCCGGCAAATTTACGAGAGCCCGTACCACAGCAGGTACCATAAATCCCAGTAGTTTATATTGACACCGGATAATCCTTACACCCAAACCAGCGGGTAAAGAAGACCCGCAATGCCGCTCGGTGTTGTACGGTGCGCAGAACAAGCGGCATCAATTTTTTTGTTAAGTTAATAATCTATATTCCCTTTCCTTAAATTAAAGGAAATATTTTGATCATTTTGAAAAAATTGAAAAGTTGACAGTGTATGGTAACTTTTCGATCCACTTTGTATAAATTCCCAGTCCAATTACCTTCCTAAACCTCCCTCTGGAGCACGCGAAAGCGAATAATCGTTACACTACAAGAAAGGGCAATAAATCCTCATAGTTCCCTCTATTCAAAGTGAAATCACGTGTATGTTTCTTTGTACCTCAATTAGGTGAATTTTCTGCAATAAAGTAAGAGAAAATAACAGAAGGTGCTATTACTCATCTTCGTGAAAAATCTTTTCTCTATAGACTTCTACGGAAACACGGAATCTAGGTTGATTAATCGTTCGATTTAGAAAAATCTCGTAGGTAGTATTATGTTTTCGTGGTTCGATAAATATCTGTATATGTATACAGAATAATTCAGTCATAATGCCATTAATTTTAAGGGGGATAGGGAAATGTCAATATGCTGAAAAATAATATTTTCAAATCATTATTTAAATCCTTTTTCAGACCGCTGCTGACTGCTGACCCACAAAGGTTTATCGAGAGTGAATCTTGACTTACCGTATTACTCGGTCACTAACCTAGTTTTTACTGCGTTTTTTATGCGTAGTGAACGACAAGGAGTAAACAGATACATGAATGAATAGGATTTTTTTTACATTTTAAATATTAACAAATTTTATTTATTTGTAATAAAAAAAAACAAATCTATATGGATAATAATTGTTTTCGAATGATAGATTATTAAAATTTAGTATTTTTTTCACTACGTTTTATAACTGAATATGAATTTGTAGTATTGTGTTCAATTCTTATTCTAAAGACAAATCAGGAGTACTGCAACTACTGGATAAAGAAAAATCCGACAGCTGTGGTCAGAAAAAACTGTTATGACCATCGCCCCTCAATATAATAATAATTTTACGAATCTAGTTACCATATTTTATGTAATCTGTCTGGATTTAAAGGACAAACGAAACCCACTCCATCACCAGCTCCAAGATGAAATATAAATAAGCAATCCGATCACTATACAGGGTGTGCCATTTAACATTCCCGCTGCCAATATCTCCGAAATGAAAAAAAATATTTTAGTTTCGGAAACTGGGGTTGTTAGGTCCCTCGAATAGCTGCTTCAAATTGGAGTTAGAACTGTTAGTTAGTAAATCTTTCTGTATAGATGGCGTGGCGATACTAAAAAAATTTTTGTTTCCTAGAACGTGCAAATATAGTCCATCTGAAAGATCGTTAAATTTTCAGTAATTTTTGTAATATAAAGTTTTTCCCTATATTTACTTGTTTTCCAGATATGTCGACTTTAATATGTAATGTATGATTATAATAAGGAAATATATTATTTTATTTAAATCACACCGAGACAAAATATTCTTTTAAAATATTGTTATAATAGCTTTATTCACATCAGATACTAACCAACAAACGATAAATTATAAAAAAAAACAAATGATCAACTACAGAAAAAAAATTATGAAATGGTAAATCGTATAACTAGTATACTTAAATTGAAAGACGCAAACTGATAAAACTGTAATTATTGGAAAACTAATATGTGTCAACTGTCATTGTTTTATTTTAAACAAATAACATGAGCCACCTATGACTGCATTTTTTAATAACATTTGATAAAATGCGGTTCGTCTCTGCACCTTATAAGATTTACCAGTGTACAATTTTTTTTTCTGTAGTTGATCATTCGTTTTTTATATAATTTATTGTTTGTTAGTTAGTATGTGATGCGAATAAAGAATATTTTGTCTCAGTGTGATTTAAATAAAATACAAATTTTCCTGTTATATCATACATTGCGTATTGAAGTCGACGTATCTCGAAAACAAGTAAATATAGGAAAAAACTTTAAATTACAAAAATTACTCAAAATTTAACGATCTTTCAGATGGACTGTATTTCCACGTTCCAGTGAACAAAACAATTTTTAGTATCGCCACGCCATCTATACAGGAAGATTTGAACCTATAATTCTAACTAAAATTTGAAGCTATTCGATCGAGGGACCTAACAACCCCAATTTCCGGAACTAAAATAAATTTCTTCATTTCGGAGATATTGACAGCGGGAGTGTTAAATGTCACACCCTGTATGTGTATTACGTCCCATACAAAGACAAACAAACACGTGGAGTATAAATTTCACCTTTACACAAAGTGTGGAATATCAAATGTCGTAATTATTGATTGTATGGCTTGGCATGACTTGTATGACTATTCAGATTTAGGATATTTTATGTAGAATATCTGCAAATGACAGGGTGCCAATCCAGAATTCGTGTAGTTTTTTGTAATCACACAGCTATAAATGTGGTAAATGAATGATGTGTTATAATGAGTTGAATTAAATTGATTTGAAATGTACTTTGAATAGTTCTGTCAAATGGGTGATATACTGTATACGAGGAGTACATAGAACAGCTTTTTTTGAAAAAAAAGGTACAAGATATAAATTGAGCACGTCGGTCGTTTCTATTCTTATTTCTTTTTAATCAGTCGTTTATAAAAAGAACAATGAGTGTGAAATATTTGCGCATCAGCTAAATGTTTCTTGTGTTTCAGCAAATGGATGTGAGAATATCTAGATCATTCGTTCTGGTGATTCTACTGACGAACGATTTTAGTTCTATACTAGATACTGCGACTGCACGAAGACTAGTTATTTCCCACAATATCATTAATTAAATAGCAGCAGTAAAGTCAAACACACAATCGATTTTACGATTCCGATGGACATAACCAGTTCCGCTTTATGTTAGTCAATTGTGTCCGATATTTGCGAGGGTTTTATTTAAGATAGTTTTACACTTAACTGCGACCAGTTAATACCGCCGATCTTTACTTGCGCTGTTAACCCTACAGCAGAATAAGCAAAATCTTTGAGAATAAGCCTTAGAAATTGTGGTTCACCTACAGACATTGTAAACTACGTAAGGTGTAACGCATGCGTACGTCAGCTTGTTTCATGTGAAAATGTATAGAAAATGGATGCATGGTGTTCCGATTTATGAAATAAATCTCAAATATTTTTTATTAAATAGGCTGTGAAGAGACACATATTTGGGAATCTACAACTTGTTTTAGTTGTAAATCCTAAACTTTGGTGGATATTAATTGAGAATAAATTAAATGAATAAAACACAAAATATTAAAAGTCCGTAATATATTGGTTGTCCGAAAATGTATTCAGTTTAATTATTTTTTATGAAATTATTCTCAATACGAGTTATATTTCACGAAATTTTATTCCAAATTATGTTTGCAATTACAATTCCTTATCTACCTTGTATACGGACGAAATAGCCGTGTTTAAAATAAACTTTACATGGTGATTTGAGAAGTAACGAACTCATACCGTTAAAAAAAGGTTATTGAATTAGTTTTTACTTTTGAAATAGGTACTTCGGAATATCATGAAACGAATCCTTAGTCGACACAGAAATCAGATTACCGTGTTTGCGAAAACGTTTCTCTAATTAGTTAATTCGATTCACAACTTTTCGCACAACGAGAGAGGCCCCGGAATACAAAAGAGTCCCATGCTGACCCTTCCAAAAGTTACTCTTTTCAAACGTCAACAGCGTCTAAGTTTGCCCCTCGAAATCTAAGTGTCGAAACGACAGGTGAAAGAAGACCACCAAACAGGATTGCGACCATTTAAATCAATTTGATTTACAATTTCGAGTCCTTTTTTTTCTGTTCAGGTATTTGTACTGTTTCTGAAGGGCAACACTTCCTAAATAAATTGAATTATTAAAGTTTAATAAATATTGCAACAGTGTCAGGAAAAAAATGCATAAATAGTTTTCTGTGGCAGATAAGTGTATTTTTATTAAAATGTGATCAGCGTTAAAAGTAAATGAACAATAATTTAAACTAGTGTTCATTTGTTAAATAAAGTATGTTTAACAATTATAATAAATATTCCTCAAGGATATGCATAGAATGAACTGCACATTATTTGAAACAGAAATAAAATGGAATAAGTTTAGTAATATAATTTAAAGTTTCGTATGCAATTACAGAAGCTGATGGGGAATCTAACGGTTGAAATCAATTATTTAGGAGTCCCAGTTCCTTTACTGTAATTCTACGTCTATTTTTTACATTAACATGAATAATATACATGTAAGAAAGTGAATGACAAAGGATAACGTGCAATTTTCTTTGTCGCGCTTATTTAATTATTTACTTATCAAGCGGATAATACAAATGAGTAATTCTAAAAATAAAATGAAATGAAAGATTTCTAAGAAAGTCAACGTTTGTATACAGCTATCGCTGGGTCAGCGGTACCAACAAAATTTTTATAGTATCATTGTGATAAGTCAGTAGGTATTAAAAAAAAATTCTTGAAATATCCAATCTAAGTTCGCGAACATCCTGTATAACAGAAGAAATAAAAAATCGTCTTTGAACTGTTCTAAATCCAAAAAAATACTCTCTTGTGCTTCTTATCCGTGTGATAACACAAGAGCAGAAATAATGTCATAATTAATATACCCGTAATTATTTTATTTCCATGTCAAAAAGTGTTGAGCAATAAAAATTTTTATTTATTTATTTTTTAGAATAGTTCCACATTGCCGCTACAGAATCAACCAACAACGGCAATAAAGTATTATGTTGAAGAACGTCAATTAATAGAAACGTTTTCAATAATAGAAGCTGGCAATCTTAAAATAAGGACCCTGTATACACAACTCAAAAATCTGAAATAACGGAAGACCGATTATACCGCCTGCTTCGACATTTTTTAATCTGCGCTCGTAGGGCTGTACAAACAACCGCGAAAAATTGGGGATATAAAAAATGATAAATTGGTGAAATTTAATATTTACTGACTTGTACCCGTGAAGACGGATTCGGATTAATTTTTTCGACCCCAATTTAATTTGAATCGCGCCATGCACGCCCAGTATCGACCGCAGTTTTTAGGGTATGCCCACACCGCTATAAAGGCATTGCAAGAGTTTTCTCATAATACAATTTCATTTAGCTGTGGGTACCTGTACCTTAGGCGGTAGTCCTGAATGGGGAAGGACAATGAGGTATTGTCACTAGTTGGCGGTCATATCAGTTCTACCGCTTTTTCGAGGAGCAAAGTATGTTTAATGTGTAATAAAGTAATATCAGTTCGTGCTACTTCAACATATTATTTCACCAAGTGAGAAAAAAAATATGTTAGGTTTTGTGAAATTATTTTTTATCCTCCAAATATTTCGCAGACAAAAAAAAATATATTTTATTTTATTTGTATCCTCATCTGAGATTGTTGGTTAGACAAAAATAGTTTCATGAAGATAACCCTTGACTGATGCTTTTGGTTTTATTATCACAAACAGTGGAAAATTAAAACTATGGTAATTTTTCACATACTTTTACGCTGTTGTGGAAAACAAAGGCCCATAAAATTCTCCCGTGCACATTAGCACCTTGCAAACAGTACATTTAAATCAACCCCTCGATAATAATCCAGAATACAAATTAAATACTTTTTAATGTAGACTTTCATCGATAACAGGGGTGAATAAAAAAAATCTGCATAAAAGAAATCATTATTAAATTGCGTAGGTTGAGAATATATAGCCGTTTCCAACTGATTTCTATCTAAAGATTACGCATAAAACTTTTCTATACAGTCACACAATCAAAATCACCCCTCAGCAGGATCACTGGACAGAGACCGGGTAAGATATGACATACTTTGTAGGTTATATTACACCCATACAACTGCGACAACTGTCCGCCTTCCTCACGTCAACATCATTTTTAACGCAATCTTATCGAATGCGACTGCGAACATAACGTAAATAAAACGTCTGAGGGAGTTGTTTCGTAAATATAAATTCCGCTTTGCCCCTAGTTTGACTTCCAGGTGACCTAGTTAGAACTCAGATCTTATCCAGACGTAAAATATTTATCATCAACTGGCGTGGATAATATATGATTTATATTGTTTTTAAAATATGTATTGTGTGTTTATATTTAGTTGCTGATAAAACTTTTTCAGTAACGCTTTATTTTGTGTTATTATAAAAAAACTAGAACATATAGAACATAAAAAAGTGAAGAAAATGTTAGAGGAGGTTATTTAGGATAGATTAAACCAAAAAGTTTCTTTAGGCATATTTTCAAGAAAATTAGGTTATGCTGTTTCTATCCTGTGGCTTTCTGTTAAACAATTTAATTACACTAGTAGACTCAAAGAATTATGTACCTATTCACATTCCTATGTGCAGAAAAATCACGCACTCTAAATAATAAAACAAAAAAGAGTGTTCAGAAATGTAAAATCAGGATAACATTGAATTTTTTGACAGCATTGCTATAAACACTGGTCATTGGTCAACGAAAATAAACTTGAGACTGATTTTAGGTGTTCCCTAAAATTTTAGTATAAGTTTTATTGTTTGAAACAGCAATTTAATTCAATATTGATGTTTGAAGATTATTACGGATTTCGAGAATGTTTAGCTTGATCTTGTAAAATGTTTTTTCAAAATTCCAGCAAAAGAAAAATTTTCTTTGCAACGCCATCCACAAGTTGCTTACCTAAGCTCCTAACTAACGTCATCTAGCAGCCGGAGCTTTCATATTATCAAAAAATCTCTTTCCATTATCATCGAGTCGTGTATTCCTAGTAGACACGGAAAAATATTTTTTTATTAACAGACAAATATTATTGTAGCGAAGATTTCCCTCTCGAAATCAATTAAAACTCATTTAAAGCTTTTTACACTGAAGACTGTAATTATTCTCTAAGTTTTTGATTTAATTAGGCCTCTGGCAACGCAATTAAAAAGTTTCCTTTTGCTCGAAAAATTTGAGAAGTTTATTGTAGGGTCTCCAGCTATCAAAATGATTTAATGTAAACCGACTCTTTACAGTATATATGACAGAATAAAAAATATAACTTTAGGTAAATTGATGCACTGTAACTGAATTCATATTACATCCCTCTATATACCCGGCGCATTCTGCTGTAACTGTTAGGACTTAGGTTACAGATCACATTTCCCAATCGCTGGATTGGCCGACATTCTCCATATCAATGATCCCCGCGATGTCCCCACTTAACAATCATGGACTTTTACTTGTGAGGCCGAGTCAAATACATTGTGTATAGCAGGCCTTTGGACAATAACATCGAGCAGCTAAAACAACGAATTAGAGATGCTGTACAGTCCATATCTTTAGAAAAAATTAGACGCAACTACAATGAATTCCTTGCACGACTTCTTTGTGTGAACGTTGACGGAGCAATGTTCGAATATTGTTTTATTATACATACATTTATTTCCAAATTTACTATGTTCTGTAATAAATTAAACCAATTTTGTTTTATTTAAAAACTCAAGTAACTTTTTTGCACAAATTTTGCAGAATATCACTTTTCAGAAATATTAAAAATAAATATTATTTCCTGGACACCCCGTACATGAAATGTTAAGTTTCACCATGGCAACCTCGTTTTAAATTCAAGAAAAACTTTTTATCAAGTGTGCCTTTTTTTCGTAAAATGTAAAATAAAATAGTTCTTCCTCTTATTCACCCTAACCGCGGACATACTGTATATTAAAAAATGATATCTATCCATAACTCCTGAGGTACACATAGTTTTTTACCCTTTATTTCTTGTATATGAACTTTTAAAATCGACTCAAATTATTCTGTTTTGAAAGCCACGAAAGCAACGCATTTGAATGGTAATTTTTTTAAACAATTTAAGTAAGTGGTAGGTGTAACAACTTTTGAATTTATTTTTGGAATTAATATTAAGTTTAACGATATAAATCTACATGTTATATGGCGTGTATGGTTATTGTTTGGCACGTTTTTAAACGCTTTGAAAATTGTTTCGTGTACTTAAATTCTATTTAAATATTTTTATTCGAAATTGTAGTGACATGTTGAGTTTTTTTATACGAAAACAGTCGTGCCCAGTACGATTAGACCTATTAGAAACAATGTAGAACATTGAAAAGTCACGTTTGTTATAAATTTTAATTGCAATAATATATAAAATATATTATGTACTATTTTTTACAGTAAAATAAAAAAAACCGAATAACGTATTATTTTATATAAATTATTGTATAGTAAGTTATTAAAATCAATATGATAAAGGTCATTTAGAATACATATAGTCCGACAAAAATCATTTGCCAAATTGTCACTTCTTATAGGCGAGCGGTTCACCCTTAAAAAAAGGCATGAACCGACTAAATTTTTAAAACAGAAACCTACAGCATGAAACTTTTTTTATTTTATAAAGTATTTTTCTGATAATTTACATATATTTTTTTATATTTTTCGGCATGGTCAATTGTTATAAACAAAAAAGTTCTAAAAAAAATTACTCGTCGAATGGCTTTGAAAGACTTATTAATGTAAAATGGACCAAAATAAACATTTTTTGTTCTTTGACAAAAATTCGAAAAATGCTTCGTTTCCAAGATATTTACAATTTAATGTGAAAAAAGTGACGAAATCGACAATTTTTCGGAATTTTTTTCTAAAAAACTTCTGAACAGATTTTAATTCTAAAAAAAGCATAATAATCGGCAGATTTTTTATTTTAAGATATATTTTTTTGGTATGGGTCAATCATTTTATTGAAGGTCTAAAGCGAGTAAAAAAAAATATTTTAAAAAAAATTATGATAACACTTCAAATTTAAATTTTCTTTTTACAATATCTTGGATTAGATTATATTTATAATAAACATCATTATGATTTTTTTATCGACATATTTTAACAGTACAAATGTTCAAAAGATCATTTTGTTTGGTTTTGTAGCTGGAGTAATGTTTTTGCAAGTAACTAGTAAAATTTAAATATTCCATTTTAGTTTTACAAATGGCTAAAATTGACTTGAAAGTTATACCAAAACTAAACTAAATAAGCTTTTTAATTTTATTATCTATTTTTATTTTACAAAAATATTAAGAGCAATAAAAGTATATTAATTTCTTTTTTATTTAATTTTTAAATAATAAGTTTTTCGTTATTTTCGACAAGTTCTTGAGTTGAAATAAGCGTTTCATTATCAATTTCGGATGGAACACACTGACATTTATCTGAGCACGCACAGACTGCACAGCATTCCAGGTTCGATGACAAACAGTAACAATTTTTCGTAGAACATTTTACACTATATGAACAAAAATATTTTTGAAGCATATCTAACGCAGTTTCTCCTTCGAAATAATTAAAATCCAAACAACCATTTTCGATTTTCCATCCATGTGTCAATGGATCTAGAGTTACAATTTCACTATTTGTAAACTGTTTTTTTTACTCGCTTTAGACCAATAAAATAATTGACCTATACCAAAAAATATATCTTAAAGTAGAAGATCTGCCGATTATTATGCTTTTTTTAGAATTAAACTCTGTTCAGTAGTTTTTGAGAAAAAAATTCCGAAAGTTTGTCGATTTCGTCACTTTTTTCACATTAAATTGTAAATATCACGGAAACGACGCTTTTTTAGAATTTTTGTCTAAGAACGAAAAGTGTTTATTTTGCCCAATTTTACAATAAAAACTATTTTCAAAGCCATTCGGCGAGTAATTTTTTTTACAACTTTTTTGTCTATAACAATTGACTGGCCACGCCGAAAAATATAAAAAATATATGTAAATTATCAGAAAAATCCACTTATAAAATAAAAAAGGTTTCAGGCCGTAGGTTTTTGTTTTAAAAATTTAGTCGGTTACTTTAATTTAGAAGCATCTTTTTAGGGATGAACCGCTTGCTCATTATGTTAAAATGAGATTTATTCAAAAAGAGTTTTAATATTCTTCGATAGCCGCAATCAACAATTTTATATGAGAAAAAATTTAAGGAGAAAAAAACATATTTTTAACAGTTTTCTTTTTCTGAAGTCAGAACGGCCAAACACATTTTATTTTGCTCAGTTCGCGTAGCACTAGTCGCCGAAGAACTAATCCACGCGCGGCCGACAAACTTCTCTCTACTCTACGTGGTGAGTTTAAAGGTCGATGATGGCCTAACCTGGGGTTACCTGGGAATCTTGTCGTAGCTGTCCCAACTGGTGAGGCAGTTGTACGAGGAGTACCTTGATGAGGAGGCCATGATCGGCGGCCGCACCACTACGCACCGCAACACCGGGAGCGCTTCATACTCACAGCACACGGCGCTTCACGCCACTGACGGCACCAACGTCGGGACGCCCCAATTTTCGACGCGCCCGCGACGCGGCGACGACCACCGTCCTCCCCTCGCGGAGTACGCACCTTCTTCTAGTACTACGGGCCGCGAGGGGTGCGGTGCGACATTTCAAATAAAAGTTTTCACGACGTTCCGCCTTTGTCCGCGGTGGACAAGACGAATTTTTAATATAATGGCGGATGCGCCAGGTGGAAGAGGTTTGGACACCTCTTACTCAAGTGTTCAAAATTACTCCCGTTTTTTTGGACACAAAGGTAAATTCGTTGAAACATGTTATGAACTGATATGAGCAGCAGTGGCGGCTGGTACGGGGGGGGCTC
>NW_019416221.1:1937944-2153906 GCF_000390285.2 Anoplophora glabripennis | reverse complement strand
CATCGGTAACCACAAAGGTTCGTGGAATCTTTGTCTTAGTGTTTGGAATTTTTACAATCAAGGAAGAGCCTACATCCTCAATATCATCAACAGTTAAATTGACTAGTTCATCAGTGCGACAAGCTCCGGCAATCCCCAGAATTAATCCAACTTATAAAAAATCAAAATACTTAATAATTGAAATACCTAACAACAAAAGTAATCTTACCTTAATCATTAAGAATTCTTTGTCATCTGCGCTTGATAGAAAACGGTCGATTTCACCCTTTGTCAATATTTTCGATTTTTTCGCTTGATATCCGTCACCGGTTCTTTTCAAAAATGCGATCAGCTTGGGGAATTTGCTTATATCTATGTTGTCGTAAATTATCAAGCATGACTTAACCATAAAATATTGCGCCCATAATGTGGAAGACTTGTAATTATTTGCATTTTCACTGAAGTATGCCAACAAAACATTCTCGCTGTATACTTGAACATTTTTCTCGGCGCACCACTTTTTGAACCGATTGTAGGCTATATCGTATAAAGATCTTGACTTCGTAGGCAGCAAATTGCTTATTGCAATATTTGCAGCCTCCACAATCTCTTCCGACTCACAATTATTCATTGTGCACTAAACAAACTTTAAACTAAACCAAACTAGCACCTTAATTTGACAATTCTTTTTGTTTGTTTATTTTGTAGTTATGACAATAACTCAACGACTACTAAATAAATTCTCAAATCCGAATACAATAATTCTGGTGCTACTTACTTCATAATGACAAAATATGTGTTTTTAAGTTAATGAGACCGTGGAAAAGATAGTATATACCATTCGGGAGAGATGCTATTTTGTCCTCGGTGCATTGTAGCCCTCGGGCTTCAAATTGCACCTCTGCCAAAATAACGCATTTCTCTCCCTTATAGTATAATGTACTATTAAAATTTAGTTTACAATGTTATCTAGCATGGGCGCAGCTAGGATTTTTGCTTGGGGGGACAGGGCTGCTGCAAGCTCTACGCAGGCCTCAAAAAGAAAAAAGAAAAACGCAATCAACGACGTACGGATATAATATTTCAAAACCTAAGCACTCTCGCTTGATTCTAAAAAAAAGGTGGCGCTGTCAGCGACTTACCGATATGAGAAAGATAATATTACTGGATATTTTTTCTGGAGTGAGCACCCTATGTTTTTACCATTTGGATAAAATGCTTGCTTAGGAGTATAGTGATATAAGATTTGATAGGTCTATTTCTAATTATAAGGGAGATATGGAGAAAAGAGAAAAAAAATATATTAAATATGTACAAGGTGTCCCAGATTAACGAGTACAACGGAAGACCACAGATTCGTGGACTCAAAATAGGCAGATTTAGGCTAATTTACCTATATCCGAAATCGCTTTGTTTGGCCGCTAGAAGGCTTCAAAGTTCGTGAAAACTTTTGGAACTTTGTAAATAACTCGAATACGTATTAATCGACTTTGGTTATTTTTGAGGTGTGGTGTTTTGCTTTCAATCAATTTGGTGTGTTTTCAAAACTTACAACTCCTACAAAATTGATGTATAATGGTAATATCAATCCATAACTTTTTCCTCTTTCGGGCAATAATGACAACTATTTTTAACTTGATAGATGATATAATTTGGAAATGTTTAGGCCCCTTGTAGAATTTTGATTAAATGAGCGGTTTGGGTACAAAAAATATTTTTTAAATGTATTATGTTATTATCAAAATTCAAAAAATATTCACGAACTTTGAGGTCATCTAGCGGCCTAACGAAACGATTTTGGAAATGGGTGAATTAGCCTAAATCTGCCTATTTTGAAGACACGAATCTGTGGTCTTCCGTTGTACACGACACCCTGTATTTAATAGTTGAATTATTCTACAGAATAACAGTAACATTATGTTATGAGCGTCGATTAAAAAACAACAATAGATTTTCAAATGTGTCTTTCTTCTCCACGAAAAAGCTGATACTATACAGGGTGTTAATGAACTTATGTTAAATATTTTTGCAACATGTCCGTTATGTCAAAATGAGGTAAATACCCGGATTTGTGTTGAGTAAAATGTAATTTTAAAACCTGACTTACTTCAACATTGCAAGGAGCCACCTTTTGAGAACTGCTGATTTTCATAGAAGATGTTCGCTGTATCCACCATTTGCTTGCACACAAGCTTCAGTGAGACGTATCTAATTCGCTCGCACGTGTTGCAACATTGCCACGTCCTCTCGAATTGTATTACATACAATACAGAACACTTTTCACATATCCCCACAAAAAGAAGTCTAAAGGGGTGAGGTCAGGGAACCGGGATCCGGCAATCGGAAAAATAATGTTTAGAAGTCGTATACTCTCCGAAAAATGTGAGCGGGGACTCCGTCATGCAGTAACCACATATTTTGCCGAACATTTAATGGCACATCTTCCAATAAGTCCGACAAGCGATTTTGCAAAAAATCTAGATATGAAGCACCGTCTAAGCATCTAGACTATTCAAACCGATATCAACGATACCGGCCCACATGTTCACTGAAAATTGTTGCTGAAAGGCACAACAACGTATTTCGTGTGGATTTTCGATAGTCCAGACAGTTTTGACTGAAACATGCTTCATCTGTAACAAGTACTTGCACAGCAATCACTACAACACTGTATTACAAATTGACTTTCGAATATAGTCGGACTTCATAAGAAACCTACAAATTCGTAAAAAGTGTTACAGAATCTTTTGTAAGTACTCGCCGCGATAAAATACATGTACTTCAGCAGTAGCAAAACAGTTTTAAATACATTTTTAATTAGCTTTTTTCTCTATGATCTTAAACTTCCAATACAAGTTTGTGACATCAGTTAACTCAGTATTCGCTCCTTTTTCACCCCTGTAAATTTTTGACATAAGTTCATTAACACCTCGTATTTGATTGTAGTGAAATATACAAGCTGTTCCGGAAATAAGTGCAGGAAATTTACAGTTTACAGTAAAGTTTATTCATGGAAGTCATAATAGCAAAACTGCCCATGAACTCAATGTTAACAAATGTTCGTTAATTATATGGTCATACTTTTTTCTTCACGATGTTTTGGGCTGTAAATATGAGTTACGAACATACACATTAACAGACGAAATATCTCTAAATCTACTCGCTTTCCCGCCTGAAGATGTTTGCCTTTTTAGCAGGGTGTTGACACAAACACAGCTACACAGCCTTCAATCAGCCGAACTCCGTGCTGGCGCTCCAAAGCTGCTTTTTTGAACTGCCCTTCCTTCTTATTTGTCGCCGTCGACTGTTTGTTCTTGAACTTGAATCGGGCGGCACGCCGATGATCACGCTTATTTAATCGCGGTGTGCTCTGAGAGACGGAACTAAAACGAGCTCAATTCCACAAGCAGACTGAAAACGCTGTTTATATGGGCTAGATTCGAATTAAAACAGAATTTGCTCATAAATATAAGGTAATACTTAGGTAACCGCAATTGTTATTTTTAATCAGATAAAATAATATCCAACGGAAGTTATATAAAATTTGACAAGTGGTTCATAAACAATTTCTTAGCGAAGAAACCTTTGAAAAAAAATGGTTTATCCCAGCTGCAGATATATTAATTATCCGGTCGCATTAGCTTTGTTCCTGGATCAGTTCAAAACAGATTGTTGGAAGCTGTTTCTGATGCACTATTAACAAAGCCAACACGGTCATTTACTAGAAAGCAATGAATTAGATAATTAAACACAGTAATTACACAGACCAACAAAATTTAACTTGAATATATATTTCCGAATGATTTAGGTGCGCTGAATCCCAATCTGGAAGCAGAATTGCTCTATCACGTCAGGTTTTGAGATAGCGTAACCTAAAAGTGCAAAAAACACTGTTTTTCGTCATATTTGAGGTTATGTAGTAACGCCATCCATTCTTTTTCAAAACACTAATACATTGAATCTAAAAGTACAAGGCTCCCTCCTTCGAATGCCGTTGAGTTTGCTCGAATATCTTTTTTTTCGTTGAGATATCACATGTTGAAATTTTTAAGATTCTCAGTTTCTTAATATGCGAAAATCTACTAAGGATCCCTTAGACATCAAGCAGTCGATTGCAATTCAGAAACTTCATACCCATACGTATGTAGGTTCGGGTTTTGTGGGATTGGGGTTTGTGGGTTTAGGGATTGTGGGTTTGGGGTTTGTGGGTTTGTGGATTTGGAGTTTGTGAGTTTTTAGTTCGTATGTATTGAAGGTTTCTGAATATGAAGTTTCTGAACTGCAATCAACTGTTTGACGTCTAAGGAATCTTTAGTAGATTTTCGCATATTAAGAAACTGATGAACTTAGACATTTCAACATGTGACATCTCAATGAAAAAAGATATTTGAGCAAACTCAACGGCATTCGAAAGAGGGAGCCTTATACTTTTAATTTATATGTATTTTTTTTTTGAAAAAGAATAGATTGCATTACTACATAACCTCAAATATGAAGAAAAACAGTGTTTTTACACTTTTAGGTTAGGATATCTCAAAAACCTGACGCGAAAGAGCAATTCTGCGGCCAGATTCGGATTCAGCGCACCAAAATCCTTCGGGAGTGCATATTAGTGTGTCTGCTTCTTGACTCTTGTTGACCTGTGTTATCAAAAGGACGTGTTGAGCAAATAATACACCTGATAATTTCTAAGAGTATTGTTAGACAACACCATCGTGGTAGACGAGGAATTGTTATTAATATAAAATTATTGTACTACTATCCACCTGTCATTTTATGAGGTAACTCAAATCTAGGAGAAAACTGTATAACGCTTAAACTTTAGAAATAGCCGCCAACGCTTTGCCGAATCACGACAACTCCTAACGTTGCCCAAAGGACTTCACGAGGCCATTAAAATGTCAACAAAAGTTCTGAAGGAGTTACACCGTTGAAACTTCTCGTTACTGGGTGCATATTATCAACCGTTGAGCACGTACCTATGCATTTTTATATTTTTGTTCGTTTTTCACCGGAATACAATGCGGCGAGCCAGAATTCCGTCTGGAATGGGTGTAATAAAGAAGTTTGCGATGAAGCCAGGAAGTTTGCGGACGTGACGGAGCATTTTAATGGGCGACATAGTTGGTGGAGGCAAATATTCGGGTATTTGAGTTAATTGCAGAATCGTACGAGGTATTAAGCCGTCTAAAAGGGTCCTCTTTCGTCTTCCCTTACATTTGGTGAGAAAAATGTGTCTTAAATCTGGACAAAGAAGGCCTATGGAATATTTTTTATTTCGAATTTACGTATACATTTTTACAATTAATTATAACGACACACAAAATTTCAATAAATACGCTCATCTTTGTTTTTTAACCACTTTTATCATTACAGTGACCATTTTGTTAACATTTCACATCTCGAACATTACAAAAATCACTTGCGTCACACATAAAAGTGTTGTAAAACTTTATCTCGAGCTCTAAAATAGTAACGATAGAATTTTGCCCACCCTGATAGCAGACAAATACGAAAGAATGTCTAGCTAGTGTTTTCTTATCGCGTAACTGAAAACAATTAAATGTTTTAACATTTACGAGACCTTGTAAAATTGAAATTTATGGGCAGTGTCCACTGTTCTAGAGACTTGAAAATTCTTTGTATTTAATATGTTGGGTTTTCTTCAGTAGTCAGTATTGTATACAAAAAAAAAAATGAATGGCGATATATGTAGACACTCTCGCTAATAAATGGCTACATTAAATATGTTTAATGACTATATTTACAATAATTAATAGGGTCGAATCTGCCTGATAACAGTTACAATCACTGTACAGATTCTTTTTATAAAATATCATGGCGTAATCACAGCCTAGTTTGATTTATTACTCAGGGTTTGCCTAGATACCGTACTTATCGATAAATCTCATCGGTACTGTACGGAAATATTTTACTAAGACGTCGTTCAGGTTGTATGATTTATTATCTATTTTTAAAAGCTTGTAAAATTTCGGTATGTTTTTCATGTCCCGGTAACTGATATCGCCCTTTTGATTAATGAAATTGTGAGGTAATTAAATTTTTTAAGCGAATCTGTCAAGGTTTCGTATAGCTTTTTCACCAGGAAAAAAACATTTTGCCATAATCAAAAAGTCTCTCTTGGAATTAGATATCGTGCGATTTCTCTTGCTAAACAGATATGATTTTTAAGTACTCAACTCCCCTTCAAAGATTGGGCTTGATCAATTATTTAAGAATCCTTGACAATATACTTCAAAAGTGGTACACATGGGGTAGGTCATCTCCAGTAAAAGCTTTTCGTGTCTCTTGAGTCATTTCAGTTCGCTTTGAAGATAATAGGAGATCTACAGCATCGGTTCATCAGCAGTGAAAGAGAATTATTACACACAGGCTTCTTACATTCTTGTAATAGTTTTTATACACGAAAAATGTAAATGATTTGAACATACATTATACACAAGAAACAATATGTAAGTTACACCACACCTGAACAAATTCCAAATTAAGAAAAAACAGATAACTCAAACTGCATAGTAAATATGCGCTACTCCCACTCGCACTTTCACTGCCATGACCACCGCTGTAAACACTTTACAGATGTAGAGGCGAGCTACGAGGAGCCAACGAATTTTGCAAGTAGAGCTAAATTGACTGCACATTACAAATTTAACATTTTCTTTTTAATGTGTTTCTTACGTCTAATATACAGGGTGTCTGAAGGTGACGGCCCATTACAATTATTTCAGAGACTACTTCGATTTGAATATTGAAAATTTGGGATACCGGGTTTTCCTTTTCAACTAAAATAATGGCGTCCACGTACCACTTCCGGTTATACCGAAGTCGCCATCAACTGTTTCTCTCCATTTTTTTGAAAAAAAAAATAATATCTCGAAAACGGTTAATTTTAGGAATAGGAAACCTTTATGAGAGTCCACCTAAAATAACACGTAGAATCCAAAATTGCAATAATATATAGGGTGTTCCATTTAAAATAAGGAAGTTGATGGCGACTTCCGGTATAACCGGAAGTGGTATAAAGTATTGCTTTGAAAATTTAAAACTTTGGCAACAGTATTTTTTCTAAACCTGAACAAATATATTAAAATTTCACACGAATAACTTTTATGTACTAATATAATTTTAACTGCACAGATTTTTCCATTAGTTCAATTTTTTATTGTAAAAAGATTAAAATGACTTTTACTGATATCATTATATTAAAAAACTAAGAAAATTCAAGATATTATAAACAAGAGAAACAATTTATGTTTATTTTCCCTCATGTTTTATTTCTTTCGCAGATATCAACGCTGAAAAATTAAAATCCACGAATTATCTCGAGAACCTAAACGAAGAGGATATATCGACGTCGTCGACGGCGACGCCGATAGTTACTGTTCACTTAGCCACCCTTACACCGGACGGGAAAATTAATGTGGCCTGAAATCCTGAAATTGGCCAGGTCGATAACCTGAAGCACGCTAGTGAGCTGCGGCTATCATCCGAGAGATGGCGCTCGGAGGCAGTATGAAATTTCTGGTGGATATTTTAAATTACTATTATGTTGGTTTTATTACCATCATCATTTTAATTATTAAATTAAATAAAATATCTACTAGAAATATTATTTCAATAAACAATTTCAACCCTGGACTCGCATTAAGATAATATTTGAAATTTTCAACATTTTCCCTTTGAAAAATCGTGTATTTTGAACCAGTGAAGAAATTAATTCTAGAAAAGACTCATTTGATCAGGTTTTTTTATAGGAAAAAATAAATTTCTTTGAATTAACTTAATAACACCGTTAAAATATAATAATAAATCTGTTATATCAGTCATACAAAATTTCCTATTAAAAATTAGACTTGTACACAAGAATAACTATCAATCACCCGACCCAACAGGAACACAGGATTCTACAAAGGCCTCCTAACTCTCCCCATTTCAGCCTAACGTGTCGACTCTTATGGTTTCGTATATAATTGACCCCACACAGGTAAAGCAGTACTCCAGTACACTACTGAATAATAAATATCTACGGTATTAAATGCTACAGGAATACAGGTATCTGCTTTCAAAGGAATCCCTATTTTATGGTTTGCAAATGGAGACCCGCGTGGCGGAAAGGTTGTTTTCATCACAGTTGCGACATTTTAATGTAAACGGTCGAAGGATTACCATCGTCTAATCAGCAATTCCCGGGATTAACATAACGTCCGTTACATAAAATTATGAATACATGTTTAAATTATTTAAATTAGTGAACTTGTAAACACGGAGCGATTTATGGATGCGACGATATTAAAGCGTTTGGATATCCCATTGAGAAACGTTAATAAGTGTTAATAAAACAAAAAAATTACAAAAATTGAAACCCTTGATACTTGATTTTCATGATAAGAACTCAAAACAATTATTAACTATAAAAAAATTCCGACACGCAATAATTGAGGAGGTTTATCTGATTTGGAATTGACGAACAAATATTCATAAAAAAAATAATATAAGCTTATTAATATCAAGAAAATCCTCAAAAAAATGATGACTAGTTTGGATACCTAAGAGACGAGATATTAATAAAATAATTTTTCACGATTCAGTACAGTCTTATGAGAATGCAGATTTTTTTGGTCTTTCCACTTAGAATGCGCAGCAATTGACAAACAGTTTTTACAGCAACTTGTATAAATAGGAAACCGATATCTAAGGAACCGTATGATAGCTCGTATAAATCGATTAGGTACTTGTAAGATACATAATTTATAATAATTCTCCTTCAAACTGCTATTTTTGATTAACTTAACGTCCATATGCGTGATAGCGGCAACGCCGCGGTTCTCGACATAGCGTATTATTTGAAATTCGTAGGTGTGACATATGATGTATATTTCAAGCTTAGGCATCCAAACAAAGCCAAGTGCAACGTTGCCAAATCTAAAGGCTTACTACTTTAGTCACTAGCGAATGTACAGAAACTCTCGTTAGAGTTTTAGACGTACCTCCGTACTCGATACACCTCCTTAATTGCCCTAGTTCTACGTTAAGTCAAATCGCACTGTTGCCAGATTGTGTTAAAATTCCCCAATATTACAATTTGGCGCATTTTAAAAACGTGTTACGCCGATGTAATATGCAACCTTTTTGTTAATTTGCACTTAATCTTATCACGCAGTCAAATTTCCAACACACTGTATATAACGTAGGTTTCAAAGCAAAAAAATAAAATAATTTTTATGTCTGAACACAATAAAAATTTCCCTCTATTAAATTGTGTTGTCATCCACTAATACCAAAAAGAACCCTTTAAGAATTAAAGTCCCCCTGAAAAATGTATGTAATCTAGCATCCAGTTTTTCTCAGATTCCTCCCACCCCTGTTCCCGTCGACATTTTATCCTTTTTTTAACGCCACCCCGTAATCCGTTTTATCTCCCATAAAGGCACTGAAATAATTACGTTAGTTTCATTTTCAAAGTTGTTTCGCGCAGGCCGTCTGGCCGAATGAATCCCTCATTAATTTTATATTACCGAGACGGAACGGCCTGGATTATAAATCTATCTGCCGTGGTTGAATTAATACTGGAATATGTCTGTCTAGACTGAGCAGCAAGACCTGACGGTTAGAGACAGACGTCGCGGATGACAGATAGAAAAAATGTGGAATTATGTTCGCTAGCGAGTTTTGTTCCCAAATGGGATAGAATTAAACTTTAAGTATGTGTATGCCTACATTTCGTTAGTACGTTTGGAATATACTGGATGGCCCAATGAAACGAAACAGAGCCATTTTCAGGAACTGCGTCAAGATTGTAGAAAAACGCTAAGACATAATACACCATAGTGTTCAATTTTCAAAAACACAATTAAATAAACTACCAACCAACACTTCCAAATAATATTAGAAAATAATTTGGAATCCACTAATTTTACGTTTATTGTGTGTTTATAGCATTCATTTCCGTTTTTTACAATTCTGTTTTTTTTTTACGAAAGTGATAACAAATCGCTAAAAACCAATGTAACGCAAGAAATACTAAATTTACACCATTGACGTACTTAACTCGGATAACTGACATTTTTACCGATACCAATTGTTTGTACATAAGTTTCAAATTTAAAATCAAAATTCTTAATAAGTATTGGGTGGAATTATAAAATTTAAAGTCTGTTGTAAAGAGAATTGTAAGAGCTTTCAAACGAAATATTACTCAACCCCCAATGCCATTTAAATATTTTGGCGTACCATAATACCAGCAAAGAATGTCCCCCTTTAATCTAAAATCGACTGGTCTGAGCGTTTTTCTACAATCTTGACGCAGTTCCTGAAAATGGCTCCGTTTCGTTTTCATTTGGCCACCCTGTATAATGGAATATAAAAAAATTCACCTCACAACGTGACGCTGTATTAATTTTACTTGACACCGTTCTATGTTTTACAAGCGTCGTGTATGAAATAAATTAAATCGCTATTTACTATAGTTATTTACATTTTTTTTTATTAAAAATAGTTTATTTACTAATAAAGTCTACGTCGCCTCATCTTCCTCATACGCGTTTACTCCTTAACTAGATTTATATCTGTAATACTGAGCCTTCATAAATGATTACAAGCCACGTGATCACTCAGTTTAGGCAACCAACATTACACGATTGGCGCTGACAACTAAAAATCCCTAAATCTTCGTCATCGGGATTAGCCGGTGGATTTCGATCTGCCGAGGTAAGCATCACGGACGCAGGCTGGAATTTGGATGGGTGACCTAAAGCAGGCTCGGGGACGTGGCTGCGGCAGCCTACCAGAGACCTGGGTCGCCCAACATTTGCCGCATGCGTGTGGTCCCAGATAAATGGTAATGAGACCAGAGCAAAGAAAATCTCTGTAACTCAAGACCATGCCTAAACTGTACGAGACTGTGCCACCAAGCCACCCGTGTGGTAAATAGGATGGTTTGAAGAAAAGTACTCGAGTAATGAAGGAGGGTGTATAAGGGGCCTAATAAGGCCTAAGGAAAAACAATTCCACCACCCTGCGACATACATACATACATACCCAAAGTTAAATTGCCAACGACAAGGAAATAAAATTACTGTCCCAAACAAAATATTACTGGTCACGAGAGAAAATATAATTACAGTGTTTCTTTCCCCAGTATTTATTACAAAAAAATTGGGTCAGCCCTTATCAACAATCTCCTCTAGCATAATTCTTTGTGTGCGAAGGGAAGAACTTCCCGCAAAAAGCTATGCCTACGGCATCTCGTGTTGGGGGGAGATGTGGCCCGATAACCTCGTACCTTTCGGCTGTAATTCTGTTTCCAAGTCGTGAAAATGTGTGGGAAAAACCACGTGACATTTTATATTTTTACTTCATCCTTTCACAAGAATGAAGTCTGATGATTCTATTATCGTCCGTCAAGATGATACGAAATCATTTTAAATACACTTAATGGAAATGTTACTGTTCATTTTATTGACAGATCCAGCTGATTCCCGCTCCATCGCCCGTTTCCCGACGACCAAGGATTACGGGAAATTCGAAGTGTAATCCCTTTAACCGGACTAAACTAGTCGAATCTCTCTCTAATTCCGTGTCCCTGTATTTCGCATCATCTCACTGTTTTGCCTCGCATATTTCAACACGGTGAGCCCACGAAAAACGAAATGACATCCGACGAGACGGAAGGGGAGGGGGGACGGACAAAAGAAAAAACGAAGCGAAACAATAAAATTCAACCCTCTGTCAGCTTTAAAGGCAGCTGATTAGTTATGCATAGCAGTGAAAATATGTTGTTGGGGGACCCTCGTTAATAAATAGGCTTTTGGTTCTACTGAGAAAACAAAGGGGGATCGAGATAAACAACAAAACAACATGTATTTGTCTTGTTTTACACTAAATATCCGACCTCAAGCAAATATACAGAGTGAACCATGGTAAAGGTTTTGATGTGTATAAAAAAGTCAAATTTAAGATAAATATGCATGAGTTTATACTAGGAAACTTATTGAGAACTGCTGATTTCAATATAGCAGCACACATAACAACTAAGTATGCAATGTTGTCGGTTGAATTAAATATACTTAAGAGAAAAACGCCGTCCGTAAAAATAACAAAACTACACAAATACTGACAACAGAATCGGAGTTGGTTTACTAATGTAAATTCGAATATGTTCACTCAAAATAAGTATCTCGCAGCAAATAGTATTTACACTAAATAGTAAAAATAAAGCAACACAAAGTTTACAAAGTTTAGATTTCAGTGGTCTATCGTCTAATGGTAAAAAATCTTGCAGTTTTAACAATGCCTGAAAAAAAATAGAACTTTTTTTTGAATGTACTAGCTCAAAAAAAATAATATTGAGCTTAAAGAAATGAAAGAGTTGTTAGATTTTAATTGATTAAACATAAATTTAAAAATTATGCGCGCCTAAAGTTTATTAAAAAAAATCTGGGTTTCATTTGTTTTTTTGTCTGGAATTGGATAAATTCAGACACCCTGTACAAATATTTATAAATAGTAATTTAATATACATATACAGGGTGATTCACAAATGGTGACCAAAAATGAAACCTCATATTCTTTGACGAATTTTAAGGAGAGTCTTCCCTATAAAGTTTTTATCTAGGACGGTTCGTTAAAAAGATACAGGGCGTTAAACTTCAAAAAACATTTTTAATTTTTTTAAATATTTTAAAAATTAGTAAGTGAAATAATTTGAAATGGGGCACATGCACTTATGTAAACATTGTCCAAAATCTGACTGCTTTTTTTAAAATTTACATGCTCCATTAGCGGAGATACAAGGTATCGGTTGCATATTTTTCTCAATAAAATAGTACGCCACTGCTTTACGGTAACAACCATGATATTTTCGGATTCGTCTTTCAATTTTCTACATTTTTGGTCACCATTTGTGAATCAACCCGTAAAAAATAAAAGCATGGAACATCTGAAATCTGATGAAGAACTGAAACCGAGTACGACTCTGTTGAGAGCCGCTGCTCCCGAACTCTATTAATATCTGCGCAAATAATTGTAACTTTGAAAAATGACTTTCACTGAAGTTTTTATAGAAAATATAGATCGTTATTAGAACCTCGCAACCAAGAGAGAATATACTACGCGAATCTGCAACTACGATTTTTTTTGCCTACTACATTTTTTGCGGATTAATGTCGTCTTAAAATTTAGGATATTGGGTGGCTCGTCCCAGGAGTGCTTTAAAGTCTTAAGACGAAATTCAATGAATTTTAAGCAACCTACCAGAAGTGCATGAAAACTTCTAGCAAAATATGTAGTCGTGGAGTAACCAAATAAAACTGTTTGCTACAAAGTTTGTGAGGAACTTAGATTAAAATAAACTTGTGAAATTTGATTTAACAACGTCTCTTTGTGCGCTTATATTACATTGCGACTGTACAGGGTGAAGCTAAAATGAATGACCAAATTTCAATAGCAAATTCTACGAAAAATAAAATCAACACAAATTACACAGGTCAACATTTAGTTTGGTGTCGCTGATTCCGATGCCGAGGTCAGTTAAACTTTATCACACCAGGTTCAAGGTCAGTTGAAGGTCAAACTAGAAAAGGTGGTAGCAAAAATCTGAAAAAATTTATACATAGGTTTTTTGGGTCACTGAATCTGAATCCAATGTCGGTTGACCTCTATCACCTCATGCTCAAGGTCGTTTGAATAAAGTAAGAATAGGAGGTGAAAAAAATTGGATTTTTTTTACTTTTGTCTGTTTTCTGTCTGCCTTTTTACCTGCACACGTGTCTGTTTGGTTGTTAGTCTGTATTTATCGTCCACCTGTGTTTTCTCTCTGTCCATCTACCTGACATCCTGCCTTTCTACCTACCTTTTTGTCGGTAATTTTGTCTATCTTCCTATCTGACTAAATGACTAAATGTTTCTATCCGTCTGTTTTTCTGCCACCCTTCACAAAATTATGTTCACAAAATTGGAAATGGTTTTTTATTGAGAGCTACTCTATCGGATAAAAAAGAAAAGACAAAAATCTGATATTTAACTACAGGAGAGCTTAATTCTTCAAATTAATAATTTCAGTATTTTTAAATTATATTTATAACGATTATCATCTATTTTATCACGCAGTATGTTTGTTTAACGACTTCATTAAAGCTTTACAAACTTGTAGTGAACCTGAAACGCCAGCAATTTACCGATTAATTAAATTGACACGGCCGTCGACGGAACCGATAATTATTTTATATTTGATAACTTATCACCCAACTCCCAGTCGCTGAAATTTAAATATAGAATCTTCTGTGTTGACGCAATTACAGTTAAAAATGATTATTAAATCAGGACGGTGTAAAAAAACGCCGTCGCTTCGGATGTCCCAGTTTTTCGTTAAATTAATAGAACGTAAAATAAGATTACAACGAATTTCAAGGCAGCTTAGAATTGTATTTCTAACTTAGAGGCGCAAAATGTCAAAAAAATGAAAAAACGTTAGTGAATTTTTACTACGCCTCAGTTTCAGACATTTTTCCAATTCATGTAAAAACAATGTTAAAAAGGAATTAATTATTTTCATCTTCTCTTTTCCATCAAATAAATGTGTTATACATGGTGGGCCTTAAGGAGGTATATCGGGGTCCGAGGGAAGTGAGGAGCGCAAGGGGAGTCCTATTATTTTCTTATGGGACTAAAGCCCGCTGCAAATTTGAAAAAATTAAATTCTATTGAAATTATTTGCGATAAACATTATCTATATAGCAAAGAAATATACTCAATATGCACATAACATACATATTGAAAATTAACAACATAAAAATATCATATTTAAGTAGTTTTAAATTATATTTAATGAACGCACAAACACTATGTAGATGTGGCAACAGCGCTTATAATCGAGTGCAGTTGTACATACTGCGAACCTACAGACCTCGGACATCGGAGATATTGCACGTCAAATTCGGGTAAAGATGCGTACGCGTTCAAAAATGTATTGTGTGTAAACTATGTACAATATAATTATTATATATAGCAAATATATCGTATGATCCTCGCGAAGATTTGTATCCTTTATTTAAAATCCGTAAATCATGTGAACTGGTAAAACAACGAGAATTATGTTAATTTAGTTCTAAAGAAATGAAATGTCACTCGCGCCCATCTTTCGTCCAAGTCGAAGAAAATGTTGGATGCAATTTTGAAGGTTCTGTGATAGAAATTACATTATTAGTCACTGTTCGTGTTTTTCATCTCTATTTTAGTAATGTTACAAAAGTTTTGCAACTATAACTAATTTTTTAGATATAAAGTTTGCTGAGAAATATTTATGTTCCTTTGTTATTCCGTACAAATACTTTTATCTCAAGTATTACTAATTTATATTAATCAAGTAAAGAAAAATTTATGTAACCCTAAATATTGCTGGGTACGGATTACGATGTTTTTATAAACCATTAAATACATATATTAAAACTGTATTTTTTATTCCAACAAAAATATCACAGCTTCCTAGTCTTTAGTTTTAAAAACATTGCAAAAAATAATCTGTTGTGGATAATGTATTGTTGATAACAATGTACATGGTATTTAGGAAAAATGTATATGTTTGAAATCAATTTCGTTTTTGTCAAGTCTTTCAAATGTATTCCCTCCTTGCTGTCAGCTGATTGCGACGTTGCCACATCAATCCTCAAGTCAGATAGAAATGCAATTATTGGTTTCTGTTTCAAAACTTACATTAGTTTTACATCAAAAATAAGATAATACTGTGTACTATCTATGGAAAAGTTTTGTTTCCCAATTTCTACATTTTTTTCTCAGTTATGGGCAAAAAAGAGCCAACTTCGCCATATGTAAAAATATGTAAAAATGAACAACTTTCAACAACAATATCTCAAAATCTAGATTAAAAAAAATATGACGCACAAAGGGAGCACTGGGTAATACGCTATATAAAATTTAAGTACATCTGTGCATTTTAGTAAACCCGATATACCTCGTTAAGTCAGGTAAAAAATGGAGATTTCTAAGAATTACATTGTATTAAATTTCAACAAATTATATATTTTCCGGTTCCTGCTATATGCATAGGCAAAAACCATTTCTTTTTAATTATCGGAACATGCTTAATGAACTCCGATTCTCAGTAGGCCTTGAAATGAGAAAATTTTAAAATACAGTGTTCGTATAAGTTCCAAATTACGCGTTTCTTCAAGTACAAACACACACAAATAAGTTTGCGTTTCTGAGCTGCGCGAGACAGAGGAAGAACGCGTTAGGCTAGAGGCGACTCAGACGCAAACTTATTTGTATTCAAACCAAAAAGTACATAGAACACTGTGGAAATATAGACGTATATGCATATATATTTACATATGTATATCGTGAGCACCTGGGGATCTGCAGCGCCACCTCGTCGAGACTGTCGGAGGGGGTGAGGGGCGGCCGCTCGAACAGCCTGCTGGGTGCCAACGTGAGCGCGGCGTCGGCGTAACGGTGACGGCCGCCGCGACGGCGCCGCAACAGCTGCTTCTTCTTCTTGTCCTCCTCGGCAGCTCTGCGCAGGTTGTGCAGCCGGAAGAAGTACATAGACATTCTGCGGGGGAACCACAGTACGTACTTTTAGTTTTCTGTATGCGTTTGTTGCTCGTCGAGGAGTATATGGTAAATTTAAAAATGCAGAGGGTAATTCTTTTGGCACCCTGTATATAGCGCTTTCAAAGGAAACTGAACGGTTTGGAATACGTTAAATTATTATCAGAATTTTTATATATCGGAATTTTTAACAAAGCTTTACAAGAAAATCAACAAAAGCGAACCCCTTAAAAATTCCCATAAGTGTCTCGTTATGGGGACAACATGATCGCCTTACCCTTTGTCAGAATTCGTGACTGCCACGTCGATAAATTTACCATATACTCGTTCGAAGGTGCGTTTATCCACCCTTGTCGTGTGAGTAAACAAATTAGAGACGGCATGCAAGCAAAGCAGAAGAATTGGATCAAAGCGATCACGTGACTCGTTCCCAAAGCAAGCAAGCAATCCAATTAGCAGGGTTACAAGTATGGGTATACGTACCTGTTGCTTAGCCGTGTAATTATCCTGATGCGTGTTCAAAGACGGCATTGTATATGGTTGTAAATTAGTGATCCTGTCGGCGCAGATTTTATTCGTTCCGTTTTATTTGTCGGTGTGAAACATTCAATGAAATTGAACTATAAGACTACAGAGCTATAGAAGTAGAGAACCATATAATGTGGAACTATTTTGGCTGATACTTATTTTAGAAAAACATTCCTCTAAGTGGTTCTTCAATAAGACTTTTCGCCGACAGCCAACGCTGATTAAAGAAAACATTAATGACAGGAAGCAGTGGGGCAACGAAATGTTTTCAACCTTAATTTCGACGGCTTCCTTGGGTCGTTCTGGGAAATGGTCCTGAAATAAATGGGCCTATAGCCCTATAGTCGCTTCTTTAGGCTGCAATTGGTAAGTTATCAGGATGAGATTGCTTTGGTCGGATGAAACTGGACAAAATCTAAGGAAGTGTCTGTCTTTCTACAGTCGTTTGTTTGCAAGACACATATGCAGTGTGATATCGATTGAAATACAATATATATTTCAGTCGCGTCTGAGAGAGCTGATCCTTCAGTCGAAGTACATAAGAAAAGAAAGTTTTATTTCGCACTACACTAGAGAATTTGTATTTACCCGATGTTCAAGTGTATTGAGGATCAATAACTCCTTCGAATCGTTCCTATGGTGCTAGAATGCACCGTAGCCACATCCCATGAGCCGCGTTATCTTTGGAAACTTAAGAGATTATCATAAACTGTTAGAAGTTGCTAGAATTCCATGGTGTTATCCTTAGAGAGACATTAAGCTATCAAACGTACTTGTTCGTTAACTTTACAATCTGCTTAGTGTCTGAATAGCCTTAAATAAAGTCCTTTATCTTCGGAATATGAAAAATAAGTCACCGTTCCGCATTGGCGCTGGGTTGAATTGAAAAATGCACAAACGAAAGGCGTAAAGTCCTGAATAAACACAGTTTATAGTAAGTTTAACGACGCGAGTATGCGATAAAACCAGTAAAATTTATCAAAACGGTTGGAAATCTGAAGAATCTGCTGTCGTGGCTCATGAAATATAAATGGAGAGAGCGCGTGCCGTAGGTTGTTGAAAGATGGGAGTATAAACCCCTGCTGGATTTCGCGAGCAAACATATTTGACAGCAAAAACAAATCGAGTGTTTTACAGTCTATTTTTTTCGGGATTTCATGTGTTGTTGCCCTGACGAGAAATATGTGTAAAGTCAATAGGTTTTAGTTCAATATGCCTTAGATTAAAGGTACAGGGTAGAAGATAGACGATAATAGTTATTGCTTAATCAGACAATTTTCATTAAAAAAAAATTGAGGTACATGTGACAATATATGTCCATTATCTTTTAATAAAAGCGAAAGATATCAACAGATAAATGAAAGCTCTTTAATAATCTAACATTTTTCTTGCCCCCACACACTTTAATTCATAATACCTGTTTAATTTTACTTTTTATAGCACAAAATTTTCCTCGTCAATATCTCGGTACTTTGTTTTAAACAGAAACATTTTTAATTTATAATAACTAACTTGAAGACTCGCAGATTACTTTTAAGCACGAAATTTCAAAGTAGCCAATGTTCCAGTAAATGATCAGCGTCTTTAATTGAATCGCTGCTTCCATACCAAACTCTGAATTTGGAATGGAAACTTATACCTACTCGAGTGTCAAATATACATACTTAGTATTTGTACACTCGATGAGACCTCTTTCTTCTTACAACAAATTGCTCTTTCATTTTTCATGTATTCCTAACAATGCTATTTTTGTTTTGTGATTCTATCGGTGTTCAAGAAGAAGCCCCAGCGAGAGGTATTAATCTGTGACAACAAAACGGAATTAAAAACAAACAAAATTACAAGGGTTTTCGTATACAAAGTCGTTTAATTCTGTTTATTGTGCAAAAAAATTAGTATGTTATTCCTGCCCACAAAACCGTTAATCAATAATTCGGAATGTGAATTGTTCTATTTACAACCTGCTATTGACATTGTCATTAACATCCGTTTTATAATATACGGCTACGTCCGGCAAAAATAAGAAGAGGATTTAATTTCTTGTAATTTAAAAATTTTTACTTGACATAGATAGAAACAGCCCTGGATATCTAACGGTACCGCACCCCCGACATATTTCAAAACAATTCACCCCCTTGTTTCCGGCTCCTTAATTTGCATACTTTCCACCCTTCCTGCTTTTGACATGTACCTACCTATTTCACGTGATTTCTCCCGTTACGATAAATAAACGTTCCCTCGAATAATACTTCAAACAAAAAGTTGTGAAACGCCACCCAGACAAACTCGCGGAGCAACTGTTTTCCGCTTCGTTTAAACGTTGTTTTTCATGTCTCGTGAGTCGGATCGGAGATATTACGTCGCCTTGTGCACTTGTCTGAGGAAATACGGCACCCAGACGTGTGTCACGTTGCACCCTGATATTTCCTCCAATTGTCTTTTTCGATAAATCATCAGAGCAGCAGATTTGCTTCTAGAACAACTGGTCTCTGATTTACCGTCCACAATTAGAAAGTTTTCTAATACTTTATTACCTCATATGTACCTGCTTTGAAAACTGTTTTAAAGGAAAGTAAAACCCCTATAACTTGGCGAAGTACTAAGGAGCTTCTACGGGGACTTTTGTTTAATTTGTTATAGTTACCTAATAAAAAAAAGGTTAAATAATATTAATATCAAAAATGATTAGTCCATTTTTAGGAGTAAAATTCTAATAGGTATTTCATATTAGGGATTTTTTGATAAAAAATATATTTACGCCACTGGATTCACGACCCCCCAAAACGGGCCAATACCAAGTAATAATAACGATTTTTGTAGCCAAATCAAAAATTCGCAAGTCTTTACATTTTTTTTCATTTTTTTATTGTTGAAATCAACCTAACCAAAAAAGGAAATTAATTAAACTCTAGTAAGTGTAGTGGAATACTAAATAATAGAATAATTGTCCCTTTCTTTTTTAGGGCAATTTGAATACGAATAAATTTTTAAATTTTCTTAATAATGAATTTCGGAACGCATTAGATGATTTGCCTTTAAGAAATCTCCTTAATTTCTTCTAATTAAACTTCTTGAAACTTCTTTCAATTATATGGTAGCCCTATTCATAACGCTGCTACGGTGAGAGAATGGTTAAACGAACATTTTGAGAACTGTTGGAGTTGGAGCTTTAATTGAGTGGCAGCCAAGATCCCCGTATTCATTAGATTTTTTCTTTGGGGTTTATTGAAACAAAAAGTTTATAAATCAAGGCCACAAACTCTACATGAACTACGCTAGGATAATGCAACCCTGTGCAGAAATTACCCCAAACCAAAACAAAAGGTAATTACGAACGTGCGTAAAAGAATTGAGAAGTGCATAGAATGCTGGATTGATAGAAGTGACAGGAATATAATTATCTAACTTTTTTGGTTTCAGTTTCATTATTTTATTTTTAAGTAATAGCCAGCTGTGTCACTTATACAGAGATGAATCTCTAGCGAGAAATTAACTGATAAATATAATCTTACTTTTCCAATATCTTCAATGTCATTCACATCGATGTATTTCATAAGCTGCCAGAAGCAATAAGTGAAACGTAGCGTTCCCAGCGCTTACGTTTGACGATAAACTATAAAGTTTACCTATCACATACAGAAACGTCCTGCAACGCCTGTAAACAACGTGCCTTCAGACAGAAAAGCCGCAATTTGTCCCGGCGTCGCCGTCGTCTCGACCGTTCCTCTTCCTGGCAATTCCCCGAACGGACATCGCCGGATGCATTTGTCCGGCCAAACATGGCAGCAGACACGGGACGGTTTGCACCTTGACATTTCGTCCCCCTCCCACTCCCCCTCCCCCCCACCAAGTCGTCCGTATCTCTCTTCCGCATCAGTGACTCTATTATGAGGAGTTGCTGGCACGCTCCCCGAGGACTTCTTATAGGCAGCGACGCGGAGGACACAGGCACGTACCCCTTCAATCAATAACGTGTATTACTCTCTCTAGATTTCCTTGGCTATTTCTGATCCGTCCGTGACGATATCGCCATGGCTGTCTAAGGGATCCCGCACCCCGCGACTTAACCGCGTAGTTGCTCCTTTATTATAACAATACCTATGTACGTTTTCAGCTACAGAATTTGAATAATTCTAAATATTTCGAATTTTCACCCCCAAGAACGGCGGTGACAACATTTTTAAAATTATGGCGATGTTTCGCATGGTACTAGCTATGTCCTGTACACATTTAGTTTCGCGCAACTCACTCGGTTTCAAAAATACAATACCTATGTATGTAAGATATTTAAAAATTCCTCTCCACATACTCGAACAGCTCCACTGGACCTTTCCCTGTATTTAGGATATTTTGTGTTAATCACTGCCTATAGTGTAAGTTTGGTTGCCTAATAGTTGCCGTCACGTGAGCTTAGATCAATCTTGTTCCTGCACTATTACGATGCTCTTTGTATCCCACTAGATAAAATAAGATCAGACGAAGACAACATCACAAATAGGTATATTCTTGTCGATAAAGTGCCGAAAGAAATAAATTTAACTTTAAGAAAATTTGCCGGCAGACTCCTGACAGGACCCGCCGTAACAAAGCAAACATTTCCCTATTCCCCCTGCGACCTACTTTTGCCGCATTGTCCAAATTCCAAAATTAAATACTACTCCCTTTCCGGACTTTTCTTCCCGGTAACCAACTTCACATTCTTCTCGGGCAACTTCCCAACCTTCATTACTCTTAATTCGACAGCGGAAACCGGCCGGATTTGTTTAAGGGAAAGCGGCGAGGGAAAACCGAATTATGTCACCTAGGCCCAAGCAAACAGCAGTCAGCCTCCCTTGTCGTCCTAATAACTGCCTCGGCCGAAAGACTGATTGTGATGCAGCGAGACAGTGGTTTATTGTACCCAGAAGTGTGCTTAAAATTAGGAACTCAAAAGTGTCTCCGCAGGGAAGGACTTTTAAAATTGACAGTTAACTGAGTACAACTCTATTAAGAGCGGAACTTTGGATAAGACGTTTTTCACACTGATACATCAGTTCCAAGTATTCTGGTCTGGGTAATGATGAAACTTCACTTATCCATAATATCCAAACGTATAGTCAACATATCTGAATCAACACGTTGGCTCAAAAATTACTGACTCTGCAGTCAGTGGATATTTGTTAAGACCTGAAGCAGAAGAAGGTCCACTTGGTGGACACTTAATTCTCATATTTGTCTTCTGCAATAGGCCTTCAACGAAGTTCTTCCAAAGCTTCTTTAATTAACACTTCTGTAAACAGTGACATCACATAAAAATTCATTCAGGTGTCATCTGGATCTAGCTGCGTTCAAAATTTTCTCTTATGTCTACTTCAAAAAATCTATCATGAATATTTTAATCGTATTTATTTAATTTATTTTCTCCTCTATTTTCGAGTACTTATGCCAAAATCATATTGAATTACTTTGCATGTAAAATAAATAAATAAACAGTACTGAATTATTTAAAAATACTGTCATCTTATTTCACTTTAAACACTACGAATGAAACGTAACTTTTCTTTCTTTTTCTCAATTTGAAGGGCGAAATAAAAGGGAGGCAAGGAAGTAGGCTATGAATCGTCATTTAAGAGATGGCAGTACGTTATTTTTCCGTAAGTCATAGATTGGGAGGAAGGATTTACAATCGGACGGCTCTCGAAATAATGGTCGAAAAAAAAAATAGAAGACCCGGACAGAACTTTTATCATGGCCTTAGATCTAAGACAAATGGGAATACTGGTGTATCATATATCAGCTGAGTAAAGCTAGGCATATGACAGAGAAATATGTAATTTTTACAGAAAAAAAAGGAAAGAAAATCAATTATGGGTTAGATAACAAAAGGTAGCTATTTTGATTCCTGAAAAATTCTGCACCCGATTTTTCTCCGACTTTATTTTAAATCTTCTTACAGCGCTTTAACCTTCTTCTTATGATTATCGAATAATCGATTGCTATACATCTGCTAAAGAGCTCGTATAAATGCCGCACCATAGCCTGTGCATTTATTCATTTTTCCAAGAAAGAATCGTTTAATGAGGTCATTAAAAAAAATCTGCTTTATTCAAATTTGCAGAAAAGGAAGTCGGGAATCATATTAAATGAGTTCAACATGCAGAACGAGCCTCGGTAACAATATAATGCCGGACTTAGTTGAAAACTTTTTAATTGTACAACGAAAAATGACGCCATCTAGTGGTAGTTTTACCGGATTATTATTATTTTTTTAATGGAGCTACTCTTTTGTATTGGTTAACTACCTTGCTATGATAGAAATATACTTAAATAGAAATTTAATAAAATGGTTCTAATATACTTCATGTCCCATTTTAATCGATCATCCCGAATAACTTTGTAGGATGACTTCCAATTAAAAAGCTTCCAGAACAAAAATTGTAAGGTTTTAATGGGACCCTACGATAATGACCCAGAAGTCAAACTTAGGGGTCATTTGGAGATCAACTACATAATTTCAAATGGAAACCCCATTTGTTTTGTCCAGAAATGGAAAAATCAGGAAATTTTACGTTTACAAATATATATTTGATCTTAGGTCAGATTGATCCCTAGGGGCCCTCCAAATGTCAAATCAGCTTAAATGACCCCTAAATTTGACCCTAGGGCGCAATGTCAGCGACACAATTAGACCATAAATCATGACCACGGTAGATTGTACGGAATTTACCACAAAATTAATGAACTTTTGTCATAAAATATAAATATTCCAGTCGGAAAGTTATGAAAACATTTAAATTTTGTTACGTGACCAAAAACAAATTGTGACGTCATTCAGTGCGACCGAGAAGACAACCTGCTTCTCGGCCATGTGTCGTCAAGTCTACCCCACTCTAAAGAAAATTTGGCTGTCTCTAGACCCTTGTTACTACTGTACTCAAGCTGTCATTCTTCTTCTCGATTCTCGATCGCACTAAATGACGTCACGCATTAACGCGGCAGCAACAACTTCTGAGAAATTTCACTACATTTATAGAATATTTCTAGACATTTAAAAAATATATGCAGGTTGTCGATAGGGTATTAACATATCTGTATGATACAGATCCACTATCTGGCATTAACAAATTGAAAAAAAAAAACTGGAATTTTTCTAACAGAGATGAATCCCGTCAAAGGGAAAGGTCAGCGGATGTCGAAGCAGAGGAAAAGTACCTCGCACGCGACACCTTTTCGGCGGCTGCAAAGGCGCGTTCTAGCGTGAGCGCCGGCATATCGGCCCGGGTCGATCGTCCCATCTATCCAATTTCCTCTCGATATTGTGCGCCCTTTCAATCACCCCGACAGGACGTCCGGACAACGAATTGAAATATCATCTTACCGGAACGGCGTCCAGACCATCGAGGGGTGTATTTTTTCGTCCGGGCCGGAATTTGCCTTTTGATTTCGCCCGGATCAGGAGTGGGATATTTACGAGGCGGCCGTGGAGATTCGCAACGAATAGAAATCGGGTAGTTTCGGGGTGAGTTACGCCGTTGAGGTTCGTGTGTTGGTTTGGGTCTATTACCGGTAATGATACAGTGTATCGGGTTTGGTTAATACGTACAGGAGAACTGATGCATATACAGGGTGTTCATTTTTCAAGCAGCAGCATCGGGATCTGAATTATCTTAAGAGATACAAGATTGGTCAAATTAAGGCGAAGTTTCTATATCGATGAAAGTTCTAGGAAAAAATATTATTAAAATATCATTCTGACAAGAGGAATTATCCTTTAATATTTGCCGTAACATCACTGTTACACTATGTACGAAACGCAATAAATATCGCGATCAGAATGTAATAAAACAAACTCAAACTCCGTACAAGAAAAATTAATATCAGGGAATTAAATTTTTCCCCAAAACAACTAGGTAACGTCTGAAAATTTATAACACTTTCATATCCTTTATCGAATCTTAAACTCGCGCCTAGCTGGCATATTTTCATCGGCAGGATGCTCTCTATGGAAAATTTATTCACAAAGTGACACTTAAAAGGAGCATTCGCTAATCCATAAAATATCCGCCCCATAAACCTCGCGCGGTGGGCCAGCAGTAAAACCGAATCGATGAGCGATAAACATCATCCGAAAAGCGGCGATTAAATTTATTTTGACGACGACGCCTCCCCGAGCTATCTGAGTAACCGACACGTGCTGCAGGACTGACGTTCGCAGGTCTGGATATCTATGAGCGAAAATTTTCCAAAAGAAAGAAAAAGTCCACCTGATTTATAATGTTCTGAAGAAGGTCTAATAAGATTCATATGCATAATATCTGCTTAAAATTTATTTAAATTGAAATTGATGAAGTCAAAATAATATCAGTTCTTCATATAAATTTTTTTCAAACGGGCCTTCGTTAACAAGTTACGGGCCCTCAAAGGTGAAAATTTTATTTACAGTCTCTAAATCATTAACTTCAGCATGAGGCATATTTCGTGATCGATAACACAGGCGTACAGCTTGTTCTTGATGTTGTAAGTGAAACTTCATTATGCCCAGAACGCCAGAGACGGACTATGCCCAATGGTTAACAACCCAGAATTTTTGCATAGATGACGATAGCAATTTGTCTGTATCAAAAATAACTTCCCTGAAGAATTTGCCAACGATAATACCCTCTTGGTTCAACACGGTAAAATTAACAATTTAGGAAATATTTGTGATTTTATGTCACAGTGTACATTGAACGGCGCCTCCACCATTTTTTGTTTTTAATTTTTAATTGGACATAATTACTATGTTAGAACCTTACCTACATATTTTTAAAATAAGAGCCTAGAAAATCTTACTGTCTTCTAATGGTATTTTCACTAACAAAATTTGACAAACACACTTTACACATAACACAAAATAGAAAAAAACAAGTATCAGTTAAAGCAAGTTCAAAAAATAATTTAAAATAAAAAAACTACCAAAATACATTTTCAATGTGACCACCTTCCACCTCCACACACTTCCTAAGTCTAGAATGTTATTTGTTTGTACATGAAAAAGCATTTCTGAGGTATGTCTAATATTATCACAATAGAAATTAATCCTTTGTAGCAATTTATCCCTTGTATGTGCCGGAGTTGAGTACACTAATCTTTTCAAATATCCCTACACGAAGAAGTCGATAGGATTAAAGTCCAGAGGACGTGGTGGCCATGAAATTGGGTCTCCTCTCCCAATTCATTTATTATTAAACACAATGGATCAACAATTTCGTACATCAATATTGAAATGGGGAGGAGCCCCATCGTGCATGAACCAAACGTTTCATCGGGTGTCTAATGGAACATCCTCTAATGGTGGCTGCAAATTATTTTGCAAAAACTCCAAATATCGATGTCCATTCAGACCTTGCTCAAAAACGAGTGGACCTATTAAATTCACTATTCCTGCCCATACATTAATAGTGGGTAATAATTTGATAGGTCTATATGTTTTTGATAAACGTCTGAATGGACATCGATATTTGGAGTTGAATACTTACTTTAACTTATTCACGTTTTTTTTTCTATTTTGTATGATGTGTAAAGTGTGTTTGTCAAATTTTGTTAGTGAATATTACATTAGTAGACCATAAGATTTTCTAGGCTCATATTTTAAAAATATGTACGGCTCTCATAGTAATTATGTTGAATTAAAAATTAAAAACAAAAAATGGTGGAGGCGCCGGTCGATGTGCACTGTGACATAAAATCACAAATATTTCCTAATCCGTTAATTTTACCGAGTTGAACCAAGAGGATATTATCGTTGGCAAATTATTCAGGGAACTTATTTTTAATGCAGGTACATAGCGATCGTCATCTATGCAAAAATTCTGGGTTGTTAACCATTGGGCATAGTCCGTCCCTGGCATTCTGGGCATAATGAAGTTTCACTTACAACATCAAAAACAAACTGTACGCATGTGTTATCGATCACCAAATTTGCATCATGGTGGCATTAATAGTTTAGAGGCTGTAAATAAAAATAACTTTTTAATTTTCACCTTTGAAGGCCCGTAACTTGTTAACGAAGGCCCGTATGAAAAAATTTTTTATGAAAAACTGATATTATTTTGACCTCATCTATTTGTACTCGACTATTTTGCATCATGTACCGGAACACCCTGTATATAAAAATCGAGTTAGTTTAATATCTTAGTGATCCACAATAACGTAGTTGAAAACTAATAATAAAAATTCGTCTGATTGAACTAATTTCTTTGTGTTAAAAGTGTTAAAACAACGTCTATTTAAACTATCCACCTGCTCAGAAAGTTACATTCATTTGTATCAGGTGTCCCAAATTTCACGTAAGATTTGAATTTTGCGCTATTTGTGCCGTAGTGTGGTCAACGAAATAAAAACCATTGTGACAGCTTACAGTTTAATTAAAAACCCATGTTTTCTATCAATATTACATCTTGCGTGAATTTGAGACACCCTTTATATGGATCGAAATATAATCAACATAAACAATCATAAACATAATCAATCATAATTATGTACATTTCAATGATTAAAGTTACCGTTTGAGGCAGTTGGTAATTCTTTCTCGAATTAATTTAAAATGACATTCACGCCTGTCACCGTTCGACATGTTGCTTTAAAAGCTAAATAGTGGTACGTGAAGTAAATTATAACATTTTCCCCTTCACAAAATTCGCAAATACTGTTTCGCAAACTCTTTTGTATTCATTAAGGTTTATTTTCCACCCAATACGTTTCAAGAAAGTGATTAATTTAGAAGCTTATTAATTTCCTGAATTGTTTTGTTGTATCAAATAAATTTTCGCTGAACTTGTTTTATTTCAAAGAGTCCTATTATAAAATGATTTATAATTGAAAATTTTGGTATATTGGTTATGGTATTCTACATATCTTCTTTGTGATTCAAAATTGCGGTAACTTTTATCAAAATATACTCATTGTTGTTTCGACTTGATTGCATGTAAAAAATAAAAAAAATAAATGCTAAAAGCTTACAGTGCTTTTCTATTTTTCTCCATGCAGGGCCCATCCCCACTAAAGACTCAAGCTACCCTCCACGAGAAGCAGAAGAAGCGGGGCGGAAAATAACAATTTCAACTATGTTTCAAAAATTTCCACCGAAGTTCTCAATGAAGCTCCCAGTCTCCCCAAACATCAAAGCTATAGCGAACGACACCGCTGCAAGCGGCGAAGTTGAGAAAATCGAGCCAGTTTCGGATTTTGGAAAACAAAAACTCGGAAAAATGCGAACTAGGGAACTGAAATGCAAAATCACAATACCACTACATGTCCATCACCCGTTCCAAGCGACTACAATCCAAATACGAGCAAAATACAAAGAGACCAACTGTCCAAACTTGAGGCGGACTTCGTTACATGACCTCTGCGTCATTATGAATTACAAAAAGACATTCTACAAACTTTTTGTACGTGTGTATGATTTTTAATGATGTGTATGATAAACCCGGGTCAAAATGACATTGTTGGTAACTGTTTCGTCTGTCTAATGAAACTACTACCAATTTTTTTAAAGTAGATGAAGTACATCAGTACACCCGAAGGCAAGAAACGACTATAGCAACCACTGGACATGCTTTCGATAACAGCTTATGATAAATAAATTGGAATGATGGATCCAAGTTTCGGTTTACTTGCTGGCTTTCGTTCCGCTTATTTATTTACTGGTAGAAAAGAAATTTTTCATGGTTTCAAAGGAGGCACCAAATCCCTGCCCGTGTTGCAAACTTTACCTTCTGAATTTAACAGATTCGCATCGTCCTTTTCTCCTCAACGGCGTCGGCACAATCGCGATACCCTCCTCCTCTTGGCTGAGAAACCCCAAAACTGGTTTGACAAATCGAATTCGCACCTCTGCGACGGGCCCTTCACGGAGGATGTAAATGAGGCCCGTACGCCCGAACTTATGGCGGAATATTAAACAGCGTTCGTCGGCAGAGCAAACCGATAAACGTCAAACCAGTGATGAATTTGATTTCCGCGGGACAATAGCGACGGCACGTCGACGTTATTGAATGCGTTGAATAGCTGTGATTGCACTAATCAGCATATTGTAGTTCCGTTCTAAGGCAATCTTGAATGCAGAAAGCTCCTACATTTAAAATAATGATAATACTGCTCGATTGGATCCGGCGTCAGTTCCGTTCCTACCCGTCTCTGCAGGAACTAGGCTTCAAGACTTCTAATGGTGCCTCGAAATGTTTTCGGTTTTATCCTTGTCCCCAGGTACCTACTTTTATTACCCTATGCTAATTAACTCTTATCCGGGTCATTACCTACTCGGTTTGTGCTTATGTACCCTAATAACAACAACTAATTTATGTTTACAGCCTACTTATTCTAATCTCATTTGCTAAATACATTTATTTGGGATAATCTCGGATAATTTATATGGCTCGTAAATTCCCAGAAAGCAAAATATATTTATTGGGGCAGGTACTGAATGTAATCAAATCATATTTTGTGTCTGTTGCAACTTTTAACGTTATGCTCCTGTGTTAACCGAGAAATCTCACTTTTAGCATTGACTGAGAAATAGTATTTTCACTCAACGCTTTTAATAAGATAGTAACAAAACCATAAAGCGACATACTGCCTGGATATATCGATGAAGAATGAAGTCGAATACCTCGCGAAATTCCACCCATTCATCGTACTGGAGTTGGGGGAAAGTGATGCAGGATTAAACATTCAACACAAACGTGGCTTCGGTAAACAAACCATAGTTGCGTGTAGCGGTTTAGAAATTTCACAAAAGGGTTTCCCCGAGTTTGAGAAGGCACTTATATTACCGCCTATCACGCGCAGAGTTATTTGGGTAGGTATCATTTGAGCATGTAAATGAATGAAAATCGATACAGAAAATTTACTTCTAATTTGACACATCAGGGGATACAAACACGATTTATTTTCTCTTTAAAAGTGAGTATGTTTGCGACAATTGTTGCCTTATTAATGTCTAAGTATTCATATAGGTATAGAAATTTTACTAAATATATTTTATTAATATAAATGTACGTTTTTATGTTTTTGATGCTCTTAACTGATTATTGCTCGTTTAGAAATAAGAAATATTAATTAATTTAACAATTACCCCCAAAAATAAATACCACCCGACCCGAAAGACACAAATGCCAGCCAATTTGCGCCTCTTCGTAAGGGATTTGCCTAATTGCTCGAGCTCAAAACGCAATAGCTTTTATTTTTTCAGTACCTCGGGGGTACTAGGGAAGCTCATACGGCTGAGAGGATTTTTTAACATCTAAAAGCTTGGATTTGTAACGAGTAGAATCGTAATTACGCCATTTTCAGACCACGCCGAAAGGTCAAACGTATAATTCGATGCCGCTACCACCAAATTACATTCTGGTGTGCTAATTTATTCTTTTTTCAGCTGCGAACTGTTTTAGCTAAATTAAAGTGCCTCTCCGGGCTCCCTCGACACCCCTTCATCCCTAGTACAATTTTAATTGTTCCTCTCCATAGGATTTTCAAATGGGAATAGAAATCAGTTACGAATATGAATTTATGTGTGACATTCAACACGTGGGTGATAGATAGTGTTTAAAGTGAGCGGCAATTTTTTTTTGCTAGACTCCCGAGGGTTAAAAGAGCGTTTTATGCACCAGTGCTGTGCGTATAATTTATAGAGCAAACTAACCGTAAATAAACATCCCCGGTTGCACATTATCTGCCGTAATCATATGTAATTAAATACCAACTTATTTAATCTCAACTTTTCAAACAAATGTGTTTGTCCCTCTAATTCCACGTGTACCTCTGGCTGTGGGCGAGACGCACACTACCGTTTCTAGGTAAATATTTAATTGCAACGGTAATTAACTTAAATCCGTTTTATGTCGACGCGGTTCTCATAAAACGTTTCCGAGAAGGGGAAGTCACATCCTGAAATTCGTGCGGCTGCTATAAAATTCCGTCCAGTTTACGCCTTCGCTGAAAGCGTCAAAAATGGATTTGGAATTAAAATGCCCTGTTTATAGTAATTTAGTGAAGTGATGCGACGTATTTTGGATTAAAAAAAAAACAATGCATTGCCAAAATACGCATTTAACTGGATGTATTCCGGAAATAAGTTCATGAAACTGTATTTTATGGCGAGTAAACTGAAAAGAACTGAAACTGAATAAAAATTAACACTCTTCCACATAGAACGTAATAATAGGGGATTGGAATCGATATATTTTATCGACGGGATATAAGCTTCGCAAGACACCGAATTCGAGGCATGTAAGAACATGTTAGACAAGTATATCGTAAAGGATTTGTAATTGAAGGAGCAATAGATAATCGAGAGAAATTTATCTTCGTTTTGCTAAACAGCGGTGTCAATTTCCTCATCACAACTGTTTTCCTTGTATTAGGGATCCTTAGGGACTTTTAATTGATAGTGCCAATCGTGCAATGTTGGTTGCCTATGATCGAAGATCACGTGGCTTGTCGTCATTATAAATGTTTTTATTTGAAATAAAACATCCCTCGACACATTTTTATAGCTCTCTATTTCCACCTAAGTTATTATTATACCGAATTATATGAATAAAAAAAAAGCCATACGAACGGAGTTTCGCCCCTTATCCATTAAAAGTTACAACCAACGTCCCCATTTGTCAAGATTTTAACTGCATTTTTCCATGCAAACGGAATAAGGCCCACATTCAGACAAGCACAAAAATAAAGCCATTTGCATTTTTGATAAATAAATTTCAGAAATATATCGGTCGAACACCTGCTATGCTCCATAATGAAAATATTTCGGATCAATTTAGATAACCTTTACGTGAGAAGGGGCCCATAAATAGAAAATGTTTTGTGACGAGGGTTGAGATTTACGAAATAATAACACACATTCTGTAAGGGGTGCATGGTGGCCCGAAGGCAGGGCCGGATCTAGAATAACTGCTACATGTGCAACAGTATTTTAGGGATCAATTTTTGTAAAATGATATATAATGTAGCCTCAATTTGCAATAGTTTTTTAGTCAATATAAAATCTATTTCTAAAATCATACAGGGTGTCCCGTACACAGAGAAACAGGTCATTTGTGAGGTCATAATAATGTGATCTGGCCAAACTTATCTTAGTTCAAAAGTAACCGAGTTACATGGTGTCGCAATCTAAATTTTATTTTTAATTCTTTTAAATAACCCTCGAAATAGTTGATATATTTAAATGAAATTTGGTATTCCGGGGTTTTTTGATAAGAAAAATTCAAATTTGCCCATAATTTTGGCATACTTTCTAGAGGGCTCCACTTACGTCGCCTCTCAGAGCTTTTATAGTTGAAACATTTTTTGCTTCACACTACCTTATTTTCTGATAACAACATCTCTTTTTCTATCACTTTTGCATAAAAAGGGTATACTTGCTCGATGTCGCTAGGATTTACCATTCTCGAGATATTTGCATTTAAAGGATTCAATAGGTATATGACAAGAAAGTTAGAGAACTAATAAACTTCAATAAAGACATTCAATATCTGATTCCATAATTCTTATCGGTTCCTAATTGGGTGAGAATAAACTAATGTTTTCAAATGGTCCCACAAGTAATAATCCAAAGGATTTAAATCAGGACTGCGAGGTGGCCATAGGAATGCACTTCCTCTTCCAATCTATCGACGAGGAAATTGGTCATTTAAATAAGTGGGCACTTTACGAGAATAGAGAATAGTTATGGGGTCACAAATCACCTGTTACTCTGCGTACAATTCATTTCGGGACACCCTGTATATTAATAGTAATCTTGTACAGGGCTTCCTATCGGAAAATTCACTTTTGAGCTAGAAAAAAGTTCCCTATAAAACTATTGTCTTTTAAGGGCTCCAAAAATTCAACTTTAGGAAAAACTTATCCAAAAAAAAAAAAAAATTGGACTATAGGGGACTCCTGCAAATACAATTTTGTAAAAACTTACACAAGGCGAAGTGTAATAAAAAACGAACAAAAACTTGAAAGAATTTCGCAAGGAAAGAAATAAATAGAATTTTATAACACCTATTTTATATCAACAAATTCAACTGCTTCTGCCGCTATCGTTATTATTAATGAAATTTTGTATGTTTATAAAAAAAACGTATAATTTTTTGATTCAGTAGCTCTTTATAGATAAGCATTTTAATTCACATCCGCAATATAAATGTTCCAATCTATATCTCGTATAATTATTATTAAATTATCTTTCAAAGGAACATACAACAGTCATAGGAACTTTTTTCTAAAGTCAAAAAATAAAAAAATTACCAAGTTGACCATTTTCCGTGACAAATGAACAAAATTTGATGTATTTCATATTTTGACAAATTATTAACGTATTAGAATATTGAAAAAGATTCTGAACAATAAATATTAACTGTAATTATGTCATTTTCTACCTGATCCATTAAAAATAATCCTTACAAACTTGTGGAAAACCCTAATATTTCCTAAAAAATCCCTAACTCTGGTATATTAAACAAAAGGAATAAACGTAATATAATTAAACAAAAAGTAGTAAAATACATATTAAAAAAATCTTATATCTTTTGCGCTAGAGCCGGTCCTGTATGATTTTCGCATATATCGCCGCCTTGGTTAGCAGATAATGTTGCTTGTTATGCCCAATAAACTTTCTGACAAACCTAAACGCTAAATTTATTTTCCGCGTTTCAACACATCAGAACAAATTGTCTAATTCCTTGTACATACATAATAATTTACAAAATAAAATAAAGTTAGTAGTTATTCACACGCCATACGAAATTTCACTTTCACTTATTTTCTAGACCAGTACGAACTGAAATTACTAAGTCTGTGAATGATGTTAGCAATGTTACAATCATGTTAGTAGAATAAACTTTTACCATTGCAAGCTAAATTAATGCGTCTAGGTCCAAATGTTATCAATTAAAAAATATGAGTGTACCTTTTGTGCCTGATTTTAAACATCACACACGGATCTATATTCACAAGCCTTCATCAGCGTCAACAAAGAGAATCTCGACTATGGCAAAATTGAAATTCACTCCGGACTAGTTGAACCTGTCATAATATAATACAAAATTGATATTCCCCACTATCGCTCAACACCAGTAATGCGCGACCCAGTGGCAAAAATCGATTTTGTCATTGATCACACGTAGACAATTACAACTGGTTATTATGGGGAATATCGCACTGTGGATTCGCACGACGCTTACTAATTCGACATATTTTCTAGGTGTTTTAATCGGGTTCAATGCCTGCTGTATGTCCTGGGAGGATATGATGGAAGAAAGTAAAGATTCATTATTAAAATTGCAAAGACGAAGTTCCGTTAATATCTGGAAGATAGGAAGGGGGGGGGGGGGGGGGGGGGGTTGTTTTCTTTTTTTGTGGGGGGGGGGGAAAAGAAGGAGGGGGGGGGGGGGGGGGGGGGGGGGGGTAAGCTGTAATTCCTTCATAGTGACTGCGGCGGAATGAAATGTGTTGGCCAAATTTATGATGGGGGGAGAAGTGAATTAAAGACTAGGGTTATAAATCTTGCACTATATAAGAGTGAAAGAGTGTATTATTTCTGGGTCCTCACGCGTCAAAAACATTTATTTTTTATACAAAAACGGTTTGGAGGATGTTCATTGAGTTTAGCGCGTGTAATAACAAATTTTGCATTTATATTTCTTATTTCCACAGTCTATAAGCATCGGTACAAAGAAAATCTGTTTTGATCTGAAATTTTCTAAAAAAAATGTTCATGAAAACTACAACTTTCAATACTTACAGTCTGCAACGTTTGAACTTTTTCTGTAAATTATTTTCTCTGTTCTTCAAAACATCTATTGCGGCGCGCAAAGGGCGTAGCTACTCTCCTGACCGCTAATTTAATGAAACCGTCAAAAAAGATTTTATCTCCCCCGTTAATGTACTTGGCAACCGGCAGCCTGCCACTATGCGGCGAGCCGCTAAATTGACAGAAATTAATTAACGGAAATAAGAGGGAAATTTTCTTAGAGCGATTACTTCAAACTGTTTGTTTGTCAAAAAAAAAACGATATATATTATCACACAACTTGTTAAATACGAGGTTTGTTCAGAAAAAAACGAACTTTTTTAATCACGTGCTGATGGAGATATTTAGTGACATGCGGTTGGGGATGCGCATATCCTCCTCTGTAACCACATGTTCTTGGATTGTTGATATTTCATGTAGTTTTCGTGATATTGTTATTTGAGTTTATAAAATGTGCGATTTTCTGGCACAACGATGCATAAACGTAAAATTTTGTATGAAACTGGGGAAAACTTTCACGGAAATGTTTCAATGATGCTCCGGACAAGGACGAATAATGTATAAAATTAATAATAAAGTGTAACAAAAGCCGAGACGCGTGGTAATTTATTTGTTAGTTCTCGGAACGGATAAGCCAAAAAAAACAATATTTCAGTCATCACTAATTTATCGAAAAGTTAAGGGTTTTTAAGTAGGTTTAGCGTCGTGACAAGGCCGTCCTTCGTAGAAGGCTTCGTGAAATTTAGCAGTATTTTTAACAAATTCACTTAGACCGTCGGGGCCATGTGACAGTCATCTGTCGCGTCCGGGAGGCGCCAACCTATGCTGGGACAGAACAAAGAAACCCATATTTTTAATAACGCGCGAAACCACAAGAAGAGCGTAGAGGTTCCAAATTAGAATTAAATCAAATTGTTAAATTGATAATAATTGGAAAGGAAAGTAATAGATCAAATAGCTGGTTTTTAGGCGGATTTTCCAAGCTATTAAGAATATATTAAATGAGATTGACTAATCCGTCCCGTATTAATACACGGAGTCACTAGAGGAAGGCTAGGGTTACTTGTAAGTTCAGTTAGTCACAGAATTATTTATATAAATGTAAATTCAGTCCATTAGATAACTATTAACATGGTATAGTATGCCAAAGCCTCCCGATATTCAGGGTTCCCGCCAATAAGATAAGAACAGAAACTTCTGGACCCAAGAAATGGGCGTGTCGAAGCGAGGTGTCGAATTCAGGAGAGATTTCCGAAAGAAAGGCAGTTTTTTCCTTGGGTTCCACATTGAGCAGTCTACTTAGCTTTAGTTTAGAGTCTCGGGTTAATTTAACAATGGATAAAGTCATTCCAAATTTTACTATGGATCGCGCATTCCCTGAATCTCTTATTGTTATTAAACCCTTCCTGGAAAGTTTTGGTGTTTCTTACTCGAGAAGTTAATAGTAAACTCTTTTGTCAGTTAATACCGTTATGATATGATCTCAGATTACAAAAGTTAAATAAAATAAAATTCGGTTATTTTCTGAACAGATCTCGTATATAAACATTGTATAGAGTGTCATGTTCTATATTGGTTTTTGTGCAAAAAATAATTATGAAACAAAAACTAGACATAAACTGTTTTTTGAATCTATTCCAGTAGTCCTCAAACTTCCTAAGTAGCTACCTACTTTATACCAAACTGGAATAGTTAATTGTTAGGGCTAAGTAAAATAAAGGAAAGGACTAAACTCTAAACTAGAATTTCACTACTCACTACACCTTGTCAAGTAAAAGCAAACTCTGCACAAAGTTGTGTTGAGGAAGACATTACGTGTTGAAGTCCATTCTCCTGGATAACAATTTGTCCATTCGAGAAAATAGCAGAGCGTAACGAAACTACAATAAGAACAAAACCCAGTACGCCCGACAAACTACAAATTGACATGCGATTTACAACATATACGATAGTGAATAGATATGTCGAGCTTGAATGGATTTTTATTAATAATGAAAATATGTACCCGCATATAGTTTTATGGATATCGTGAACTGAATTATAACGTTATTCTATATGACCCGACTGCATTGTACTATAAAGCGACTTCAACGAACAACAAACGATTCACACGATGTTATTCAAAAGTATATCTGCACTTTGTTGGTGTCACACTCATAGAACAAATCGTCGTAGTCAACCGGCACAGAAACACGTTAAAATTTTCTAAATAAACACACCCTTTGCACAGCAGAAGTCAAGGTTGATATTGAAATCCGTTTTTAACTTATTCCATTTACTTCTGAAACTGGCCTGGCTAAATAAACACATTTTTCACTCGTTGAAAGTTGATGTAATATCACAGAACGCAAGTACCTTTTTAAATAAACATTATGACGTGCTTTTCTCGTTTAGACGCTAAATTTGACTTTACAAATATGCAAAATGTCCGATTTAAATATTAATTGACCGCCCGTGGTTCGTTACAAGCTTTTTTTTAATTACAATGTAATTTAACTAGAACAACGAATTTTGAAATATAATTCTGGACTCGCTTTGATTGTAAATTGGAATGGACCGGTTGAAAGCTAAATTCGAAAAAGAAAACACTGAAAAGGATAGAATTAAAAACGTAAATATACAGGGTGTCGTAATGCTCAAGGTACTAGACACATTCGTTTATAACACCATCGCACCTTAAAATGAAACTTTAATGAGATAGCTATAAAACATTTAAAGATTAGTTGAGAGCATTTCTCTAAAACTAAGATATTTTCATCAATTTTAACAAAAAATTGGAAAAATTAAATATATATATCATACGATCAGCAAAAATAATTAAGACACAAATCAACGTAAAATTATAATAATCAGATTAAGGAAACGTAAAGAAATAAATAAGGAAAACGAAAGTTATAAAATCATATCTGAACTTAATGAAATAAAAGAATGAGTCGATATTTGACTCAATTAAATCCAAAGGTAAGTACTTCAAACATCATAAATACTCTTTTTATTTACACTGTGCAACAGACCAAAAGCCAATAGCAGAATAGGTAACATAATACTAATATGAACAAAAAAATTATACAATGGCATAATTGAATATTGCACACAACGAATTACAAACAAATGATGTATAATAAATGAGGAAAAAAATAAGTAACAAAATTTAAAACATAAAAAAAAGGTCATGAAAAGAACTATAGAGAGTTTTTTATTTTAATTTAAAGTATTTTTTTTAAGATAGGTTAAGTTACAGGAAAAAAATGTCAGTAGAAGTATTATTATAAATATTGCAGATATTGTATTCCTTGATCACGTTACTGAGACAGGCATTCTATCTTGGATCGAACCAAGGTAATGTAGATGTTTTTATAAGAAATTTCATCTTTAAAATGAATTGTATTTCTAATTACAGATCCTAAAGCTTTATATACATCATACAGAGTATTAGAAGTTTGACTGCTTTAATTTTAACAGATGATAGAATACATTAAAATAAATAAAAAAAACTTGTATGACATGGACCTAAACTCAACCATTTCCGAAAAAAAATTATTAAAATCTACAACTTGATGTTCAAAAGTTCGATTAATTAAGGCATAAAATACAATGTTTATCACTTTTTTGAACTTCTTTATTCTTAATTCTAAAAAATAATTAGAGTTGTAATAAATTTAAAATTCGATAAAATTCATATCGAGCAATATGACAATGGCGCGGCAGATAACACGAGGTACTAAGCTGTCCAGCAATACGCAATTCAGTTGATATCTGGAATTGGACCGTGTCTGAGTGTTTTTTGCGTACCACTATTTCCTTTTCTTGATGTGTTTCCCAGCGAGTGCGCGAAAATTGAATTCGAGGGTGTCGTGCGTGCATCGGAAATAGTGGTGGACATTTTGAGCATATGTTGTAGTTTATTTCAAAACTGGAAAACGATTGTCTTCAAAACTAGATGTTTACATAATAATAATTGTTTACATTTTTTCCGTAGAACAAGTCTTCCGCGTGCACACGTGATGTGCATCAGCTGTGCAGCGTTAGGTTGCGTTGTTGTCACGTTGTGATGAAACTCCCCAATATTAATACTTGCTGTATTTTGAAAACTGTTAATCTTATGTCCCTGTAATATACAACTTATTTGTTCATTTACGATTACTGAAGTAATGGCAGTCAAACTTCTTACACCCTGTATATTTGAAATATGATTTCTAGTAACATCAAGATCACGAAAAGAAATTAGCGGTAAATTAGATAACATTACATTTATCTGTATTTAAATATAAATTATTTCTAACACGCCAAATTTAAAATCGTCTGCATGTAACAACGAATTTACCGACAAATTATTGGGATAAATACATTGAATAATAGGGGGCAAAGGATAGAACTTTGGGGTTCTCTTGAAGTAAGTTCTATCGAAATCTGTTGCAAAAATAAGATATAATCAGGTTTATCAGATGCACAGAAAAGTTGAAATAAGGCAGTTTAGTTGTTAGTGATAGTCCCTGATCACTTTATCGAAAGCTTTCGAAAAGTGTATAATAACATGGGATTTACACCCCTCATCATTATAGGCATACTATATATATTATTATTTGATAGACTTTGAAGACAAGTAACTCAATTCGTAAGCAATTCGTTAAACCTGAACCCACTTTGTTAGCGAGCACACGTCTCGGATCCCGACTGTGTCGTTACAGCTGATCCTCGGATGAGCATCCAGTTGACTAAGCTACAAACCAGAGACATCGGGGACCTCATTAATCCAGGTGGGCCGTGGTGAATCTCGGTAGCGTCTCGACGGCAATAGCGTCCTCGAATTACAGGGGCGACGTTTGACAAGGCTCTTAGCAAGTAATAGGTCACGGTAAAGTTGATTGTAGGAATACACATTTTTCAATCAGCTAAAATAGTTTTTCGCTGGACGAAACAAAGAGAATTAAGAATTGTTGACGCATACTCAATTTATTTCCTTCGAAATTTGCTTAATTGGAAAGTGTTTTTATAAGTTATTATTCGCGACCATTGCGATGCAGTTTTACCCCAATTTCCCCCTCGGAAACGGCTCCATTGAGAAAAGCGCACGGTTTTTAAACGACGAACACGATCGATCGTAACCTGCATTCGAATTAAATAGTAAAACGTCAATCGCAGCTTTGTTTGTTTATTTTTTGGGAAAGTACAGACAATAACTCCCTTATTTACAGAAAAAATTGATTCCGTTGGAAATTTTAAACCTAAATATAGAAGACAAAGCATTTTTATGATCCCCAAGAGATTCTATCAATTTAGTCAGAGTTATCGAATTTCTGTAACTGTAAAATATTTAACACTCAAAGAGACAAAAGATACAAGACACAGGTGCTTTTTAAACACGATTCGTTGGAAAAATGTAAGTACATTTCTTATTGCTGACAAAAAAAACACTTTAAAATAAATAATCCTCAGAACTACTCGAGTGTAAGTGAAATTGAGACGGTAGTAATTTGTAATTCTGTTTGATTAATTAGTTGCCACATTATATAGGACGTTTATAAACTTTCATGGCTATACGTTTGGGGGAATCCGGTGTCGGTTTGACAAAGTTAGCCCTTGTCCAAGGTTATTTGAAGGTCAACTCTTGTTTTTTTTATGGTAATGCAATTTTTTTCTCAGGATTCTGAAAGAACGAAAAAATGTTACGTTCGGAGTGGTTATTTCTTTGATTTTCAAGGTCATCTGAAGGTCAAATCCTCCTAAAGAACTTCTTTTGTTTGTATCTCATTAGGATAGCGAAATATCGAGAAAATGAATCCTATAAAAGTTGTTTGGATCATCGGGGACCATCATCTAGTGACCTTGAAGGCCATATCCAAGGTTATTTCAAGGTCAGAACTCAATCACATCTCCAAACGTAAAATTTCTTGCTCTTTCGGAATCCGATGTCAAAAATTGTATTACCGTCAAAAATCGTAAGTTGACCTTCAAATAAGATTGAATATGACCTCAAAAAATAAATCAACCACGTATCTGACCGTAAAATTTTTCGACCTTTTAAAAATTCAGGGTCAGAAATCGTATTACTATAAAAAACAAGAATGACCTTCAAATAACCTTGAATATTTCGTCAAACGGACACCGGGCACCCCAAAAACGATGGATATGGCTGCCTAGTATACATTGAACTTTTGTTGACTATAAGGTTAGATATATTTTGCATACCTAGATTTTTTGGTATGACAAACCATTGTTTAACTTCATTTGAGAGGATTTATGAACATTTTTTTGAATTTTTAGTTATTTTGTTTTTTTTTAGATTTTAAAAATACTATCAAATCTAGTAACACAACAACCTCTCATAACTGTAGGTATTACTTTGCTTTTATGGACAATAATGATATCCTCTTTTAAAACAAGTAAACGTTGCAACAAAATAATCGTCAGTAACATAAAGATACAATTAGTTAACACAAAAGACACCACTTTCAGTAAAACATATATCAAACTCAAGTGAACAGGCATAACACATAACACTGACAAAACCCGTACATTTGCATCACCGTTCCTTAAGTCTAACACAAATGCAACAATTATGAGAGTATTCTTGGCAATGGAACTGAGGACAACGATGAGACCCACAACCAACGAATCCGTTCGACAATAGAGCAACACATCAATATGGATGCAATTCAACATCAAAGTCTACTTACAAAAAGTACTCTCGTCATATCGCGGGGGACTTTGGCGACATTCAGGCGGAAGCACATCGAAACCTACACACCTCTATACAAAGGTACCTTTCAGAAGTAGCTCGGAAGAAGTTGGCCCTCGATCAATTATTTTCGGCCTTCGGAAAGAGCCGAGAACTTCTCCGTTTAATTATTAAGCTTTCCATTTGTTTGTTTCCATGATCCCGAATTAATCGGGGCTTCTCTTAGGTGTAGCCCTTCCTTGAGTCCCCCTCGACGAACGTGACGTGTCGTCTGTAAAATAGAACAACACTGGGGTCGGAATGATTTAGCTACGGTACGAACAGGGTTACGGATATTAAGTGAACATCAATTAGTTTTAATCCAACGGAAATTTTAAGTAAATAAACAAGTTCCCGCTTATATTTATAGAAGGGTAACGATTTTATCGTCGCTTGGCAGATTCGAATCAGTCGGTATAATAATTACGTTTTCGGCACGTGTGGTGATGACACGTGCTAACACGCTTTGCTTTATTTTAAACAGAAGCATACACAATAGAGAAAATCAACGCAGCGTGATATAATCTTTGTCTAAAAAGGACAAGGACAGAGGCAGCAACCTAAGCACCGGCACCCGCGAAGGGAATTGTTATAAATTACCGTCAGAGTATTGAGGCATCAGCGGATGCTTGTAATTTAAAATTCAAACCGGACGAACTTAAAAACTTAAGCAAATTTCAGTGGAGCATGGAATTGCAAATGTAAGAAAAATAAATAGTTGGCAGTATGTACCAGGTTCGGTCGCTGACGCAGCAACTCGGCATGTCCGCAAAAAACTTGTTTTCACATTTATTTAGCCATACCCATATACAGTTCTGTTCGAACTAAACGTGGAGGTGGTAGAAATGTATACGCCCAGTTGAAGAATACGCGCGCGGGCAGACGGCGTATAACACAGCTGCACTGGGCGACTGGGAAATAAATCTCAATTGTTGACAAGTGGTTAACAAATTGCCTAGCAGTGCAGTGCAAAATCCGGAATTTGGTGTGATTCAAGCAATTTTAATTTATTATAGGCACCTTCTATTAATCATTCATATTACAATTATTGCGAAAGGGAAAAATAAGAGGATGTTTACTAATATTATTACAAGATGGTACTTTGGAGATCTTTTGAAATGAACAAAACGAAATTACCGTGAATATAATAAAATTGTTTGATGACATAAATAATTAAAATATGTTGTTGGACAAATGAACATCAAAAAATGCTTCCTAAGGGAGCTACGGCCCCCTAAAAATGATACGTTACGTTACGTGGTTTTGGAAATATTTTGAAAAATATGATCTCCCAAGGCCCCTGTTAGAGGAGCGTAGCTGCCTTAGGAAGCATTTTTCGACCCTTGTTTATAGGAAAAAATAATCTTATTTTTAATCGTAGAATCTACTGCTGAAGTGTTGCACACTAATTATGGGACACTCTGTATACAAATTATTATAACTAATTTATCTTTATCAGAAAACTTTTTAGGGATGCCTATGAAACTCGTTAAATTTTATTGCTAGGCGTTTTTATACATGTTCAACTGACTTCGGAAAAAGTATAACCCTCATCTACATTTTGTTTACATTGCAGTCAAATAAAGTATCAGTTGTCTCGTTTTATTCATCATTATCCGTCTCACTTGAATATAGCCAGGTGCCGTAATATAGAACTATCGTTACCACAAATAATTCATATATTAAATGCTTTTGTCTTTATAGGAAACTCTCTTTCTTATAGCAACTGCATTATTTAAGGCGATTCTAACAATTCAATCTAACGATTTTCAGGGACTACATGAATTATAATACCTGGCAATTAGTAAACGCTTAACCCAGTTGTGATAACGGTACAGCTAGCGACTTTATAAATGCCGTATATATCGATCTATGTTCCTACCATAATGGAAGTATTAGGCGGGGTGTGAAATATAAACGTAAATGTCACCAAAAATCCTTGATATAATGCCTGGTCATTATTCCAGCTTTTTGTTAGTTATAAACTTATTTACTGTTGGGTGTTCGTGTGTTTCTGTAACGGCACTGGTTCTATGCCAAATAGCCAGCTTTTTCTCTTTTTCTGATTGTTCTTGTAATACAAATAAACCGGAAGTGAATTATACACAATTCATTTCAAAGGCATATGATAACAGTAACCAGTTTTAAGTTGAACACTCAGACTTTTTCAAAGCGTTTGGCAGGCTAGACCATGATATACTTCGTCGAAAACCGGGGTGCCTCAACGGTCAATACTGGGGTCACAGTTATTTATTTTATTTATGAATGATATCATTGTTCATCTCATTGTTTACTATTTGCTAAAAAAACTTATCGTTAAGTCTGTTTTGATCAGTTTTCTCTAAAGAAAGTCTACAATTTTCACTCTTGAACAGCATTGGGGTTTTGGCGTGATCTCGAAAAAAATCAAAATTTAGCCAGGCGACGGTCATCAATAGCAGATTATTTTTCGTGTTAGTGTCGACTTTTTACTTTGTATGACGTGATATTGAGATTGTTACATTAACTTCTATTAAAGTGTATAAATGTATGCATTTGCAGACTCTTCGTCGCATCAAAACATGAAAGGACGAAGCGGACTACCGGCACATGGGCTAATTCGGGTTTAATCAAGTCAGTGGATGTGATTCAATTATCGCCTAGTGAAGATCGATAGTGTAGCAAAAACTAAGCTTATTTAGTCCGCGTTCGACGTGAATCGGATGAATCTAGTGTGCGGTGGAGCGGCGAAACGTACGAAACTAAGTTAGAGGCTTATTTAATAACGGAAGTACCTACGGAATGTTTTCTTTGCGAGTGTGATAGTCGATTTTTTTTTAATAGATAATGTAACAGAAAATTTATCTTTATTTTCTTCAAGAAACAATATTTTCATTTTTCATCATTCAGAGCGTTTTTAATGGCACACTCTGTATATTATAACATACTTTTGAATCGTGAAACCTATAGAAAATTGAAAACTGGTAAAAGTGACAATTCCAAAACCAAAATGTGTTAATTTCGTAGTATTTCAAAGTTAGACTACTTTTTGTGGGGAGTAGACTAAAAGGTTTTCGTGATATTTGGAACTTCTGACTTCTCCACGTCTCGTCTGCCTAATCCAATAAATTTGACACAATCAATACAAGGGCGAAGTGTGGGTATATTATTACTAACCAGAAATAAGGCACGTGGAAGGATATAATATAGATAAATACATTATAACATTCCAATATACCTCTAGAATAACTTATGGAAGACTTTCATCAGTTATTCTGATACTGGGTATTTTTTTTAACCACTGATTGACAGCAAACCCACATGGGAGGAACCCGACCCTACTGTTAGTTACTCTTTTTGTTTTATATTCGATATAATCTGAGAAAAGTAAGTTCGCGAAAGTTAGGTTAACAAATACAACAGTCAAAAGTATCAATCAAAATACTTCTGCAGAGATATCGACATCAAAGTTAACAAAGAACAATTATTAAAACGCGTCTTTAAGATGTGTGTTAGGAATTTATGAAACAAGAAGAACAAACAAATGAATGTCCCGCTAAATCATCGTTTATATTCTTAAAGATGGTATCTTAGTTTTAAAGCATTATCCCTAAGGAAGGATATATTGTTTAATTTTGGGATTAAAGAAAAAAAATCAAATTTATGATACTTTAGATGACCCCTGTATAGAATACAGTTCATTTTTTCTGAAATATTGACACTAACTCCTACATTTTTTTGCATAGATTTCAGTTGCGATCTCAATTTTTTAATAACTCTTACAGGCCAAAATAACACCTATAGACTTACCACAATAATACGAAAAAACATTTTTGGAATCTTAACTCCATCGATGGGTTGGCTGGCTCTATTTACAAGTGCTTACATAAATCGCTGTATACCAATATGCCATTTTCATCAACAGTTCTATTAAAAAATCCTCTGTTGATAATAGCTTGATAAAAACGTACAAAAACTTTCGCAAAAGGAATAAATATAATTTTATAGCACCTATTTTATATCAGCAAATTCAACTGCTTTGTTATTATTAATTAATAAAATAAATTTGTGGTTTTAATTAATAAAATAATTTGACATAGAACAACTGTTCAAAATTTTGTCCACCGGCGTGTAAACACATTTGGGGCCCGTCTTACTCAGTTTCTACGAACTAACACAAATGTTGTCCTGCGTTACCATAACACAAATGTTTCACCACAATACAAATGTTGTGTTGCTTCACCATAAATTGAAACGATATCCTTCAACTCCGAGTTGCTTTACACACAAGCTATCTTTGACACTAACTACTAAAAAACTATTGAAAACACTATCGCAACGACGATTGTAAAATCGGATTTCAGTATTCGGAGTCGCTGAAGCTACTTGGTTCTCCATGCGTATTGCGAATGACGCTAGTCCAGTAAAATAATGCTTGAAAGTACTACAACTTCAATAATTTTTTTCTCGGAAATTATAAGGATTTTACAAAAAAAATTACGATATTGACTCCATTTCTCATGCCGCATATATTCCCAATTTTTTTTGGATAAGTTGTGAATCACCCTGTATAGATCTACAATACTAACACCAGATTCTGTTTAGTAATGTATTTGTTTTTAATCATAGCCAACTTAATCCATTGTGCAGTTAAAAAAACATTTACGCCTAACTTTTTTACTTTTGGCGAAATATATATTTTTGGAAACTTCAGAACATATTTCTTTTAACCATAGACTTAACTAATAAATCTATGCTTTTAACTAAACCATAGCCAACATCTACAAAACTTTGGCCTGTAAACGAAAACCGGCAGATCTATTTAAAAATCAGGTACCTCACTGAATTATATGCAAAAAGTCTAATAAATAAAATGTAACATTTTAAAAAGTACAACTTAACTGCGAGAATGACACTAATGTTATTATTTTTTTAACTATGTTTTGTTAAAGATCAGCTGTTCAACTAGCAACAAAAACTAAACAGCGGTTGGAATAATGCCCAGAAACACACGTTAGTATAAAACACAAGATCACTGGGTTATGTAGAACAGAGAGATGCGAAAGAGACACTTACTCGATTCGTTTGGCACTTGTAACGTTAAAAATAGCCGCTTTAGAACCGCAAATCGTATTAAATGGAAGATCTATCTTTGCACGTACTGCGTAAACGTTATACGGACTTTTACAAGTATTTGTTGGCAGCTTTTCAGGGATTACGCGTTTCGTGAGTAATCGAAATTGGCGAGGATGTGAGGCATTGTTCTCAATAAACTAAATTAAAAATTTAGACCGATTAGAATTGCAATTAGCGTCAGACCTCTCCTCATGTTTTCTTATTCCGATAAATTCTTTATGTATGCAAATTTATCCATGTGTTTAAAATCTACAATACCCTTCATTTTTTGCCAAACACTTTATCGATAGTTTGCACAAGTTTGACAGTAGATACATGAAAGTTTGCCTGATCGCGCTATTTTAAATATTGTAATGGTGTAAGACTTCATGCCTGCTATAGCTGTACTTCCCCGTGGTAGAAATTGAATTAAATTCCTTGCTGAAAGTTTCCAGTTTCCTCGAGAGCCTTCCAAACAGCAGAGAAGAGATCACGAGTGCAGACGCAAAGTGTACAAATGAAAGAAAACTTTGTTATGAAACCAACTCGATTGCATTTACATAAAAAACAAAGTAGGTATCCTGTTTCCAGAACAAACTTTGTTAGTAGTGATTTGAAATTAAAAATAAAATTCAATAAACTTTAAGAAGAAACTAAATTAAATAGTGTTTTTGTTCAGTCCTATTTTTTCCAAGTCCAAACGCGTACAAACAATAGAAATGAATCTTCCAAAAATTGCTACTAAAAAAAACTCGTCAGGCCATGAGTTGCCAAGTGCATTATCATAATTTATTATCAATTTTAAAGGGTTGCCATGGTTCTTACCTCACTGAATACAAACATATAATTAAATTTTACTCACCAACAGTCTTTTTATAAAATTCTTTGCGTAGTCCAAATAAAAAGGATTTGACCCTTCAGTGGCTTGTTTCAGATAAAATCCGTGAAAAAAGAGAGACGTAATTTACTCAAATTGGCAATGAATAAAAAATTTAATAAAAATTCCAATAACAGCAAATTTCCTTCGGAAATTTCAATAATAAATTGATATTTAATTCGATTCCGATTTTTCGCGATTTAATTAAAATTCGTCCGTAATAAAATTATTTTATAATTAGTGAATTCTGCTCGGTTTGTGTTTTTTTTTACCAAGAGATGACACACCATACGCCCCCCCCAACTTTTAAGCTAACTTTATGTAGATTGTTAAATTTAATACACTTAATTTTACTTAAAGGTTTAAGCACAAATCTAAAGCAACAATATTCAGCTTAGCTTTTTCTTAACACCTAATATTTATACTTATTACAACAGAACAAAAATAAACCATTAATTTAGTATAATCTATAAAGTAAATATATCTTGTTCTTTTCAGAAGTCAATTATCAAATATTGCTTACTTAAATTGTCACTAACATACATAATAAATAGAAAGGGACCTAAAACAGATCCTTGAGGTATTCAGAGCTCTTAAACATTGGTCGGTCACAAATCAAAATTGTCAACTAAGTTTGTCAATCAATTGTCAGTCGTTTGGGGCAGGAACATTCTGGGCCCCAATAGTTACTTCATGGCAAGTTGGAATAAAACACAAACTCGATTGAAATACGTTCCAAATCGATAGAATGAAGGATTAATATTTCTATTTATATCAATTCGCCCTGAACAATGTGGGCAAATGAAAAACCATGTGGCCTAAACTTGTATTACCTCTCATCACTTTACATACCCAATACTCTTTTTACATCGCTCTTCAGTATCTCCCTTATCCTTAGATATTGATGGTATAATTAGGATGGACGGAAATAGGAAAATCGATAAGGGTTTTTATTTGCTGGATCGAAACCGGTGTAATAATTGCTTGCTCAATAATTCACTTGGTAAAATGTAATGGGAAGGAAATTATTTTACGATATATATGTCGGAGATGTCTTTCTCACGAGCCGAGTCCTTCAGACTTTGGAAATTCCAGAATTCTTTACTCAGGGAATACCCTTTTATAAATTGCACTTAGACCATAAAACTTAGAAATAGTTATTTATGAATTAAGCCGGTTATGTTATTCCCGAGTTTTATGATGGCAAGCTTGGGTTTGGAGGGACTTACGGGTCACTCAACATAGCCGCGATCAAAGGATAGATAGCATTTACTTTATAATTACTTTATAAGGGAGATAACGAATTTGATTGGTTCATTTAAGAATAATTTTGACCTGACGAGTGAAAAGAAGTACAGAGATGTACTGAGGGCAGTTATTATTTTCATGTACGGTATTACTTATTATTTCGTGAAGATGAGTGACACGAGTAGTGATATTAACGCCCAAGTTAGCCCTACGACTCCGACATATATAATACCTGGAACGGCATAAGTTAAAGACTGTGTTTATATCAATAACAGAAGCGGAAAATAGTACCAATTGCAGAATCAATGGGGTTTCTTATTAAATATGAACCACTTATTTGGCTGAGGAAATTACTTGTTTATAAGAAATATTTATTGATGGAAATCAGTTGATAAGGACGGCCACAGTAAATTTTTAAAGTTGACACTCTTTTTTTATTTTTAAACGATTAGATTACATTTATCAATTTGCAATTTAGTTTTTTTCGAAAATTATAATTTTAAAGTACTATTTTGTCTTAATTTTATATGTATTTAACAAAAAAATTAATTTGTTTAAACAAAAATTATTTAAATAATTGTAATAATTATAACTAAATATATTCATATTTACAGTGTTGAAATGTATACGTAAACAAATTTTTTCATTGAAAAAATGTAATAGCATAGGGTAAAATAAACAGTAAGTAACGCATAAATAATAAACTTTGTTTATAATAAAAATTAGTATCTAGATGCTTTATTTGAGGTTGTGCAAAATTTTGAAAATTCGAAAAATTTTTTTTCAAAAAATTATTTTGCAAAAACTATTGAACCGATTTTAATGAAATTTGATGTATTGTTTTATTATACTTTAAAGTTTTTTTTACCAAAATTAGAATGAATAAATTTAAACATTTTTAACTATTTTTCCTCTTCAATATTCTTCAAAAATGCATAGGTCCCAAGATATAAGTAAAAAACTCAGATAAAATAGATATTTTTTAAAATATTTTAAACATTTTTGCAATTTTGAAAATGTTCCGGACCTGGCTGAGATCTAGGGATCTATACTTTTATTATGTGAGTTGTACTGAAGGTATTCCAGCAAAAATTAGCTTGCCCCCTCTTTCATACAAGAGGTGGGATATTTCGACAGATCCGCCCTGGTCTATAACGAAAGCATAGTTAAAATATTTGAAATTAAATTGACATATTACAATTACTAACGCAAACTAAAACCATTTACCGCTAATGCTTACATTCTTTCCTTTATTATGCACAGAATTTTGTCTGTTCATCATAATGTCATGTAAAAACAAAATACGGACCTGGAATGTACGATTTACTGTCGGACCGTACAGCAAAACTTGTTTTTTTTTTAGTTTTAAACATAATATAGATATTTTATTTCAACTTTTAAAATGAGGATACAAATCTTTAACAGAACAATAACTTTTCTAACAGAAAACTGCTTACACGATATTTTATGTATTTTAAGTATCAACCTTGTAAAATGTTAATATTTTTTCAGTTTATGCTCCCAAATCTACGTCTACAGAAAACTTTTTGCTTAAAATCACCTATTATTGGCCTAGCGCTGTTGGTTGCCAAACCGCTTTATGTCTACAAAAAATTAATCCATAAATGTATCAGAAGTTCTCAACTGGAACGTTATGTTCAATGGTCTTATCGAGCCAGTCTATTTCAACAACAAAATCTAGGATGAAAGGATCCTATCTGCATCAAAGAATAAATAAATAAGAAAACATTTCTCTTTTATTCGAGGTTTACGACGACGTCGATGTTTTTCAGTTTTATTAAGTTTTTCAGATCAAAGATCTCGAATCTGTTAGTGTCCGCATACCCATTTATTCGATGTCTTTTGCTTGGTTCACTAGAAATCATAAATTCAATGTCATCTTCAGTCTTTCAGTATTAACACAGTAAAAACAACTACAAACGAATCTATTTGAAAATTCGTTAATATTTGAAACAAAATATACCAGAAAATCAACAAAAACGTGTTTTTGAATTTAAAAAATGTCAAATCAATGGATATACCTGCTACTAAATAGTAGTTTTGTTACCAGGCGTACAAGTTATGTCTTTTTTAATAAATTTTGACATTATACATGCATAAATACATTATTGGTAGGTCACGTACTGTTACGTGACGTGATAATGTATTTTTACAAATTTAACAAAACGTAGTCCTCGAAAATAATCATTTAAAATACCCAACCACTTCCAGGACCCATTATTAATGAATTCCTCATAAATCGCTAACGAAAGCAAAATTAAAGCGATAATTATCGCCAAGTCGACATCTCCCTCTTCCAGCCGACAATTCAGGATAACTCCCTTCATAGCAAAATGAAAACGGTGATTGTTTTACTTTCCTGCCGAGGTTTAAAACGAACTCTGAGCCAATTTGTCGTCATACAAATTGAATTATAACTTTCCTCAGACTCTAATTAATTCCGCTCGGTCAGGTCGCCGAATAGGGTTAAGGAATTGATTCCAGCGCCATCTAGACCGCCGCGTGATCCACTCACGGCTCAACTCCCCCCGACGGCGCTCGATGCAACTCCTTAGCTTACTCATTGCTTTAGGGTTTAGGGGAATTCACATGATCAAAGGTGTTGTATGTACGACAGAAAATCGATGAAGGAACAGCTTAAATTATAACAAAATATCTTAGAACGTACGTTGGTACACGGCAACATCGAAATAAATGTCTGGTCACTGATATCACAAAAAAATGCAAGAGATGGCGTCTTTGACTCGAGTATCTGGTATTACCATGGAACTACCTAAGGACTTTATTTCAAATTAAAGGTCTAGTTGAAAAGACGGAACACAATGTCAAAATCTCTGGAGATTTCATTGACAAAATCAAATTCCAACTACATGCAGATTGTAGATGATATCCTAGTGAGTTTCTACGTGACCAAAGAAGCTTCGGAAGAAATTCATCGAAGGCTTGTTGAAAAAGGAGGTTCAGACACCACCAAGAGAGAAAAAAACTAAAAAAAATAACGACTGGTTCTCAGTATAAGAACAGATTTTTCAACAACCTTTAAGCATAGAACGATATACAGGGTCGGAAAGTCCCCATGGTTCATCGACCGTTACGTGAGAGCGATAAAGTAAGTCATAGAAATCCGTGCGATAGAGAAAGATTACTATAATGAAGGCGTCTAATAGTCACCGCCCATTTCGCCCTTCAACAAATAAGAAGTGGATCTTATTTGTGGAAGGGCGAATGGGCGGTGACTATTAGACGCCTTCATTATAGCTATCTTTCTCTATCGCACGGATTTCTATAACTTTCTTTATCGCTCTCACGTAACGGCGGATGAACCATGGGAACTTTCCGACCCTGTAAAAAGTTACAAGGGAAATACGTACAGGGTGTCTCAAAGTTCGCGTCTAGGGCCCATAACAGATACACGAAAAACGACAGTAAAAATCTGTCTAGATGGCGTGAACAGGGACTCGCTAAGGTCCGTTTTTTTGTCAAAATTCGGAAAATAAAAAACTTTATTTTTTTCACAGACATAAGTACCCATTTTTTGTCATAACTAAAATTATATATTTTTTATGAACATCTTTTTATGCAAAAATGTTTTCTCTATCTCTTCTCCTTAAAAAGTTATAATAACAAACATTATACAATAATGTAATCTACTGTATTGGAACTAGTCATGATTTAATCAACATTACTGTGAAAAACAAACGCTGTAACTCCTGTCACAAATTTCTTTACATACTAGTTGCTATGTTTTTCTTAAAAAAGTCACTCCACGAAGAAAAATAGAACAATATACATAAAAACGGTTAAATAGGATAACCAAATATAGAAAATATTAAACAATTTTAATTGTAACTAATAAATATAACAATAACTAATAACGAAACCCAAAACAAAATATAAAATTATGATTATTATTTTAAAAAATTTTCGATGTTCGTGTTCATGAAAAAAAATTGTTGATGACGTCATATTTTTATTTTCCGAATAATGAAAAAATTGTTTTTCAAATACAAAACGGACCTTAGCGAGTCCCGATTCACGCCATCTTAACAGATTTTTACTGTCGTTTTTCATTTGTCTGTTATGGACCCGAGACGCGAAGTTTGGGACATCCTGTACATATAAACACTTGTCATGTAAATGTAAACACTGGTGGACCATTACCGAGAAAGTAATTACTCAATGTTGCAATGACACACCGAAGCGCATGTTTAGTCAAGCTGCAGTCGTTACTGGAGATGAATTACTGATGCGTTACGGTTATTAATTCCACAAAGGCGTTCTCATATTTGTCGTACGTACTAAAATTATGGACTCGACGATATTAGAAGCGCGATGACGCTTCATGAAAACAATTTCCCTGCAAATGCGGGTAGAATTTAATTCGGAAGCAGCTCATCGCTGTGTGTTTAGTTTTGATTAAATATACCTAGGTATCAATTCCGAATTAAAATTAAACAAATGCTATTTATGTGCGAGCGGACCTTACATAATACAGGGTCGGAAAGTCAACATGGTTCATCGGCCGTTAAGATCCACATCTTATTTGTGGAAGGGCGAAATGGGCGGTGACTATTAGACGCCTACATTATAGCGATCTTTCTCTATCGCATGGATTTCTATGTCTTACTTTATCGCTGTCACGTAACGGCCGATGAACCATGGGGACTTTCCGACCCTGTATGTATTTTATGATTATTCATTAATGATTATCGTCGTCAAATATCTACAAATAAACATCAAAGCAATTAAATATGTTAATAGTATAAAATATATTCTATTTCACGCCACTGCTTAGGTCGATTCCCATCATTTGAAAAGTAATAATATTGCATTGAAATGTTTAATAACTGTACCGTCATTTTCAACATAAATAATTCCAGTTTATGATTCGTAAGTAGAATTAGAGCTAGAGCAGAGAGCTACCTGTAGTTTGGCAGGTACTACGAAAGCAACTCTGCAAGTAGTTGTCTTTTTCTCTTAATTTAGTTTGTTTTACTTTGTTTCGAAAATGACTCCTCTTCGATATTCGAAAGGAACGAAAATTTTGCCAACGAAAAAGCTATTAGAGATAGATATATGTTTTTATATATTGTGCTAATGTTAAAAACAGTAACATAATTAGTCATAATTTAAATTAATTATCCATTATCGGTTGTTTAATTATCCAGAAAACGTACAAATAGGTATTTGCACTACGCCTGTCGTACTAATTTGAGTAATTAAGTCGCTAATTAAATTAGAAGGAACTTCATTGTTATTCTGCCAATTTACACGATTTCTAGCCCATTAGCAAATACATTGTCAAAAGGAATTGATCAGCACGTAATTTGAACTTTCACAAGACCGGAAGAACGCATAAAGATAGTAATAGTACCCTTGAATCAAAATTTTGTGGAAAAAATTAAAAATGATTTTATCAATAAATTATTTCCTAATAACTGTATCATTTAGTGAAATTTATTTTGAACATATTTTTTGATCCGTGGTGAAAATGTCTAAGTTAAATCAAATCGTTTTTATAAATCAGTAAATATTGATTTAACTTTGTTTTTATACCGTAACCTGCAATAAAAACCTAGCAAAAAGTTTCAACTGAAATTACGAATAAACACAGGACTACTTTCATTTCAATTTCGGTCCGATTTCCAGCCAACGGAGTTAATGTATACATTATTATCGAATATATTTAAATGCCAGTTTTGTATTGGTTGACTATAAATTGATATTTTCGCATCAGTAGATCTCAGACTAATAAATAAAGGGGACGCCTTTATTTACATTCGATAGTGAAGTGTTGACATATGTGTATTTACAAACATTGGTACTTTGTGATGTCCTTGACATTGATGCCAATGTTACATTTTTATCTTTATAGCTAGGTACAGCGGTCATTTTAATTGATTATCGTACAAGGATCTACCTCATTCTTGACCTCGACTTACAAATTAGTTACATTGTAATACGCATAAGACTGCGACACTATTTTCTTGCAACTTGTTTTATAATTATAGATTTTGAATATCTGAAAAAAAATACATTATTGAAATTCCTAGCAATACAAACGTCGTAAGTGGCATCATTGCCTGGTATTAAACGGTTCTAAAGGGGACGCCATTATTACAGTCTATTGTTGTGAAATAGATATTAGCCGAGTTCAGTGTTTTGTGTCTTTTTAAACTGTTTTTTTATCTAATTTCAATAAAAATGCCAAAGCGGCGTATAATATGCCGACAATTACAGGAAAAGAGCCAAATATGTGTTACTTCTTTTCACAAGTAAGTTTGACATTGTTTCCATGGGCGTTCTTACAAGGGTGTAAGGTGTCCTAAGTATGTTATTTGTTAATTTATTATGTTTGTATTTTGATACTGACACTAGCTCTGAGTTTATTTGTAGAATACCATAAGATCCTGCGATACGAGCAGTGTGGCTAGAAAATTTCGCCATATCTGAATATGATTTTTCAAAGGATAATTATGTCTGTCGAAGCATTTCCGTGCCACAGATATTAAGGTAACAGTAACTGGAAAACGATGTCTCACACATGGAACTGTGCCTATTAATACAACATTTGGAAGGTAATACGTTTTAGCACAGTGTTGATGAAATGGTTGTGCCGTCTCAAAGGTTCCCTCTTCGAGAAATTGCCAGTGAAGGAAATTTTATAGATGTTGCTATAAAACATCTTCAATCACATGTTGTCCCTGTTCCATAAGAGACGAGCTGTCAATATTATGAGCTCAAAATTCAGCTTATTTTTGTTGCGTACATTTAAAACATGCTTATTTTCCCATACGATTAAATGTTGTTCAATGTAAATTCATTTTTCCGTTACTTTTAGTACAAATATGTTTTGTTTTCTTTGCATTGTTTATATTCCAGCAGATTTTAATTAAATATATTTTTGCTCCTTTTCCTGTAGTTTTATTTAAATTATTTATTTTAATAAATGTTCTTCCAGTAATCGAGAACTACTATGAAATAATAGAATTAATAGTAGGCAATGACATTGCTATAGCTATAGTATAATGATAGTTTCAATCGAGGAGTTTTCTTTAGTCACTCTTTTGTTCTGGAAATGTTTTTAAAATATTAATTATAGATTTTGAAGGAACCATTAACTTTTTCCTATTTATTGTCTATTTATTACAAATGAAAGCTTAAATAATCGAGCACTTCTGATTTTATTCAATTAAAAAGTGTAATTTTTATGGTTTCCTTATATTATGATAGATTTTAAACCTAAACTCGGTACGCCACTGTACCAGGGACCATTGTGTTTACTTATGTATCATTTGTTTATCAGCATAGAATGGGTTGATGTTATATGTTTACATTGTGTACTGAAATAGGGAATGCGGCCTCCCCTTTACTTATTACTCTGAGCAGTAGATAACATTGTATTACTAAAATTAATGTAGTACTCTGTTACTAAATAAATAGTTCAAAATTAAAAGAACGTTCAAAATTCAAAGTACAAAATTTATGACTTCCTCGAGCTAAATAAAAAATTCAAGTATTGAGATTTTTGTGTGCTTTAAAAAGAATGTTTTTATTATGAAACTAAATAAATGTCTGTTAAACAATCGTTCCGAGAAAACGCTGGTACGCCCAATTTTATCTTAAACAAAACAGTTTTCTTCGTATTAATCGTTTTTCATTCCTTGACCCCTAGACCATTTTGATGTACTATTTTGTGACAATAAAAACCAGACTATCACCGGCGTTTATTTTATCAGTGTCATTTTGTCAGTTTTACGTTTCATTTTAAAAATGCATTTAACTGAGAAAGAACTTATTAAAGTACTTATGATGATTGGTTTTGGTGACAGAGTGCCTACTCAATAAGAAGTGTGTAATTTATTTAATGTAATTGAATTTTAAACGAATTTATTCCTTTCACCATGAACGTACTGTAAGATTACTTCAATGCAACTCCATTGTACTAATAGTGACATTACCAAAGCAGTTCATGATTACGCTAGGGATTTTCCAGAGCAAAATGATCTTCTATTAAAAAAATACCCTTCGAAATAAATATTAACAGGTACATTTAAACCTTAACAAGCAACGCCAAAAAACTTATTAGCAATAAAACACCTAGTGAACGATTTTTGTTTACGGTCGCCTAACTACTATTATTAGAGTAAGACGTCTTTGTATACTGGGTATTCCCAGAAATAATTTTAACCGAAAAATAATAAATAAGGAAGCCATTACAAATAATTAATTACGTTCACAGGAGATAATAGTGAACTATCCGGTAAGCCAAAACCAATATCATCAACTAGAAAAAAATTCAATCATTTCAACAGAATTTAAATTCGTACAAAAAAGTAACCCCAAGAGAAATATTTTATATGAAGCAACCACTTAAACATTTTCACTAATTTTTTTTCAGCAGTATAACCTGAGTAACGACTATAAACTTTTGCGAAGCAATTTATCTTGATACATCCGTAGGAAACGAAATAGAAACTAAATTGAATTTTACCGTTCTTTTTCGTTCTTGGATTAATTTTTTATGCACATAAACAAGGAAATTTCAATTTTCTTGATGAAACCGGGCAAGAGCGGAGGAACTATATTTCAAAGCGACATTAATTTTATTAAAATGTACGCTTTTCAATTTAGGTTAATACCGAGCCTTATAAAACGTAAAATATGTTCTGGCAAGGAAAACTGTACCAAAACAGAGAGGAAATATGGAACTGATTATTTTTTTTAATAAATATTAACGGTTCCCAGTTTATTGGTGTTAAATTAAACAGGTAGTAAACGTCATCTTCAGAGGTAAGTGCTAATATCCAGGAAAAGGTAGAATTCATTTACGCAGGAAAAGATTATGTGTGGACCGTAAATTCGACGTGATGTTTACGAGGGAGCATCAGTATAGTAGTAAAGTTAAATCTTATTTGTGTTTAACTGGAAAAACTATTTCTTACGCAGCAAAAACCGATAATCGATGAGAATTCTTCCAAAATAACTTTAAACCCCTCAAAATGGGATAAATGTTCCTACAAATATTACTTTTAATAAACCCCATTTCTAATTTTGGAATTTTGCAAAACATTTTCTTTTAGATACTTGGATAGCACAATTTCTCAGGGCTACAGTGGTATAAAGTTGGATTTGTTCAAGTACCTCTAATAATAAGGACAGTATAGCCAAAGACAAGAACTAACAATGGTCTCTTTCTTACATTACTAGTATTAAGGCGTCTTCACACGACGCGAGGTTCGGTGAGCATATCAATCAAGTCAATCTGACAGCAGAAGGTTAGATTCAGTTATAAACGATTCACTCGCCGAATTTCGCGCCATACGAAAGCCAAGTCCTATATCACTGTAATTCTAAGGAAAATATACAGGGTGTTGGATTTTAAAATTTAAAAAAATGTTAGCGCCTACCTTTAAAACGCAATACTCAGTTGTGTTTGTCTAGTCTTTCCGAAGACAGTTGAACATAATAAAAATACTGAAATACTAAAAATACATAATAATGCAAAATAATAAAAATTTTTATTATGTTCATTTGACCAACAACATATTTTAATTATTTATGCCCTCATACAATTTTATTATATTATTTAGTTAAATTTCGTTTTGTTCCGTTTCTAAAGGTCTCCAAAATCCCATGTAATAATATTAGTAAACAAAATATCCCTCTTATTTTTCCTTTTCGCAATAATTGTAATATGAATGATTAATAGAAGATGTCTATAATAAATTAAAATTACCTGAATCACACCAAACTCCGCACTGCTAGCCAATTTGTCAACCACTTGTCAACAACTGAGATTTATTGCCCAGTCGCCCAGTGCAGCTGTGTTATATGCCGTTTGCCCGCGCGCGTATTCTTCAACTGGGCGTATACATCTCTACCACCTCCACGTTTAGTTCGACAAGACCTGTATATGGGTATGGCAAAATAAATATGGGAACAAGTTTTTCAAATATTGCAATGCCGAGTTGCTGCGTCAGCGATCGAACCTGGTACATACTGCCAACCTCTTGGTTCTTCAATTGAGATCGGAAAGACTATAACTATGATTTGAAATCGTAAGAAACTTTCCTAAAATTTTGATACATATTTTTTTCCAACCACAAAAGTGACAGTGGTATATTTCGACACCCCGTACAATAACTGACGTGAGGGACTTTTATACTTTTAATATTATCCCGTTTTGTTATTTTGTTTTCCTAATTCCCCGGGATGTTTCAGTCCATAAAGCCACAGTTCATAAATCAACAGACATCATTCCTACAACGAATTCAATAAAGTTGTTGTTCTCAAGAATACCTAAGGGTCAAAAGATATTGTTTTCGTGCAACGTGGATGCGATACTGGGCATTCCTTTTCTTCTACTTTCCCTTTGTGTACATTTACGGGCGTCTCACAAAAGCTCAAACAAAGCACCACGTCGAACAAGACCAAAAGAGAAAATGAGCTTTTATATATCTGCAAATAACCTCAACCGCTGCATCCACACACATTAATTTAATGAACGGAGCACCCTTACTCTCGCACTTTGACGTTAAATTGGCAGTTTACATGGCGGAGTTTCAGTGCCGTTTTTTTTTTCGAACTTTTTTTATCTCCGATAAAGGTCGTTGTTACAGATGGAGCCCACGAGGTACAAATTTTATATTTTCGCGGAACTTCTCGGTTTCTGAGTGAATAATTCATTCCGATTCGATTGATGGTTCTGACCTGCGATGCCCCAAGCCTCCCTTGAGCTTAGAAAATGGCCCTGAACGTTACGGAGGGATTAGATTAGGACTATCGAAGTCCACTGTGGTGTGGTGAGAAATAAATGTTGTGTGGGCGTATCTGATATTCCACTTACTCCCAAGAAAATTGATAGATAATTCAGGAACCGAACATGAGACACCACTAAAAATCAGTCAAATTGTCATGATAAAAATAAATAAATAAATATTGGACTTTAACTTTTACTTACGCCGGCAGTTGGCGGCATTAACCGGGCTGCCAGGAATTAGCCCGGTAAGTTGTATTAGTACATTATCAGCGTTGCCAGTTGTTACCTTTTTAAAACAATTTTTAGAGAGCGACAGGTCACTTTTTAATATAACCTCAAAATTTCCGAGAAAAATACGAAAAACAGTTTTTTTTTCGGATATTTCGTCTTTTATTTCTTATTTCCGCAAAAATAATTTAATTTTGTAGAAACTTGGTGAAAGTATACCCTTCTCTGTCTTAAATAACCTCAAATTTTTTTAGATAAAAAAATCAATAAGTTTCTGAGATATTCATATTTTTCGGCCTGAAACACTTTTTTTCAAAGAAAAATTCATTTTTTCTTTTTGACATATACTTTTTGGTGAAATAAAAAATCTGTAATAACAGTTCAAAGACATGCTCAAAAATGCAAAAAAATAAAAAATGACTTGCAGCAATGAATTTTTCAGTTATTGTTGATAATTTGTTTAAATTAAAAAACATTCAAAAACTGATTACACCATTCAATTCTACGGAAAAAAATTTAAAAAAAGCTGTGTCTCATTGTTTGATCCAAAGCTTTATTTTTGTACAGTATTGCTATAAACTTCTAAATCGAATTACAAATGCACAAATGATAAATTATCTCTGAATGATTTGAGATTTCAGCATTACAAAGTATTAACTGCAAAGTCTAGGTACTGTTGACGCGAAATCCGAAAACCCGAAATTTTGCAAAATCGTTTTATTTTTTTCTGGCTTTATTTGAAAACGAATTTTAAATAAATTGCATATTTACATTGACACTTTTTTCGCTCTATCTAATGGCGGCAACATTTTTGCAATCCGACGTTTCGTCTTCGAGGGGCCATCATCAGATTAATTTTTTTAAATATATCACTGCTATTTTTTTGACAAAATTTAGTCATTTTTAATTCTGTATTAGATGATATTACTACTGTAATCGTTTAAAAAGATTTCTAGCTATCATTAAAAATTTTTCCTGAGTACGGCTCTGAACGCTTTCAAAATACCTGTATCTATTGGAGGAGAAAGAGAGAGGGAGAGGAGAGAATAAAAGTCAATACAGCACAAAATGTCCAACAATTTTTTTTAATCCATAATTTAAAAAGTTGTACCTAATAAAAAAATAATACGAATTTTTGAAATATTTTATTATTTTTAATTAGTATTGCTAACAGTAAAAAATTGTTGGATATTTTGTGCGGTATTGACTTGTATACTGTTATGACTTCATCCAATAGATATTTTGAAAGCGTTCAGAGCCGTACTCAGGAAAATTTTTAAATTATAGCTTAAACAAGCTAAAATCTTTTTAAGCAATTACAATAGTAATATAGTCTAATTCAGAATTAAAAATGACTTGACCCGATGATGTGGCTCCTCGAAGACGAAACATTGGATTGCAAAAATGTTGACGCCATTGTATAGAGCGAAAAAAGTGGCATTGTAAATATGTAATTTATTTTTAAATTCGTTTTCAAATAAATCCAGAAAAAATTAAACAATTTTGCAAAATTTCGGGTTTTTCCGGATATCTCCGGAACTACCCGGAATTTTAAAACTTTCTAAACAGCATATTGTTAGGTATAAAAAAACACAACTTTTTTTATAATCTGAGCCACCCCGTATCTCTTACCGTTTCCTAGATCCTAATGCTATCCCATCCTTATCTTAGACACACTGTATATTTATGAATTCATCAAACTTTAAAAAAAATAAGTACACTAATCGATCCTACGGAAAAAAAAATTATTTATTTTATTTATCCACTATTCGACTTATGTTTATAGCAATACTGTACAAAAATAGTTTTGGGTCAAACAATGAAACAGTTTTTTTTTTGTATTTTTTCCGTACAATTTAATGGTGTAATCAGTTTTTGATTTTTTTTATATTTAAACAAATTATCAACAATAATTACTGAAAAATTCATTGCTGCAAGTCATGTTTTAATTTTTTGCATTTTTGAGCATGTTTTTGAACTGTGATTACAAATTTTTTTATTTCGCCAAAGAGTATATGTCTACTTTTTAAGAAGAATTTTTCTTTGAAAAAAAAGTGTTTCAGGCCGAAAAAAATGAATATCTCAGAAACTTCTTGATTTTTTTATCTAAAAAAAATTTGAGGTTATTTAAGACAGAGAAAGGTATACTTTCACCAAGTTTCGTAAAAATTAAATTATTTTTGCGGAAATGAGAAATAAAAAACGAAAAATCAGAAAAAAAAACTGTTTTTTGTATTTTTCTCGGAAATTTTCAGGTTATGTTAAAAAATTACCTCTACAAAAGTTATAGATTTTCTACAACTTTTGTATTAGATACTTTTTTGTTTGACGTCAACTTTCGCCAGAAATCTCAAAGATACAATTTTTCATAAGTTTTCAACCCCCCAAATCAACCTTCCGCCGCCTCTGCTCACGCATTTATATATATATTTTTTTTCGTTTATTATAAGCCCCTTTACCATTTCCACTTACGAAAGTCCAGGTAACACTTTTCTTTTTTTTCCTCTAAATGAGTTATTTTGATCGGCCTATTCATAGTTTATAATATTTTATTATTGTTTTTTTATTATAATATTGCCTCCGTGTAAATATGACCCCCAATCACAGTTACACGCCGTACAGACATTTGTCCCGCATCAGTAAATTTATTTTTCAATTGGCCCACGTAACTATAAATTTCAGAGCCGATACGAAACCGCCGAGAGCGGCGACAGCAAATAAATAAAGTCGCCTGTGCAGCCCATCCGGAACGTCGAACTTTGCTCTACATTAAACCGCTTTCATCCGTAGCTGCACCGAGATTTGCTGCAGTTCCGCTGAAACGACGGATTCTTTCAGGCCGTGCATACAAATTTCCATGCGCTCCTGAAACGCCTACTAGGCAAATTTTCAGGCTCTCACTAGTGAATAAGTAAAATAGCTGCCAAGCTGCGGTGCCCGAGCAAATGTGATTCAATATTAAGGCGCGAATGCGAGTTTTATTTGGTTTTCGGCTTCGTTAGGTTTACTGCGAGACAAACTGCGATGTTTGACTACATGTTAATGAATATTTCGTACAACACATCCTGATATAACAGTAGGCGCCATGTTACTACACCGGAGACTTAAATGTGAAAGTTATTTTTGAAAATCGCATGTACATTTTGAGAGCCGCTGTCTACATGAAAGGCAATGCTGGCTGCGGAACTGATCAACTGAACACTAAGAGTTTTAATGTTTTACAACCCTTGTTACTAATCGTCTATGGACTGCTTTATAATTCATAGTTGCCAAACGTAAAGGTGACCTTACACTCGAACAAACATTGCACACACAAGCCTATTCGACACCACAACGTATTCCCGTTGACTTCAAATATTCACAATTCTAGTTCACCGTAGACTATGGAACTAATTAAGGAAACTCTCAAGGGGATCTGGAAAACATTAAACAAACATTAAGCCGGAATCCAGTTGGCTTGGAGCGTTACGTAGGGGCAATTTGAAGGTAAATAATTAGCGGTAATCCATCCAAGTTTCCAGTGGACAGGCCCGCCACGATGATATACAAATCTGTTTCTGAAACGTCCCTATAACCTAAAAATAGGTCGACTAGGGGGTTCCGTGAATAATGAACATGCGCCTGGGACAGCTGAAATAAAGGCATAACGCGGATGTTATAATAGTAGAGTCTTAGTAGTTGTAAGAAATAACTTGAAGAAAACACATGGAAAAACATTACGCCTATGCTGAAAATTTCATTAAAATGCTGAAAATATTTAGGTATAAAACACTGGTCCTGTTATTTTCAATCACGGAATTCAGAAATCAGTTTCAAGTTATTGAACAAAAGGCTCGGTGTATACAGTGTACAGAGCTTTCATAAATGATTAAAAGCCACATGACTAAACTTAGCGTCATCAATTGTAATGATTCGTTTACAATGAACAACGACAAACCGTTGCATCTACGCTCGAGATAATGCGATCGCTGATCGGTTGAATAAAATCTCGCGAGAAATTGACCAGCCGGTGAAACAGAATTGCCAACATGAAGGAAATAAAATTACTTTTCCTAACAAAATTACTGGTCACGTGGCTTTATACAACTCAACAACGCGTCAAAAAAGTTTTTTTTTTTTTGATAAAAATATGATAAAAGACTGAAAAAATTAAACCTAAATATACTTGATTTTTTTTTATAGAAAACTTGTTGAGAACCGCTGATTGTACACTGATATTTAGGCGTGACGTAATTTACCTATTTAGAACAGCAGATCAAATGTGCAGTGCTGCTGGTCACATAAAACTGTTAAACACCAACTCTTTATGTGAAATAGGAAGAAAAAGCGAAGTAAACAACATTTTTCAGACGATATGTCAAAGAAATTCAGTTGTTTATAATCTGTTCCTCCCCTTGGTAATCTTATATCGCAATAGTTTTCGGCAATATCGAATATGTCTTGTTATAATCTCAATGTTTGCATGATTTTCGGTACAAGCGTTGTGGTAAACAACAACAAAAATCATTAGTATAGTTTTTCCGAAGTCAATTGAAGAACCAATATCTTCAAGGTATGTACCAGGCTCGGTCGCTAAGCAGCAACTCGGCATTGAAATATTTGAAAAACTTGTTCCCACATTTATTTAGCCATACCCATATATATACAGATCTGATCGAACGAAAAGTGCAGGTGGTAGAAATGTATACGCTCAGTTAAAGAATGAGCGTGCGGGCAAAGAGCAATGCGCATTGTTTCTCTGGTCCATTGCGTTGTCAAAATTCAGTTGTCGACTAGTCGACTAGCAGTGCAGTGCGGGAATGCGGAATTTGGTGTGATTCAGATAATTTTAATTTATTATAGGCACCCTTCTATTAATCATTCATATTACAGGGATATTTGGTTTACTAATATTATTACAACATGGCATTTTGGAAACCTTTTGAAATGGAACAAAACGAAATTTACCATCAATATAATAAAATTGTTTGAGGACATAAATAATTAAAATATGTTGTTGGTCAAATGAACATATAATAGAAATTTTCTACACATTATATACAAATTATTATAATTTCTACCTTTAGCAAACTTTTTTAGGGGCGCCCATAAAACTCATTAAATTTGATTGCTCTGTTTTTTATGCATGTTCAACCGACTTCGGAAGAACTATACTTGTATGTTCGAGTTGTGTACATGTAGATGGGAAGATTACAGCAACTTTAGATTAACAGGATATCTAGATATAGATATTCTGAACAATTAAATGTGTTGATTTTGTTTTTCTGCAAAAAAGTTATATTGGCTTTTTTGCATGGCTTTTACAGTTTTGGTTACAGTTTAAACAAAAAATTAAATAAAATTAGCAGTAAACTTAACAGCAGTATATTCTCCGTCAATTTTAACTGAAACTGTGCTACAATCCATCAAAATCTGAATTTTATATCAACGTTCATTGCATTGTTTATTTTATAACAAAATATTAATAAGAAATTATGTTATCTTTGTCTCGCAAGACGAATTGCTAAATGGATGAAAATCAATGAATTAATAAGATTATAAACTGACATTTTTTTACAAGAAAAATCGCTACGCGTACTAGGAGTTTCTATTGACATTCAGAAGATATTCAAAACCCATTACCTACTTCTGTTACCTTGAATTTTAATTTCCTTCTTCTCCATTTTAATGGAAATGTAAACAGGGATTTTAAAAATCCGAATTTAATTAAACGCGTTCGTGTTTACTCCGGCAAACAACAACGACTGCCTACGTAAAACAAAATAATACATCGAGCTGATATAGTGAGGTAAATCACACCGGGTTCTTATTTAAACACTGCTCTGCTTAAGAAAATATCTCAATGACAAGGTCTAGACTGCTTTTTATTTCTTGCGCGGTTTCTTTATTTACCTTGGCAGTGAGTCACTATTTATACGCGTTAGCTAGTAATGAAATAACAAATAGTGAAAAAAAACTAACTCTCTTTATTCTGCGTTTACATTTCCCGCGGATATACAGTGTTAAGACAAGTTCATTAATTAAAATGACGTCCGTGGCGTCTTTTGTTAGTACGCAGTTTATAGAACCTAAAGCAACGGGAAAGGAGTTAACACAACTTCCAGACACGATTATTAAGTTATGTTTAAGCACAAGTATCACCGGAGAGACAGGTGACACCGGTGTTCTTCTTTAGAAGAAAATATTGCTATTAAAATAATTGTATCGCTGTCCTTATTACACTGAGAAAACAGTTAGCATCTCATAAAATCTGAAATGAGACAATTCCACAGTTACCTTGTTATTCCACAGTGAACTATTATCGGTTTGATATAAAACTGGCATCTAGCGATAGTCGTACGAGACTAATAACAAATTTTAATGAAAGTACAAATTATTCCTTTTAGTTACATTTTCTGTCCCCTTCCGCATCTGTTCTCCTGCTACGACATCCTAAGCTAGCATAAATTAGGAACTACGTAGAGCAATGCGCCACCGCGGAAAAGTCGTGGATATTGTGGTACACATATTTTTACAAGGGATGTCAATATTTGCTGCGACCAAACCTGAGACGCACCTGCTGCTTGAAGGCAAATAATTTATTTGAAGCTTTAGGAGTTGATGGAGCCGTATTTTTGCGTTTTTCCGTTTCTTTGGGAGCCTACTTTGATCCGCAATGATTTACGCCTTACGTATGCCTGATAAAATGTCAAATACTATGCTTTTTTTGCTTTTTTGCTAATAATATTTAGAGTTAACCCGAAATTAAAGGCTCAATTTGACCTTTGCTGTTTAAAACATTAAGTCGATAATTTCACTGTAAAAAAACTACTTCAACTAAATCGGTAAAAACTTCCCACTTACGCTGAAGTTGCGTTTACAGCGATCAGTCTTCAGATTTTTTAGCACAAATTATCCAGCCACCGTCGTCTGAAAATAAATTAAATTGAATCTTATTTAAGAGGAACTGCAATCGACGGTACAAATATATTTTAACTAATAAATCGATGTCGTCCCAGGAGAAGTTTAATTTCCTATTTAGAAAAACACGAAATGAGATAAAATGTCGCAAAGCATGGTTCGCGCTGCCAAGATACCAGAAGAATTGTACAAAAAGAAAAGATTGATAATTACTGAATCGATAAACTAAACATCTGAACCAATTGATTACAGAGCAGCTAGATCAAACGGTGTCGTATTTGGAGAACGACTGTAAACTCGGTGAAACATGAACCGGCGTCCAAGAAGCACAAACACTGTGAGCAAATGTGTGTGGCTTGCCAATTAATGCCGTCTGCAATCATACACTGCTGTTACGTTCAAGAGCCGTAATTTACACGAACACAACGGGAGCTATGACTGAAAAAACAATTAACTGCTGTTGTGAATTTTTTTGTACGCCTTTGTACGTTTGACCCTAATTTGAATTGAGAATAGTTGATAACGAGAAGTAAACGAACAAAAATACAATAACGCTGTCGAAAAAAATTTTAAGTAAATTTAATTATAATATTCATATTTCCTTTAGATTACAAATCTTCAACATATATACAGGGTGTTAATGAACTTATGTCAAATTTTAAAATCTGATTTACCTCAACATTGCAAGAAGTCACCTTGAAAACTGCTGATTTTCATAGAAGATGTTCGATGTACCCACCATTTGCTTGCATACAAGTTTCAGCGCGACGTATCCAATTTGCTCGCACGCGTCGCAACATTGCCACGTCCTCCCGTATCGTATTAAAAGCTTCGGTAATACGATGTCGCAGTTGGTCGATGTCACGAACTTCCGTAGAATACACAACACTTTTCACATAACCCCACAAAAAGAAGTCTAAAGGGGTGACACGTTGAATATGAAATGGCTACAACTGAGCTTCTCGTTCCGCCACACAACAGCACTTCCAATATATTTTTCTGATTTGAGCCCCCCCTGAGAAAACATTCAAATCTCAAAATGACCGAAAAAATTAGCTTTTATTTTTTTGTTTTTTCACGAAAACGGTTAAACTTAGAAATTTGAATTTTGGTACACGTTAACAACTGGTATTTTTTGGTAGTGTTTTTTTTCTGGTTTATGTCTTTGAGTGAAAGAAAACCCCTTGGTTTTATTTCTCTCACAACTTTTTTCTACGTTAGCCAATTCCAACAAGAAAAATAGCTTTTACTACTACATTTCATTTAGAAACTTTTTTACTCTTCTCATTTTTTCGTATACTTAATGGTTTACGAGCAAAAAAATAAATTATTTTTCCTTACAAAAATTATTTTTTATCAATAGGAAAAGCTAAGCAAATATGAACTGAAAATATAATAAGAGAAAAAAAATAAAAACTGATTTTTTCGGCCATTTTCAGATTTGGACATTTTCTCAGGGGGGGGGGGGCTCAAATCGAAAAAATGTATTGCAAGTACCCCCTCTAAAATTACTTTTTAAACACCTTAAAATATTTGCACATCATTACGAAACACCATGTATATATTTATACGCATATTTACGTACGTACATACATTTTATGTGAGTTTACATATTTCACCCATCTTTTGATTCGTCACTTCTAACGATACACTACATCATTTACGGCACAACCGCGCGTGCGGTGGAACAAAAAAATATCATCTACGCAAAACGCCGAATTCGGCAAACGTCTGAGTCTATTCAATTTTTTCCGTACAATTTTCCATACTGAATAGAGGCGCATATCAAGGCTTTCCCTGCCATTTGTTGGTCTTGCCGAGCGAAGGCAAACATTTGCATAAGGACTCCCGGCTTCTTCCATCTGTATGTACAAAAATTACCTTCCACATTGCTCCGTAAATGATCTCCATCTGGAGTCCGCAGTGATGTGATGATATTAAATGACTAATTTAAAGGTAGAAGGCGCGAGGCAAATATCGTCGGGGTGGGTGTGCCGTAATGTCTTTTTTATACATTTTTGTCGGGGCGCAATCTAGTTGGATGTGTAAAAAATTCAGTTGGTTCCGATGGAGCAAAAGGAATAGGAAATTTTTAAAAATAATATTTTCTTATAAGAGATTCGAATAAAAATAAACATTTTTCTTTGGGCCCTTAATCTGTCTGGGTACACTAAGGCTAACAGAGAATTTATTTTTTGTAAAAGCAAAAGGAGCACAGAAAGTCGACGCCACTGAAATTTTGAAAATCCAGTCACTTGTCCTGGTAGTATTACGATTGCGATAAATATTAATACAAATCACTGGTGAGCATATTCATTATATTACGTAGTCAATTTTGTGGTAGATGTGGATTTTTCTGGATTACCTTCAGTATAACTCACATAATAAAAGTGTAGATTCCTAGAGATCTGGGCGAGGTTCGAAACATTTTCAAAATTGCAAAAATGTTTAAAAAATTTAAAAAAATACCTATTTTATCTGAGTTTTTTACTTATATCTTGGAACCTATGCATTTTGATATTGAAGAGGAAAAAATGTTTAAGAATTGAATTTTGCACAAGGGACTGTAAGTTAAAAATGTTTAAATTTATTACCGATGTTGCAAAATAGCAATAATTGATGAAAAAATGGCAAAATAATCAAGTTTTTTTGGATTTTTTAAAAATATTTTAATTGCTCCGAGGGCATTCTAATTTTGGTAAAAAAACTTTGCAGTGTAATAAAACAACACACCAAATTTCATTAAAATCGGTTCGATAGTTTTAGCAAAATAATTTTTTTGAAAAAAATTTTCGAATTGTTTTCAAAATGTTGCTCGGCCTCAAATAAAGCATCTATATAGATACTTGAAACTTTTTTCACATAGAAAAGACCGCTCAACCTTTCAAATGATTTTTGAAAAATTGAAATCGGTTGATTAAGACAGTCACAGTAAATTTTTAAAGTTAACACTGTATTTTTTTATATTAGATTACATATTTCAATTTGCAATTAAGTTTTTTTTTAAATATTATAATTTTTAAAGAACTATTTTTTCTTAATTTTATCTGTATTTAACAAAAAAATTAATTTCCAAATAATTTGTTTTTAATTTGTTTAAACAAAAATTATTTAAATAATTATAACTAAATATATTCATATTCAGAGTATTGAAATACATACGTAAACAAATTTTTTCATTGAAAAAATGCAATAGCATAGGGTAAAATATGCAGTATATTTAATGCATAAATAATAAACTTTGTTTATAACAAAATATGTGCAACTTAGACAGTTGGCATTAGATATTCGAATACCTTGACTCGCGAGACATCGAATTAAAAAAAAAAGATCGAAATTGTTGCCGATAATTGATGGATATGAAAATTTTTTCCAGCTTAGAACTCGGAAAAAACGAAGCCACTGGATCAAAGATTATTGCTAAATTGTTTATAAACTAACGTAAATGTCAATAAACTTTGACAGCTTATATCTCGAAAACCAATAAACGGAATTTAACTTTTTTTTTTAAAGAAGCGTCTTTCCGAGTACTTTAAAATTATAATTTTTGAAAAAAACTAAATTGCAAATTGATAAATGTAATTTAATTGTTTAAAAATTAAAAAAAAAGATTGTTAACATTAAATATTTACTGTGGCCGTCCTAATCAACCGATTTCAATTTTTCAAAAACCGTTTGGTTGAGCGGTCCTTTCTACGTGAAAAAATTTTCAAATATCTAGATGCTTTATTTGAGGCTGTGCAACATCTTGAAAATTCGAAAAAAATTTTTCAAAATTTTTTTCAAAAAATTATTTTGCGAAAACTATCGAACTGATTTTAATGAAATTTGGTGTGTTGTTTTATTATGCTTTAAAGTTTTTTTTTTACCAAATTTATTGTGCAATATTCAATTCTAAAACTTTTTTCCTCTTCAATATTCTTTCAAAATGCATAGGTTCCAAGATATAGTAAAAAAAAAAGTAAAAAACCATTAGAAAGGTTGAGCGGTCTTTTCTATGTGAAAATTTTTTTTATTTGAGGCTGTGCAACATTTTGAAAATTGGATTTTTTTTTTATTTTCTTCAAAAAATTATGTTGCGAAAACTATCTAACCGATTTTAATGAAACTTGGTATGTTGTTTTATTATACTCTAAAGTTTTTTTTTACCAAAATTAGAATGCCCTCGGAGCAATTAAAATATTTTTTAAAAATTATGCAAAAAAACTTGATTATTTTGCGTTTTTTTTCATCAATTATTGCTATTTTACAAATTCGGTAATAACTCAAATTCAATTCTAAAACTTTTTTCCTCTTCAATATTCTTCCAAAATGCATAGGTTCCAAGATATAAGTAAAAATCTCAGATAAAATAGGTATTTTTTTAAATTTTTTAAACATTTTTGTAATTTTGGAAATGTTCCGGACCTCGCCCACATCTAGGAATCTACACTTTTGTTATGTGAGTTGTACTGAAGGTATTTCAGCAAAAATTAGTTTGCCCCCCCCCCCCCCCTTACAACCAAGAAGTGCGATATTTCGACAGATCCGCCCTGGTCTATTATAACCTGATTAACCACAACTGTGGAAAGTGTGTAGGCCAGATATTTATTACAAATAAAAATGTTTTTACTGATAAATTCAACAGAGCCAGATACCAACAGATAATATAAATATTTAACGGAATATAAAGTATGATCGTCTCATTTAACATGCAAATAAGTCGATCCCTAGGGGACGAATTCAAAATTCGTTGATAATAATTAATTTATTCAGGTTTTCATTTTATGTTTATTTTTGTTGTCCAAACTGGAGGGTTCCCACTGTCAGATTATTTGCTTTGTTCTTCAAGCAAAATATTATCTAGAAAAACTGTACAAAGTAAATGTCTATTTACCCTGTTTTGCTTCGAAGATAATTACATTATTTTCCCTATTTTCTATTTCCTGAATCTAAATCCCTGAGTAGTCACCCGTTCAACTACTAATCAATGTTTCTTAACTTTTCATATCACTGACATAAAAGCCAACAGACTAGGCTTATGCATCGCCCTATCCAAATAATTTAAACTGGGAATCTTATTTTACTTCTTTTCTGCAATTTGCTATATTAAAATATGCATTAAAAGGAAAATGCAACTTAGGATCTCTATATAAATTCATATGCCCCATCTTCATTGTGTTAGAAGCGACACAAAGGGAATTTTGAGACGCTGCTCTCAATTCTGAAGCAACTGCACTGTAAAGGAGGATATATAGCTTCCCCCCCTAACAAAAGGGAAAGAGAATCAAAAGACTTTTAGGAATAAAGTACACGCAAAACACAAAGTGATGTGCTTTGTTGGGTAATCGACAGAAAACGTTGTGTATGAAATATGAAACTTAGCTTGTTAGCAAGCAAATCGCAAGTCGGTCGGTAATGGTACAACATATACCTTATATTCGTTGTCTTTAATAACATGGATCGAGATGTCACACCGATCCGGTTTAATTATAACATTTTTCTTGACCAAAATTGGGTTTATTTCCGGGAAACTTAATTAAAGATCCATACAACTTTTATATAACCCAAATTCCACGAAGGAAGAATTAATATAAATATCTGATATTCCCTTGATAGCGTCTACACAATGTCGGAAAGGTCACATATGAGCACAAGAGGACAGAAAAACTGAAATTACGACTCGGAGGACAAAAAAGTTAATCCCATCGATGGAAAGGATAATGAAGGATGTGCTTATCCTAGTTAATTAATAAACTTTGAACAGATAATATAATAAGACTTTGAGCTGATAGAGCCGCTTCAAGTTCCCTAAATGACAAAAGAACATTGTTTCGGATGATTAATTAATTTTGAATCGAATTGATACATTGGGACAGGCCAGAAGACGAAAAACTAACAAAGATTGAAAATGATAAAACATTAATTAAAAAGAGCTTTCGACAAGTAAATCGAACAAAATAAAATCCAATTCAAAATTATATTTAAAACCTAGGCCTGGCCTGATGAATAAATATATAAAAAAGTAATATGTAATACATTCTTTAGACATTTTTTAATTGTAGGCTACTTGGAATCTTGGCTTGGCAACACGTAGCTCACCAGAAAATCAATATTTCCATTAATTGTATTTTACAACGACGAATAATTTATGACATTTTAAAATATACATATTTAATTCTATTTTAATATTAAATATCAAATGAATTAAAATCTAAACTTATGGAATTATACCGCATACCGGCCTAAATGTATAACTAACCAAATAATTTAAGTTATACAACATTGAGGCAAACTGTAAAATTAACACATTTTAAAATGTGGTTCGAATACTATATCCGGAAATTGATGATGCGGCCTACAAAATACTAATATGCCAACCCCTCTCAAAAGAAATAATTTGTACAAGAGGATGAAAGCAGCAATACCCGTAGAACAAAACTATGTAATTATCACTATTTCGTTGAAAATGAACGACCACTACACATTATAAATTAACAAAACTCGAGATAGAATTGTGTGGATCTATAACTAGCACAGCGCTCTGTGGTCGTTCGGATTTTGGGGCTGCAAATCAGATATGAGGTCTGGTATATGACATATTTTATCGATTGGGCAGTAATAAATATTGATATTATTCTACACGCAAAAAAAATTCTTGCTTCACATGTACAACATTTGGTTTTAAGGTATCGCCCGTTTATTTATACGCAAGAAAATATTTTCTCCTTTCATGAAAATTATTTATTTAAATACTTTAAATTTCTACCCAGACCCAAGAAATATAACTTCTTACTTTAATAATAGGCAGCATTTAAAATAAATATTTGATACTTACGGTTAAACGAATTCTATTCTTAATTTTATGATCTACATAGGTTTTATAGAAACATGTTTTGTATTGTATATTAATTATCGTTTGTTAAATACAAAATTGAATAGTTTTGGTCAAATGATTGTATATACTTTAAGAATATATTTGGATATGAATATTTCTAAGTAATAAAAAATATTTTGTTTCAAACATTCAAACTCACAAGAAAATTTATAGATTACAGCAAATATTTCATATAGTTTGGCGAAAGTATACCTATACATCTGAATAGAATAAAATAACATTTACGGCAAATAATTCCATTTAAAACTATCTGCTCATTTGATTCAAATGTATATATTTTTTTCAGTGTATCTGCAGTCTTGAGTAACACAATTTAATAAATAAATGAAAATTAATATGACTAAATGTCACGAAAAGCAGCATGAGACGACCTTGTAAACAGCAGTTGTTTCCCAATATATTTAGTTAGGAATTTTATATCAAACAAATATTTTCTATTCGCATGAGAAAAAATGGTTAAAGTTAAATAAATATTGAACCCACTCATCTGGACAATTATATCTTAGGCTATCCACTCAAATAAAAAACTGTTTTTTGTGATTAATTTATATAAAGTAGTGTAGTAAGTAAAAAAATTGATTAATAGTGCACTTTAATTAATTTGCGCAATATGCAATAGTGAAATTCAGTACTGTATAGTATTTCCAAGTCAGTTGAACATGTATAAAAACGCCTAGCAATAAAATTTCATAGGCGCCCCTAAAAAACAGTTTGGTTATTTTCTGAACAGACCTCGTATGAACAAAAAATTTACCCTAACAAAAATTAAACGAAATCAAGGAAGACAAGTCGTTTACGCTGCGATAATATGTGCAGTTCTAATTACAAACAAGTCTTCTGACTGATTTGCCACTTTTTTATTTACTGGAGACCTATGAGGGAAAACACACGCGTAACCTGTTTATCGATCCGGATTAGATTAACTTACTCGTGTAACCGACACCGCCACAGCCAAATTAGCAATTTATTTCGGCGTCGGGATGAAGAAAGGCAGATGCGAAGGACTAAGCTGTTATTCAATTTGCTCGGGTCCCCACCAAGGTAATCCCGAATAAATATTATATCACGGTCTCACCCACTTTTCGGCCTTTGTCGGATAATAACTTTCCGAAAAAGACGTATCGATTCGGTTGATAGAAAAGACTTTCCACAGTAAATATTTTTATGTAAACGTTGGGAAGTCTCGTGAAACGACCGTTTGGGATAAATACCCGTAAATGAACTTTGCTTATTGATTTGGTAATCAAATATTTATCGTGCTTTCCGCCACCGTGACAACATCGATCTGCTGGCCCGGTAGACAATCGGATCTTGGGGATCTTGCTGATCTGCAATTTCGCAAGGATACTGCGTGTGCCACGACAACTTTTAGTTAGAATATAAATCTGAAAATTTGTCCAGATTCCACTGACATCAGTAACTAACGGTGTGCCACAGGGATCCGTATTAGGACCTGTACTTTTTAAATTAAATTCTGGTAAAATAAAAAATTACCAAAACAGTAAGATCAAGACTACGTTGTAAACAAATTATTATGGCCAAAGCCGCTAAACTGACATTTGTGCATTTTTCCCGTGTTTGTTTTCATGCTGCCATCGTTTTTCTTTTTCTTTTAAAGTTGCGCGAGTGAATTATGCTGCTCCGCTCGCATAGCCCCCACTCCCCACTCTTTGACTCTCTGGTCGATTCCTGTGAAAAGTATCAATCTTTTTTGCATCAGAACAGTTAAAATACAGTTCCGATTTAAACAAATTTTCGTACTTATAAAGTCTTTGCTTCAAACAATCAAAATCACTTTCGATTGTTATTGTACAGTACGTTGAACTCACTTCAACTTTGAGCTTTCATATCTCGATGACGATTCATCGTATCAAGATCAAAAGTGGATTTTGTTGCCTTACTCTATTTGATCCTATAATTACATTTGAAGAATATGCAAATACGGCATCTCCAGCTCTAAATGTTTATAAGTATATTTTCGAAGAAATTTTGAAAAAATTCTATAGTCTGGAAATGAAAGAGAGTAATAAAACCCCTAGATAAGAACCGGCCATGGGCGTGGTAATATTTCGTTTCAGGTAATTATCGGGTAACACTAATGCTAATAGGTAATGGGTATACATTAGTGGGTATATTTTACTGAATACATCATAGGGCAGGAGCCAGTGTATTGTGACAGATCAATCCAGTCTTAGAGCTGAATATACGAAGACGTGCTAGTGCAGTAGAGTAAAATTCGATTTGTGTTTAGTGACTATTGTGCCAGTGGATATAATATTGTTTGGGTAAAATGTCGAACTTATCAGATTACGTACCTGCTAAACGCGTGAAAAGATGTGTGTTGTCTCAGAATGAGATTATTATTATATTAAATGTATTTAATGCATTGAAACACCAAAATCCTACCCAACAGTGTTGACGACATCGTGGAAAAGTGGGAACTCGATAATTTAATTGACGTTACTGTGTAACCTATCGTTATCAATCTAGGAGACGAACATAATAATTCATCAGAATATTCAGAGGATGAATTTTAATATACCTACTTTTTTATTTTCTTTATTGTACATTTATACAACACTACATTTACTCACCATAATTTGAATTTTCAAAATACATATATTTTTGTGTGGAATAAAAGTCTATTCATTAAATTTAAATAAATATTTTGATAATAATATTGAATAATTTTATTTGAATTACTAAAAACCCTCTTAATCCGGTTATGATGCTTAAAGTAGCCTCATGTTTTGAAATGCTGTTGTTACATTGTTTACTTATAAGAGAAATGGACCGAGAAATTGAAAAAAAAATTTTAATATTAATTAAATTGTTCAGATAGGTAATTATTATAAAATAAAATAGTAACCTCTATACTGTAGTTTTCTTCGAATTAAAAAAAAAATCGTTGTTGAAAGTTGATTAGAAGCTGAGATAATTTTTTTTATTTATTTAATCGCAGTGACCTTAATTATTAATATTAAGAGCCGAAATTTGGAGAGAGTATACATTAAGAGCTATATTTTCATGTCCTACATTAACATTAAGGTGAATTGAAGTATTTCATTGCGAAAAAGAAGATAGCGGCGATGCGTTCTATCACTAGCGAACGAGTGGGGAGAGCGAGGCAGAGCATACACGCTTAACAATTTAATATTAACATTTTTTCAGTCATTTTTAAACAAATTAAATTAGAAAAATTAAATTCTCAGTAAATGCATATGCCAATACAACTATTTAGGTACAAAAACAACTAATGATCGAAACTCTACAACGCCTATGAGCTTGGGAAAAATGAATTGAAAATAGCATCTTCTTAGAGAACAAATTCCGCCAATGCCAAGCTAATGAAGCTTTCAGGCTGAAATTTTTACCACTTATTAAGGGTGCAAAAAGCCTCAAAAATCCTGAATTACAAGTGTCTGCGATGAAAATTGTATTAATTATTAGCAATTGAAAAAGGCGGACATTTTCGGCCATTTTTGAGCTCTTGCACATAAACAAATTATTGGATTTTAATCGGACTTGTCTTATTTTGCAGATTTATTTAATACCTACCTTTTTTGTATAAACCTTTTTTCTCTATGAATAACAGTTTTTTTACGCGAATCAAAAAACCACTTTTCCATAACTTTGACCATTGTTTTAACAGTTTCCCAACTAGTCTCGAGTTGATTTTTTGATGTTTTGTTTATAATACGTTTCTGAACAATATTCCGCTGAGAAACTTCTAATAGTATTTTTTTTCCGAAAAAAAGGTATAATATTTAGAACTATTTCTAACAAAAATTGGCGTCAAAATATGAAACATCCACACAACCTACTTTTAAAACAGATACCGACTGGACTATTTACTCCAGAACGACATTTATTGTAATGGCTCATTTTCGAGGCGGCACTCGAAATGAAGACGGGTTATGGACATACTCTTTACAATCCTGCATTGAACAATTTATGACGGAATTTCCAGACGTAAACATTGACTATGACACTTTCTTAAACCGAAATGTGCTATTGTCAAAAGATTTGAAACCAAACATTTTTTAATAATTTTTTATTTTTTTTTGTTAAGTATCGTGTAAATATACTCAGATTTAGATTCTGTCTCTAATATTTTAAGCTTAAAATTTTTATTTGAATTTGAGATTAGATTGAAGTATAGTTAATAACCTATTTGTGAAGTAACGAATATTCAAATAGCTAAAAGGTTAGGAATTCTTTACAATTTATACTGCAAGTAAAAGCAAAACGTTTACAAGCATTTGTAGCAGAACAGTATCCTTTCGGTTTCAAGACGACTCTTTTTTCTACGCGTCTCCTACGACAAAATAATATCCGGAGTGTTTTCCAATTTCCTCGAGAAAGATTCCCGGAGGTTGCGTGAGTCGGTGGCCGAATATAAAATTTAGATGAGGCAGATGGCGCGCCCGCCATATCACCCACGGTATGAGGAGAACACCTAGCCTAAGTGCGCCAGGACCCTTTTCATATAAGGACGACTGCATAAACTCTTTTAAAGTGGCTGCGCAAGGCTTCATTACAATTTTATTGTTTACCTTCGCTTCATTAGGCGCCCGTGACGGCAGCAGCGTAACTCAATTTATTCGGGCGGGGAAACGAACGTAAATGGCATTGTGCAGGCGAAATTAATCAGAATTCGTCGGGAGGCGAAGTGCTTGTTAGCTTGGAAAAATTATCGTCATCATTTAGATGTGCGTCATTTTATAGTCTGCTTTTGTCAAACAAGTGCGTAAAACAGATCCCTTTTGTACGGTCGAGCGGCGTGTTAATTTAAAGGCACCACTTTATACATTCATGTGAGCGATGCGGTGAAGTTTAAAAGAACATTTTGTTGTTTTTACATAATTTATTAAATGTGTTTCAAAAAAAAAATTTTTGCAGTATCTCTTTAAACAATGTATTAATTTAATTTGCGAATCTCAGTCCCAATGACATTGACATAGTTTAGCTCTACATTGTCACTACGTTAAGTAGATGGGGGCGCATTTAGGAAAGTTTAAACAGGTAACATTAAAAAGTCATAAAACCCTCTTTGTACCCAGTACATTTTCACTATAATATGATGATGATTCAAATCAAGTTACCTTAGCTCAGTGCTACTGTCGTAAAAAGTTAAATACACCTTCAAAGACATGTTTCTGTTCAATTTTTTACGATAACATCATTACTTTTTAAGGTATTGGACTTGATATAAGGAATTTTTGGGGTAGTAGAATATGAATGTAAAGTTATTTTTTTACCTAAAACGTAGAGGGTCCCGAGAACTTTAACAGTCTGAAAGAATGCTACATTACACACGTTCTCGACATAATAAAAATGAACAAATACATGGATAAAAATGAGCCGCAAGTATCTTATACAATAATACAAGGCCGTTGTATTCACGATAATCTGAAATACAGAATAAGAAAATGGGGAAAAGGTATAAGGAGATATCAGACGCGTTGTTTATTTTAGTAGAATTCGCAAAACGAGTAATAATATATAAAGTACGACGATCAAAGAAACACATAAGGATAAAGGAACCCGATAAACCTTTGCGTTGGAATATTTATATGCTACAGGTACGCCGCATATATTGGGAAATAAAAATAACAAGTGGGATGGTAGAAATGTGTGAAGTGTAGGTATTTCGAGAAAACGGAGCCTGCTTTTCTGAAAAATTGTCTGCAGATGCCTGGCTTAATACCATACTTTGAGTCCATAAATAAATATACTTTTTTGTGTAAAATTTTGTGTTCGAACGAAATCGTAAGAAAGTTAAAAGCATTTTATTACCCGCATAAAAAATCATTCGATATTTTCACGTAGCTTTAGTTATGAAATGACTTAATTTGACTTTTAAGTCAATTATACATATTACCTACTAAAGTTTTGATAAAGAAAACACGGAGTTTTTTTAAACATAATATGTGTGATACGTTTTAGAGATTATTGGTTCTACTTTCGGTAGAACGATCTTTCAAAATCCGTCCATTGAATTTAAAAAAAAAATCAAACTTTTGTGTTGAAAACGCGAAACTTGTTCGCGTAAAAAACTATCACCACTCAAAATCCTTATTAAAACTGCAAAAATTACTAATGGTCAGTAACTTAGCAATGACTCGTCTGTCCAATAGCGGGTTTCAGGAGCTTATTGTACATGCTTAGGAGTATTTTCCGAAAGTTTCATGAGATTAAATTAGTTTTTAGAAAAGTGACAAAAAAACAATGATCGTTTTTTGATAATTTCAAAATTTTGAAATAAAATAATAGGGATATCGTCCTAAAGAGTCTCAAAAGAAATACCACCTAAAAATCACATTATTTGTGGAAGGATCAAGTAGTCGTTGGAAAATAATTGAATGTTCGTTGTTTAAAACGCATAAATGTCATTAAGAATAAATAAAAGGATTAAACTCGATAATTATTTAATACAATTAAAACAAAAGGTAATGATACTAAACTAAAAAAAATGAGGCAAACGCTTTTATACAACAAACATATTACAATATATTCTCAATATGACCTCCTCTTATTTCAAGACACATATCCAATCTTCGCCTGACTTCTTTGTTGGCTGCGTTCATTAACATTTCGCAGTTTAACTCATTACAAGCGTTTGTGCTTTTTTTTTCAAATGATTAATATATCGCGAAGGTGTTTTGTAAAGCTCATTTTTAAAACGCCCCATAAAAAAATTGAGGGGTGTTAGGTCTGGTGACTTTCCGAGCCATTGAATAGGTCCATTAAGACCAATCCATTTTTCTGGGAAGGTGTTATCTAAATATTGCTGCACAATCCTGTTCTTGTGGGGTGGAGCCCCGTCGTGCTGAAACCATAGGTTTCTCCTTAGCTGCAAAGGCACATTCTCCAGAAGTGAAGGAAGTTGTTCTTGTAGGAAATTTAGGTAACTCACGCTGTTCAGTGTATGTTCATAGAAATAAGGCTCAATTAAATGCCTATCGATGATGCCGCACCATACATTTACCCCAAAATGGCCTTGGTTTTGGACTAGACGTGTCGAAAAAAGTCCTGATCAACAGTTTCCACATTTACTATAATTTGAGCTATAAAATTAAGTCTATTTTCAATGTGACGCTCAGGCAAATACTCCAAATTGTGAATTTTGTAGTCATGATACCCATTGGTCTTTAAAATTCGTTGATTTATCCAAATTCAATTCCCGGCTAGCCTGCCGTATAGAATTTCGAGGATTTTATTGGAAATACTGTAACAGTTTAACTGTATTAACATTGTTTCTTACCCTTCGGTCAATTATTTGATTTTTCCGATCAAAAAATGCATTTTCATTTCGTCGCAAGGTCACCTCCAATCTTGTGAAGGTTCTATGACCAGGAATGAGGCGCTCTGGATACCATTCTCGATATAACTGTATAGCTCTTTTTGAATTTTTTTGTGACTCGCCGTAAATTAGCAACATATCAACTTTTTCTGAATAAGAAAACATTTTGAACCCAGAAAAGTTATACGTTTGACGTTCGTATTGAGTAATGACAACTATTTTGTGACATTTATGCACTTTAAACAACGAACATTCAATTATTTTCCAACGACTACTTGATCCTTCCACCGCTAATGTGATTTTAAACCGGTATTTTTTTTAGATTCTTTAGGACGATATTGCTTATAACTTTTAAACGGAAAATACAGAAGTTTTGATAGGAAAAATTTAGGTACGTTTCTGGAAAAAATATAATTGCTGACGTCATTAGTCGTTTCTGTCAGTAGGCCAATACTATCGGATTTGATACACCCTGTACAAATATCGCGTGTTCCAAACAGAAACGGAGTTTAGAAGTAAGAGGACTATCGACTCGACGAAAGTATTTACAGAATTCAGTCGATTCCTGTTTGTTTATCGTTCCTAAATGTTCTCTTGAAATTACACAGCAACTATTCAAACATTAATCCACAGGGCAAACAAACAAATTTTACGTGCCATTAGAACTGGTTCAAATAAACAAGTGATTTTTGTGTGAATAAAAAAAAAATAAAAAAAAAACAAAAAGAAAACAGAAACGTAAAATCGGCCACATCCATGCATACAAATTGACCACAAGCATAGAAAATGGGTAGCATAACTAGGTTAGTTTAAATTAACTAGTCTCGGAAGAAACAGACGTCAAACTAATTTTCTGAATTCGCCAATTTCATTTTAAATATTTGCGAATGTGAAGACCAGTGAATTTTGTTTTAAACGTAAAACTTTTTTGTTGTAAATGTCCTTCTAATCAAGTAACATGTTAGGGAAAATTTGTAGGGACAAAAATGAAAACTAGACAATAATTTCCTGCACCCTAAAGTTAAAGTAAAACAAACACTACTGATTGATGAAAAATACTGTATTCATCTTCCTGAATATCATCCTTACTGTGGAAATGATTATAAACATTTCTAAATATGCAATTGAGAAGATTAATAAAAACGTTATATTTCACAGTGATATATTAATAGGTATATTTCACTGTAGACATATTTATAAATATGTAGAAAGGCTCCGGATGTATTTTTAGTACTGTATTTTTAACAAACATAGTTATTTACGTCTTAAGTTGTTGATTTAAAAAAAATAAAACTGAATAGTTTCAATTTATGTGAAATTTCGGAACGGATGTAATTTTTTATAAATAGATGTAGATAAAATCTGTAATTAGGGACTCTAGGGACTTCACTGGTTGTCAGAATATATTGTAACGTACTTAACAGCACTGTCGAAGTAAAAAAGTTCCTATAAACGTATTATTTAAACTGAATTATAATGTAAAGGACTTTAAGGAAGTTTTATTTAGAATTAGGTTGTTATTGACAACTATTTGTGAGATGTTTGAGCAAAAATGTGATTCCAGGTGTTTTAAGGTGCGTGACTGTGAAATAAAAACCACTTTTGTATCCATCTTTAGCATCCTTAAGGTACATTTGAAAGAGTATGTTTATAGAAACATTTTTTGTGCATTTTGACTATTAATTTGTCGTCACTGAGGATTGTAACATAATTAGTCGATTCCACATGTTTATCAAGTAATTTTGCAAGATGGTACCTAGCGGTGACCCGTAAGAACACTACACCAAACTCGTGGTGAAGACTGGAAGGCGTTTGGCGGGGTGGAAAAATTAGAAAAACGTCAGTTTCCGTGCTACGGTTCACCGCAACTATCAAAACACATAAACACCAAGCAGAAATACGAACCTATGTGAAATTGGAACCGTCCCACACGTCGAGCATGGGATCCACACACGCAGAGGAGCCAGAGTACGCCATGCTAGGTCGCGAATCTGCCGTGGCCGTCGACACCGGCGAGTTTCTAACAGCCAGGCCAGCCACCTCTCTCTCGCGACGCCCGCCCGAACACGTGCTGCGGATGAGATATACGGCGGGTACGCGGCCGACGCCAGGAGGCACGTCGCGGCGCGCGCCTCGCGACGCTTCCATCCCCACCAGCGGGCCCGCAGGAGTCGGCCACCACGTGCCGTCGGCTCCCCCTTCCGACTGCGTGCCGCAAGGAATGCGACTTGTCGCGGTTCGTCGTATGCCACTCGCAATTAACGATTCTTAGAACACCTACAAAATCTACTACGCTCTATCGCAGGCAGCGACATACCAGGCTCGTTTACTTAAATTAAATTCCGTATAATACACAGGGTGTTTCTAAAATACAACTTAAGGATTCCTCCTTAATTCAGCGTGATTTTTTCGAAATATCAGTTTTCAAAATACAACTTATCAAAATTCAATTTCTTAATTTAATTCCATTAAATTAATTTAATGGGATCAATTAAATTTTCAAAAACATTCTTATACACAAAGTATTGCTCATGATTATAGACCGGGAGATATTAGACTGAAGTTCGACGACGTCTTTCTCGTGTATGCCTCTGAGAGTACTGACAGATAACCGAGGGATAAGTACAATAAACTAATTTTAAAAGATAGACTGCGGGACACCTTTGTGAAAATTCAATTTTCCTTTTCAAAAAAATAATGTGTACAGCGACGTATTTCTCACTTATGCCATGTTCGTAAGTTGAAGAGAAGTATCGATTTTATCACAAAATTTTTTTGGCATAAGTGTCGCAAGGGACCTAAAAATGGAAAACTTTGTAAGAAAATGTGGAAAAACATCTTTATTTGTCTACCAATTTCTCATTAATGCCAATTAGAAATATGACATTATTATATTCGAAAAGCTCATAAAAAACATTGGCATAAGTCCTACTAAGGACTAAAGAAAATAGAGCTTTGGAAAAGCTGCGGAAAATTTTTATTTTCATTCTATAACTTTCTCATTTATGCCGTTGAAAATTTATGATACTTACTATAAATAATGTACTGTGTCAAGTAGGCATCACTCCTCTATGGGTTCAATATGAAGGCATAAGTCTCAAAGTTGTAGGAAAATTCATGAAAATTTTTACGTCTTTCTCGCTTATGCCATTTTGCATGCACGTAGGAAACTACATTATAAAGTCATATAAATGTAGGCATAAGTCCACATTGGATTTTCATGTTGTAAATTAATTTGAATTTTAATATGAGTCAGGTCGACAAAGTAGAAAAATTATAGAAAATTGCCACAATTTTCTCGTTTATGCCGTTTTGTACACGAGTAGAAAATATTATTAAAAGCCACTTTCAAGAGTGGCATGAATGCCACAAGGTACCGTCGTATGTAAAATTTTTTAAAAAGTTGTCAAAAATTACAAATTGCGGTTATTTCCTCGCCTGCGCAATTTTCGATATACTTAAATTAATTTAAAAAATGTATGATAAATAATGCAAGTGTCGGAGAAGATATCTATATAAAAAATGAATATTTCTAACTATAAAAGGGAATAAAAAATTTAAAATAAAAAAAATTTCATGAAAAAGAGAAAGCTTTATATTGGGTTTAGTTTGATTTTTCGACATGTTATTTTTTATTACGATAATTCTTAATAACTTATAATAAAGCTGGTAGTAAGGCCTTTATTTTGATCCGTTTTCATCAAGAGCTGCAGATAAAACTGTTTGAAATTTGAAAATGTAAAAAATCATAAAACCGAAAAAACTTTTTATTTTTGATATGCTTTAATTTTAAGTTAATAAAAATTTGTATTATTTTAAGTGTTATTGTTTGTGTTAGTTATAATTAAAAATTAGTAATTCAAAGTCTTTGAGGAAGCATTCTGACAATTGAGTTGGCAGCGGTTTTTCAATTCAATTACTATTACTTAAATAAATCTTTTAATATAAAAATAAAATGTATAAAAGTACAAATTAAGTAATTAAGGTACAAAGTACCAGAAACAAAAAACAAAATTCAATATACATGATATTAAATCAGTTATAAATCAGTTTCTTCCCTATGTATTCTAGCTTAATTATTTCTTCTTCTTCTTCTTCTTCTTCTACCTTAGTCGGCTCAATTCAAGTAGATCATCCTTGCACTGAAGCGGTTAATTCAAATTATATAATATTTTTAATTTTTAAAATTTAAATATATTGTTCATAAATACGTATGGTCTATTGTGATAAAATACTCTACTCATTTACGAACAAACGAGAAATTTGTGGCAATATTATATAATTTTTCTTTTTCTGATCATGACTCAAAGAATAATTAAAAATCATTTCTAATATGTGGGGACTTAAGCCGAAATAGTTTATTATTAACTTTCATTAAATACATGAATTACTTATATTTATAAAAATTAAAAATACGCTAAATGCAAGTAAGTATAAGTATTTCGAAAATTGCGTAGGCGATGAAATAAACTTTTTAAAAATTTTTACATACGACGGTACCTTGTGGCATTCATGCCACTCTTGAAAATGGCTTTTAGTAATATTTTCTACTCGTGTACGAAACGGCATAAACGAGAAAATTGTGGCAATTTTCTATTATTTTTCTACTTTGTCGACCTGACTCGTATTAAAATTCAAATTAATTTACAACATGAAAATCCAATGTGGACTTATGCCTACATTTATATGACTTTATAATGTAGTTTCCTACGTGCATGCAAAATGGCATAAGCGAGAAAGACGTAAAAATTTTCATGAATTTTCCTACAACTTTTCAAAAAATTTTTAGCATATAGTCCTCACCAGGGACTTATGCCCTTTAAAAAAAATGAATACTTTCATTTTTTTCTTTGCAATAAGCTTTAATTTATTCACGAGAAAAACGTTGACCAAAACGAAAAATTTTCCGCAGCTTTTCCAAAGCCCTATTTTCTTTAGTCCTTAGTAGGACTTATGCCAATGTTTTTTATGAGCTTTTCGAATATAATAATGTCATATTTCTAATTGGCATTAATGAGAAATTGGTAGACAAATAAAGATGTTTTTCCACATTTTCTTACAAAGTTTTCCATATTTAGGTCTCTTGCGACACTTATGCCAAAAAAATTTCGTGATAAAATCGATACTTCTCTTCAACTTACGAACATGGCATAAGTGAGAAATACGTCGCTGTACACATTATTTTTTTGAAAAGGAAAATTGAATTTTCACGAAGGTGCCCCGCAGCCCATCTTTTAAATTTAGTTTATTGTACTTGTCTCTCGGTTACCTGTCAGTACTCTCAGAGGCATAAACGAGAAAGACGTCGTCGAACTTCAGTCTAATATCTCCCGATCTATTAGGCGATCCTGAAAATTTCAACTCAATCCGTTGAGCGGTTTTCAAATTATATGATTTTTAAAATGCGACTATTTGTCTCAGCCGTGACAATGCAATGACGTCACCGCATGGGTCGGTCAAACAGCTTGGCGCGTAGCGTACGCACTTCCAGATGAGTTTCTGTATCTGCAGGCTATAGAACTAGAATAGTATGTAGATGTGTAAAATGAAAGCAAATTTCGTAAAAACAGATTCTTCTAATTTTCCAGAAGTAGGTTTGTAATAGTTAAGGATTTTTTTAATGAAAACCACGACTATATCAGAGATGAGACGAGTGAAAATACATAGGTAAAAGGTACGTTTCAATAACGTGTAAAGCTTCTATCAAGTACGTTTGCAGCGAAAGTTTTAATGTTTTTGTATAATAAGAATAGAACTTAAATAAGAATAAGGATTTTGCGCAAAATTCTTATTACTATTTTTATCCCCATGGAAGCTACACAAATCTACCTAATATCTTATAAATATATTGATAATATACATTATTTATTATGTATTTTTATTTAAATACTTAGTACCTATAGGTATTTGTATAATATTCACAAAAAATCAACAATGAAAAAACACTTACACAAGTTTATTGTTTTTAGGGGATACAAACGTTACTTACCTAAATTACGCAGGGTAGTTTAGTTGCTTTTAAAATAAGTCATTTTTCAAATCAAAAATATATTAAAAAAAACAAATCAGAGTAGAGACTAATAGACTATTAATTTTAGATCCGCGTGACGGTAATAAATATTTCTTAGGTGTCTTCACACTAGTCTCCCACACTGGGGAACAATACAATATTTGTATTTTTTTTTTCTCTTCTGTGTCCTCCATACTGTTAATAACTGCTAACTCGATATTTTATCCTACTCAATCGAATCTCTTAACAGGCAACTAAAACCCGACTACCCGACTGACTGACAAGACCGCAAGCATGCGGCAGCGGTTTCCCATGCGGTGACGTCACACCTGCCGGTTCAGCGGATACTCAGCGCGCCAGTTTATGACTTTTTTTGGATGACTTGTAGGCGATATAAAATTCTGGTTTTTGCAGAGAACCTTAAAATGACAATATTTGCCGTTAAGCAAATAAAAAAAATTGCTGAATGAGCCCATTGCTATCAGCCCCATTCAGTACATACACCACGTAGTTTAAGCTCTATTGTGACGAATAGAGAAAGTTTCATTAGGCACCGCTAGAGAGCAGTTTGCCTACAATCGAAAAATAGTTTTTTCCATAACTTTTTTGTCTTAGTGATTATTGCTAATGTTGATTAATCGTTTGAAAGGTAATAAAGAACTGTTTGAAAAGGGTATTCTTTACTCAAGTCGCTAAATCTAACCGTTTGGTAGTACATCGAACCTAAATTATTATTACAATTGCTGACAGAAACTTTAAGTAATAATTAAATAACACATTAACAAACACCAAAACAATAAAAAAGGTTGTCCTCCATTTTCTTCAATACATTTGCTAAAGCTTTATTTATATTTAGTTTAATAGAATTCTCATTAAAGAAATTTAAAATCTTTGGAACAAATATTTTTCTTGAATTACCTTGAAAATAATTTGATAACAATTTTCGTAAAATTAAAATATCCAAGTTTATACAAAGTTATCCAGAACGATTGAATGTGCCGCTCTCTAGAAATACTTTGTGCCGCTCACTTAATTTTTATTGTCATAGTTGGATACACTGATTCGTTGATGGTGGTCTATGGTTGCTACCATTCGCTTCGACAATAAAAAATAATTTCGATAGAAGAAATTAGCTGTTTGCTGTTTATTTCAAATAACTCATCACGAGACTCTTTCAGTTAGCAATAAAACTCACGTGCCTCACCTCACGCGAAACTCTTCCATTATCCAGATTTGCCTGGAATTTTGTGGAGTCGCGTGACATAGGAACATTGTAGTGTCAACACAATGTGTTGCTGCTTGTCGTGCGGCTTTTCTTAATAGAAACACGTTAATCGATCCTGTAAGGATACATTCCTGACAAAGAACAACGTGTTCTGTATACGATACGCGAGCAAATCGTTTTGTTCGCTATCAAATAGCCTTTTCTTCATAATATTTTTATTAGTATATACAGGGTATCGTCTCAAATTGCACAGATCAAACTATATCTGATAATAGAGCTTTAAATATACGAAAAATAAGAAAAAAAGTTCCTCTTCATATGCATGAAAACTGCAGTAAGACTTTTCCCGGGAAATGCATGAAGAATATTTTTCTTACTAGCTGAATTATTTTAAATTGCAAGTCAATTTTTTTGAAGGAAACGAGGAAGAGAAATTTTTCTCATTGGTCTTTGATAATTGATTTTTTTTCTGTAGTTGATCATTTGTTTTTTTATAATTTATTGATTGTTGGTTAGTATGTGATGTGAATAAAGCCATTATAACAATATTTAAAAAAATATATTTTGTCAGTGTGATTTAAATAAAATAATAGATTTTCCTGTTTCCTGTTACATCATGCGTTGCATATTGAAGTCGGTATGTCTCGAAAACAAGTAAATATTGGGAAAACTTTATATTACAAAAATTATTCAAAATTGAACCATCAAACTAATTTCGCAATACCCATCTAGAGTCGATCAAAGAACGTTTATTAAAATTCACTGGCGTACCATGAAAAATTCCTGAAATGTTAACACAGAAACGTACACCTTCAGACCCCTGTTCTCAAAGCTGTTGCGAAAGTTTATGTAAACGCGCTAAAGCAAAATTCGCATTCTTCGCCAAGACAACAAAAGCAGAAACTTTTTAATTAACTTCCTAATAAAACGCGGGAACAGATCTTTGCCGCAAAGCCATCGTAAAATCGGCATACATTAAAGCGCGACAAAGTTTCGAGAAAGACCTGTCTCAAAATTCACCAAAGTAGCGGCATCTTGAAAGGTTCCGATACAGAGACTTAGCTAACCCAGCAACATCGTGTGTATCGACTTGCTGGCGGTTTATATCGCGAGCGGTATGTAAATCGCGATAAAGCCGCTATAATCCGTCGAAAAGGAAAAATATTTCAACCCGGGGTGAATAGCTGCCCCTTCGAGGGTTTTATGTAAAATTAAACCGGCCACCAACAGTCACAAAAGCGTATAATATCGTTTAGTGGTACCATCAAAGGGGAATTTTAAAGGCGGCCTACTATAATATTTATTACGCCATTGGAAATTTAGAACCATAAATTTTATATTAGTTGGTAGGAGGGGCCGCAAAGGCAGCATCGGAAATGTCAAACATACCTGTTAATCAAATTGTAAAGTATTTCCGATCTCAATTGAAGACTAAAGAGCTAGCTAGTATGTACCAGGTTCGGTCGCTACACAGCAACTCGGCATTGAAATATTTGAAAAACTTTTTCCCATAACACAGCCGCACTGGGCAACTAGGCCATAAATTTCAGTTGTCGACAAATTATCTAGCAGTGCAGTGCAGCAATACGGAATTATTTTATTGTTGATTATTTTTATTTAATAACTTTTCTAACCTAAACTAACAACCCTCCCTCATCCTTTCCTGGCAAGGATATGTTCATACCTACCCGTTGATTCTTGACGAGCAGTAATATATTTTAATGAAAATGTAAATGTTTTTTGATATGTCATAACCAAAATTTACCATCAATATAATAAAATTGTTTGAGGACTTAAATAATTAAAATATGCTGTTGGCCAAATGAACATATAACGGAAATTCTCTCACATTATATACAAATTACTTGTACTTGTACCTTTAGCAGAAAACTTTTCTAGGGACGCCTATGAAACTCATACATATGTAATATAAAATCACATTCTCATTTTAATTATGAGCTGCTTATTCCAATTAAAATAGTTCACCCTGTATCCTGTATCACGTTTACTGACTTCCTTTATGGCAAAATACAACTGAAGGGGATTCCAAGGATTATACCTCTCAAGCTTATAACAAAAATACCTATCTCATTTTATTTGAAGAACAAACCATATTCAATTCATTACTTTTTTTTATTTCATTAATGTTATCAAGCACTTCATTAAACGTATCATAACGTTAGAAGAACTCGTTTTGTAAAAAAAAGGTCATATGAAAGTCTAAGAAACTAATTGGGATAATTTTTTCCCTTGCTACCTCCAACAAAAATTCAAAATTTAATTTTAGGGATTCGTCATGATTTGTTTCTATTTCTGGCAAAAAATCCCATTATTTTTTTTTTGAGAAACGACTACTTCTAGGTTATGTAATAAATCGAAAATGGTACATTTTTCAAATAAAATAAAAGGTATCTTTTTCCTTGGCTATCGAATTTCTGAGATTTCTGGGGTAGTGACTCCCGATATCGCCGCCACTGGTACGCGTATTTACATCCGAATTCAGTGGTGTGAATTTTACCTATAATATTGCATCAAAGGTGTTCAAAAATATTTTTAAAAAATGTGATTTTTTAAAACCCTGCATCTCGAAAGCTATAAATTTATGGACCCACCTTTATATAATCTTTTTAGGTTAAAATCACTCAAAGAATCACCTTTTAATTAGTACTATGTATATAAAGGAAATTAGTACTTTTTTTATTTTTTAATATTCTATTTGGTAGTTTATAAAGTGAAAATAAACCACACCTAAAAATTTCAAACGATATATGAATGTTTGTTTACATACAACTTTGTATCTGTATAAATGGTAAAACTTACATTTTTCAGGGACAATCTGGACATCGCGGAGCTGTTTGGAAGCGAACATCACTTGAATAAGGTAACCACGACACATCACTACAACATTATTCATCATTACACACTCAATTACTATTACACACTTAATTATATACATTTTCACAGAAAAACATAGTCAGGACGGGATAATTAACGGTTTACGACTGCAAGCAGAGCGTCCCCTCCCCTACCTGCCAAAAAGTGAATCACTTTGTTTTTATTGTTACTCTCGCTTCTTCAATAATTGAATTCCACTAAAGGCTCCCCGATATCAAAGTATAAATAGAGGTGGGTGCGGATTTTTAATTAAATAAAGTTGTTAGAGGGTCCGTTCTGTAATTAGTTCAGTGGAATTTCAGTAAAACGCACTAAAATTTTTGTAGAGAGTTTGGCGCCCTCGCTATAGAGAAACTGGGAAACTAGTAGTAAATGATTGCTCCGAATAAAGTTCGAAATTTGTTAACTAATAAACTTACTGATACTGATAGCCCGCACATCAACAGCTGATGCAAAATATGGTACCCATGTTCATTTTTCACTAGGTTTGTTCACTGAAATTTTACTGAAGCTAATTATAGAACGGACCCAGAATAGATGTTCAAAATATAATAAGAGAATACAATTCTTGCTAAAATGATTAAAAATTGTAATTCATGCTTATTATTTTATTACTTACATTTTTGATTTGACAGTTAAGGCAGGCACCTCAAATAATTTTCAATAAAACTGATTTAAAGTAATTTATAACAGGTATTGTTTAATTAAATACATTTTTTTCGTTATTAAGTTAAAAACTGTTGTTGATTTGACGCTTTTTATTCGTATAAAGTTTTTGTTCGTTTTTGGCCACTTTCTCTGTTCAATCAATCGACGCCTACTGAAGTTTTTATAGCAATGACATCTCTTCATTTTTTCGCGTTCTAGATCTACCTATCTATCGACATTCCATGATGTCAGCTGATTGTGAGTCGGGTGACTGCTTGCTGTCTATCCGCCAATATAACGAACCTATAAATGGAACAATAAACTGGAAATGAATAAGAAATATGACTGCTCTCGGGTTATATTTAAATCGTACCGAGGAACTTTATCGAGGAGGAGAGTCGTTATTCTCATTCAAATTTCATTTTCTGAAACTGAGAAGTGAAGGTAGTTGTATTACTTATGTCAAGCTACGGAAAAAAAAAGAAACGGATAATGAATCAGTCAACATTAACATCTGTAAAATCTATGAGAGTTGTATGTATTTTTTTCCAGAGACAACTCGTCCTTCATTATCACATTCTGATTATTATCCATAAATAGAGACTTATTTATATTTTCTATTGGACAAATACAAAGGAAAGAAAGGTCCTAGGTTAATAATCGTAGACAAAACTTTGACATTTCACATTCAAACCGAAGACATACGGTTATACGCCTACTTCCACCCACAACCCACAGAAATATGTCTGGTTGCACGCGTGACAATCCATTTTAACAAACTTAACCATTTCAGGATTGCTTTTTTAGTTAGGTTCGCCGTCTTTGTTTTAACAAATCGAGTCTAAAAGTAAGTAGCTTAATCTTATAAGGCACGCCGGTTATATATTTTCCAAAGCGGTTATAATCTCGTTACTTCAGAGCCGGCAAAGAAGGGAAATAAAACTCTTCCTCAGACTGTCATTTCGTTTTCATTTTCTAAGTGCCGAATATCCCTCGAATTAAACTCGATAGCGTAAATCTTTTTGGTCTCCGGGATAAAGTTTGGCAGATTCTAATTAAAGTTTCAAGCAGCTGAATGTCGTATTTGGGTACAAAATTGACGAAATTCGTTTGAGTTCAGAGCAGGATATACCGAAATAATTCAATATAAAGTAGAGAGTCAAAGGAACCGTTTTTATTTATCTTCATCGGTTAAATTAATTAATATACAAAAAAAATTTATAAGTTAAATACGATTTAACGACAGGAATATAAATTTTTAAGAGTTGCACCAGTGCCATTTTTAAGTAATGAAACCCAGGATTAAATATACAGGGTCCGTAATAAAACCACAAGCCCAAGCTTCATCATCTTATCCAATGGACAAAGTTATGACATGGACCTAAAAATCACTCTCTATGAATTTTTGGACCGATTTTTTTGTTTAAATGTATAAATCCCTCCCCCCTTTTAATAAGATTTACAATTTATCCGTAATTCCAAGAGACAATCTCGTAGAAAATTTACAATCCGTCTTTTAAATACATTAAATACAGCTTTCTACTGGAACTGGGTCAATCTCGTTATCCAAGCGACTGAGTCCGGTGAAAACTCCCCCGAAAAGTAAAGAAAATCTTGTTTATCGTATCCTAAATCTATTCAGACTCGACTTCGAAGAGTTTTTGTTGTTTGCCAATTATATCATTATATGAGAATGTTAGAAATTGATAGTCGTTCATTAAAATGAAAGGTTAAATGTTAAAATGAATCGTTACCAATTATTGTTCCAATAAAAGAACCAGAAAGTATTTTTTACACAACAAAAGTTATAATTCTAAATCATAGGTGCTTTGAAACTATTCGTATGTAAGTTTGCAACAGTTAAAAAGTTAATAAAACTTGGCATCACCAATATTAATGACTCGTTTACAATGAACAATGGCAAACCGTTACGTCTACGCTCGAGATAATGCGGTTGGTCGAGTAGAATCTCGTGAAAAATTACACCAATAACAGCCGATGAATTATTGTTTTAATTTCACCGAAATTTATTTGCCAACGTGAAGGAAACAAAATTACTGATCTCGTGGCTTATAATCCTTTATGAAAGCTCTGTATTACTTGCCCGTTGTGTGGAACGTTATACCTCGTATGTAATAATCACTCTGCTGGGCCCTAATGATAATGAACGAGAATCAAAGGGCAGAAGTTGATTGAATGTCGGTCGGCCGCAAGATAAATGGACTGAATACATGTAGGAACGACACTTAACCTGGAATCGATAGTAATTGACCGCGTTTGATTTTACAATCATCCTTAATGGGCCCTGTTATCGAACGGATGATTAATTTAATGTCGAGGAATCTCGACTAATTAATTATTTCGCAGCTGTCTAAGCGTATCGCCGGTTTAATAGTTCACTTGGTAACCATCACTATTTATCAAATCCAGTCCGGTGGGTTACTTTTTAATTGTATGCAGAGGTTTTAAAGACAAGTATTGAAAACTGCATTATTACAATAATTTTGTTGTATAAATTATTTTATAAGCACTTCGCGTTCGTCGGTAGGTGTAAACGTACCTTTAGCATCATCATCGTAATGTTCATAATTTAAGTACTATTCGTTCGCTTATACACATATTGTAGTAAACAGGCTGCAGTTAGAGAAAATGGAGCGCTATACGACGAATGAGCCAGTGAAAATTGTGAAAATGCATTACAGGTACGGAGAGTATGTAGCTGAGACCGTGCGCAAATTACGTGGAATTTTCCGTAGAAAAGACGCCCCTAATGAAACAAATGTGAAAAGATTATTTGACAAATTTGTACAAACAGTTGTAGACAATAAAAAACAGGCCAGAGTGACAGTGTGGTGTGGTGACTTTACACTGATGGGGTGATTGATCCGTTCTTTTTTGAAAATGAAACTGGAAACACAATGACCACAGACAAAATAGCTGCTATATTGTCTGTGCAGTGACAGTCAACGGAGAACGATATCGAGAGATGCTATTGAATTTTTTGTTGCCTTATTTGGATGGCATAGATTTGGATGACGTGATTCCAGCAGAATGGTGCCACCTGCCATACAACACGTTACGGCAGAAATTTAATGGACGACTCATCTCACGTAACAGTGAAGTGATTTGGCCACCAAGATCATGCGATCTTATGTCACGCGACTTTTTCCTGTGGGGAATCGTAAAATGAAGAGTGAAGAGTGGCAAAAAAATTAAATGCATATTTTTTTTTTTCAATGGTTGAGGTGCTATGCGAAATAACAGAAAAAATATACGGGACGAAGTTTTCGAAAGAGCCGCAAAATAATTGGAATTTTCTCAACACGGTCCTGGTACTTGAAAATTCTGATAAATTCAGTCACACGAATGGTTCAAAAGCTGAAGTAAAATTAAGTTTTAATGAAAATTCAAAAACTGAGTACAAAGAGTTCAGATATCAGTTTTTTTATTTATGGAACTCTCTCGAAAGTTTAGTAAATGCGAACCCCCAGGATGAATATCGAGAATTGGAGTTGCGAAGTGCACTTCGCGCTAATTGAGAGCCCCGCCAGTTTTGTAGGTTAAGAACTGTTCACGTTTCTTATTATCTCAGCACCGCCACTGTATGGGAAGAGCGAGGGGCGACGCAATCGTCATTACTCTAATTAACGCTCCCTGCTGAAGAGGAACGCTGCTGAAAGCCCGAGAGATCTCGTAGCGGTGGACAATGCAATGTGCCTCTGGATTTCCTACGTCGCATATACGACACGTCATTACAAGAGAAACACTCTAAATTTAAATTCCTGGAAAAATATGTGTACTATTGGAACAATCATTTTTGAAAAAGAAAATCGGATGTCGACGCAACACAATATACACATATTAGTTCATAAAATGATTAAGTGGCAGCTTCTAGCAGAGCCAGTACTGGCTCTGACTTCTAAGTTGTTGTACGCGCCACCTTTCGGGTAATAGCCAAAGAAGAGTGGACGCAACTTCCATTTCATTGATTTGTTGTTACCTATATATACGTACAGTAACCTGCAGATGTTTATATATTTTGAAACTCTCGACAGGGAAGTATACTTTTCCAGGATTAAAAAAAAATCGAACATTCAGATTGCGAGTTTTATTTATTTTTCATGGGATTATATGAAATAGAGTGACCTAAAAACATGAGATATATCTTAAGTTTAATAATTAATAACCTTGTTTAATACCTACATAATGGATGGCACACTGCTGATACATTTGCAAGTAAAATGGAATGCCTCGTTAGTATTATGGCTTATTGGCATGTCAGTAGGTAGCATGTAGACACGTTCCGACATGCCACTTGAACTCCCCCGAAACCCCCCGCCCCACATTGCATGCCAAAAAATCAAATGATGTGCAATTTACTTGAGCGCCTTCTACAGGCATGCTTTTTAATAAATACACATACCAGGAGCTATCTTCTGCAAGCTACTTGCATGCTATTGTGCAAGCAAGAGGCATGTGTACTTCCGCCTTTATGTAACAATTTCAATATACCTATCAGTATCAGATGTATATTTTTGTAAAGATCTTGTCTGTGGGTTGGATATTTTTTGAGTAGGTACCTAGATTTCTGGTATCGAGGAACATTGTCTTCATTTGATATGATTAAAAAAAAATTGTTTTGATTTGGGTGAATTATATATTTTTTTATTATTTAGGGACAATTTTTCCAGCTGTCGAAATTTATTAAGAAATGAAAAAACTTGTCCGTAGACTAATCTATCTCTATTCAAATATCATTAGTCATACAAAACATTTAAAATGGCTACAAATTTTGCGAAAGGATAAAGTTCAATCAGATTAAAATATTGAGCTCCCCGTGATAAATAAATCCGTCACTGTGACAGAAAATTAAAATCCGTTTTTATCTGGAACAACGCATTTTAGCGATATGAAGCACGTAGGTAACTTTTTTTCTGTAAATAAAATGACGCTATGTTGGCCCGTAATCTTCACCAACATAAAAAATATGACAAAAAAAACAAGACTATTCTAGGTATCCTTAACTTGCCCCATGCCTTGGTGAAAAATAATTTTTTGTTTGTCTTCGTCTACCCCAAAAACCTGCATATACCAAATTTCATTGAAAAATATTCGGAATACGGTACATTCCACTCACAACATCCTGTGCAAAACATGAGTGTACTAAATACATTTTAAGTACACATTTTTAAGTTTCGTAACAATAATCACCTCTGTTTATGTGACAGAATAACACCTTTTATAAAAATTGCTTTATAAAAATATTTATAATGTCTAATTTAAACAGAGATATTTAGAATAAAAGTTCAATTTCTAGAACAAAGAAACAGTGTTCCCAGAAATATATAAATTGTCTGTCTTCCATTCTCGTTCGACTTTGATCTCCACGAAATGCGAACACCTGATGGAGCAAATAACTAGTTTTTATCCCGAGTATATGGTAATAACAAATCAAACCAATAGCCTCTACTCCCGCTCGTAAATAATGACCTCATCCATAGGGGGGGCACCGCACTGCTCCTGGACTGAGACAAAATAGCTTATTCCTATCCCGGATTTGCAAGTGGTCTAGTGCGTGGTCACGATGGTCGTTGTTCATGAGCTGGAGAAAAAGCCAAGGTTCGACTTTTTAAACAACGACCGTTTAGCGAAGAAACTGTTCGCCTTGGTCGAAAAAACCGGCTACGAGATCATGCAGGTCAACGGTCAGAGAGTGTACGCGCCTCCGGCGAAGAGAAACATACAGCCACCCCCCAGGGGTTGCGAGGTGTTTATAGGCAAACTGCACAAGAACATCTTCGAGGACGAGCTGATCCCCATATTCGAGACCATCGGGCCTCTCTACAAGTTCCGGTTGATGTTGAACTTCCGCGAGCAGACCCGCGGCTTCGCCTTCGCCACCTACTTCTCCAAGAGGCACGCCAACTTGGCGGTTCAACACCTGGATGGGTACGAGATCCGACGTGGCCTGCGGATCGGGGTATTCAAGTCGGTGGATAATCGCAGGTTGTTCGTGGGAAACCTGCCCCTGAAGGTGACGAAGAGGGACGTGAAGGACATGTTCTGCCAGTACGTTGATGGAGTCGTGGAAATTATCATGTACAGTGACTTCACGCAGCCCCATTTGAACAGAGGCTTTGCTTTTGTCGAATTCGAGAACCACCGTATGGCCGCCATGGCCAGGAGACAGTTTGCCCCTGATAATCTCTTAGCGTGGGGACAAACCCTCTACGTCGATTGGGCTGATCCTCTGCCTGATGTTCACCCGAAGATTATGGCCAAGGTAAGAGAAATGCACTAGACTTGTAGGCAGGTATTTACTTAGTATTTGCAGACAGATCAATTCAATTTCATATTCGTACTTTTTGTTTTAAGCTACCAATGAAATCAAAGCCATCACTCATAAATCAAACTAAAACTGCTCTATTTATTAACGTGTTCAAGTTCTTATACAGGGCGTTCCTTTATTCGTCTTTTATGTGTTGCTCGAAAGATATTCAAGTCAACTCAAGGTCAATTCCAATTCGTTAAGAAGATGACCTATTTTTAAATATATTTTAACAAAGTTTTAGTGTCTCGTACACAAAAAGAATTTGTTGCGTGACCCCAAGGATTTTATACAAGAGGATTGCTCAATAACAAACTTATTTCCGCGAAACTAGGTTATGTTGTGTGACGTCATTATGTTACCTCAATTTAGTGGGAACTTTAACACTGAAAGAAAAAATTAACCTATTCCTTAAAAACATATTATGTTTAGTAATATTGACAAATAATTAAACATACATTAAAAATAGTGGCATGTCCCTACAATATTAGAATATTTAGGTGGTTTAATTTGCACAGCGATTAGAGAAATATTGTAGCCGTTTATTTAGAAATATATTTTTTAGATATAATAAATAGGGAACCGAGTTAAAAAAGTTACCAAAAATATAATATACAAAGATTGTCGTTTTACTACTTTTGTTTGAATTACAAATACACATACCTACCATTTGAATATCGCTGCTCATACAACCTATGAACAATAAAGTTATTACGTAAGGATAAATATTAGGATAAATTGATAGGAAAAATATTAATTATTGGACTGGATAAAACCGCACTCGGTAAAATAGTATATTCTTTCACGAGCAGGACCAACAGTTTGCATGGCTTATAAATATGGGAGCGCTGCGTGAAGCTAAAACTTGCTTCTTGATTAAACATTTGTTTATTGTTTGATTTATATATTTTAGGGTAGGTAGTCAATTTTGAAGTTCTATTAAAATTCTTCTAAAGCACTTCTAAAAAAGTTATTACAGTTGAATTAAGCACCAAAACCAGGGGTCGGCAAGTAATTTTAAGCAGTCCGCATACTTTTACAAATTTTTAACGAGGTCCAGAAAAAAAACTCGCACCTTACTAATTTTTTATTTTAATTTGCATTCATGAAATGATATGGAATACAATACATAGGCATAGGCAAAGCGATTTGATTATCTGTTAAAACTTTTTTTAATAGAGCTGTTGAGGGATCTGGTTTTTTTGATTTTGTAATCAGAGCACGGCACTGTTTATCTTTATAATATCTCAGTTGATCATTTAACGTTTTTATTCTGCTTGTACTAGAACGTTTAAGTTCTGCATACTTTGAAATTAGAGTATTATATTTCACAGAAAGCTCTTTGTACAAATTCTCATAATCTGTACATGTTGAAGAGCACACTGACATATCACCAGAAGGAAGTACACTAAACTCCAGAGTTTCAGAAGTAAAAGGAACTGCAGTTTCAGGTATATTTTCTGTGTTGCTCCGTTTTAAAATTTCTTGCACAACTGCTTTTTTTCCCCGGATTAATAGTCTCTTCTCTCTGGATGAAGTACACATTTTTTTACTCTGAAGTGGTAAATGCATCATGGGAACAGCCATTTTCTTTTTTTTTTTGTAGGTAATCCTAAAAACACATTACTTAAGTAATTTTCATTAAATTAAAAGAAACCCAATATTATAATACTTGTTATATGTACTAACCTAAAAGTTCATTCTTCAGGTCTCTCTCAAAATCATTACTGGTAAAATGAATAGAACATATTCGGCTATGATTCGGATTAAAACTGTCCTGCCTCTTACAACGATTTATCCACTCCTTGTAAATTGTTTGTGAGAGTAAATTATTAGATTTTGGAAATGGAAAAAATTCGATATCTTTCCCTTTGGCTTTTACCCCAACAAAACTGTTATTGCAGCCATAAACTGCACATCGAAGACCAGGCATCTTTTTTTTTATTTAAAGATTAACCTAAAAACAAAGAAATTTAAGTATTTATATACATGCCTAAAAAAATATATTAAATTTATTACCTTTTGAGTAAAATTAAAAGTCTATTGCAGGCTTTAAAGTCTCTGAACACTAAACTACCACAAACACAATGGTAACGAACTATATTAATAAGTTAACACGAACTAACAACAACAAACTACGTATATAACGTCAATTAATAATAACAGTGACGATAAATCCTCTAAACGAACAATAATCCACAAAAACCACACGGAAAGTAAGGAAAATGAGCCGTTTTACACATGTAAACATAGCACGGAGGTAACGTAGTGACGTCACGTATTCGAGCGTTTGACATTTTATTTGGCGAACATAGGCTTAAATGGGATCGAGCAATCCTCTTGTATAAAATCCTTGGCGTGACCCCACTTTTTTATGGGTACCGTAATAAAAAAATATAACACTTCTTTCGAACCACATTTTCAAGTTTTAATACACACACTAATCTCAATTCTCAATCCATTCGCCCCCTAGAAATTCGAAAAAGTACAAACATTTTTTTTAGCTAAGAAAATATTAGATTGGAATTTTTTAGTTAAATTTAAATTAAATTAATACACTACTTTATTTTTTTAAAAAAACAATTGTAAATTAGTTTAAATATTTATTGACAAAAGAATTTAAAAATATAAAATATTATGTTAAAAAGTAATACATTTAAAAATTTAGCTCTGGAATTTTAAATTAAAGAAAATAAATTTTTATCTATCGGAATCAGAATAAAAGTTTAACAGTGCCATTAAAGCTCTATACAGGGTGTGCCATTTAACACTCCCGTTGCCGATATCTCCGAAATGAAGAAATTTATTTTAGTTTCGGAAATTGGGGTTGTTACGTCCATCGGATAGCTTCAAATTGGAATTAGAATTATTAGTTCAAATCTTTCTGTATAGATGGCGTGACGATACTAAAAAATTTTTTGTTCTCTGGAACGTGGAAATACAGTCCATCTGAAAGATCGTTAAATTTTGAGTAATTTTTGTAATATAAAGTTTTTCCCTACTTTTACTTGTTTTCGAGATATATCGACTTCAATATGCAATGAATAATATACCAGGAAAATCTATTATTTTATTTAAATCACACTGAGACAAAAATATTCTTTTAAAATATTGTTATAATAGCTTTATTCACATCATATACTAACTAACAAACAATAAATTATAAAAAAAAGAATGATTAACTACAGAAAAAAATTGTACACTGGTAAATCTTATAAGGGTCAGAGACGAACCGCATTTTAACAAATGTTATTAAAACATGCAGTCACAGGTGGCTCATGTCATTTGTGTAAAATAAAACAATGACAGATGACACATATTAGTTTTCCAATAATTACATATTTTTCATATTAATAAGCTTATATCAATTTTTTTGTGAATATTTGTTCGTCAATTCCAAATTAGATAAACCTCCTTAAATGACATGACAAACACTAATCATTCGGTTATTTATTCAAATAAAGAAATTAATAACATTAGTCATCATTTTAATGATTTTATTCGAGTAGATGCTCAAAAATACGGTCATTTGCACGAACACCGGCGCGACATCGTTTTAATAATGAAAATGTAATTTGTTCGAAATTTATTGTTGCTTGAATCTGATGAAAAGCATTATTTATTTTTTCTAATTTTAAACCGCATTTATTCGAATGTCGAAGTGTGTTTTCAGTTCATTTTCTAAGTTTTACTCGAAAAATTGAAAGACGAATCCGAAAATATCATGGTTGTTACCGTAAAGCAGTGGCGCACTATTTTATTTAGAAAAATATGCCACCGATACCCTGTATCTCCGCCACTGGAACATGTAAATTTTAGGAAAAGCTCTCAACATTTGGACAATGTTTACATAAATACATGTGCCCAATTTCAAATTATTTCACTTATTAGTAGTTTTTAAATTATTTAAAAACAATTAAAAATATTTTTTGAAGTGTAGCACCCTGTATCTTTTTAACGAAATTCACCAAAGAATACGAAGTTTCATTTTTGGTCACCATTTGTGAATCACCATGTATATTTAAAACTAGGTTTACCTTTATAGCTTTAAACTTGAATTGTGAAGGTTATTATTCGACCCTTAAATTTTTATCTGTTTTTAAATTATAGATAAGTACACTGTAAACTTAGACTTTATTATGTTCGCCTAATATTCGTTTCATTTCTTTATTTTTTTTTGTTTTTCTTGTATTAAAAGGTTTTATAAAAACTATTTCTAAAAAAAATTAATTCACTGTACCTATATTTCTACCTAGAATTTATAAGTATTTCTCTCATCTTCTCTCTTATCTTGCCCCCCCCCCCAACCCTTTGGCTGGCGACGCCCTTGCTATGTACAACTTGTTTTAACATATTAATATCATTTTTTCAGGTTTCCATCTTATATTTAAAAAATATACCACTAGACTACACATCGGAGGAAATTCATACGATCATATGCAACGCAGTCGGTGCTCAGCTGGTGAAAAAAGTGCACAAGATGCAGAATTATGCCTTCGCGCACTTCGTGAACCGTCGCTCTGCAGAACTTGCTTTAGAAAAGCTCCAAGGTTAGTTATTCTAATGGAGATGGATATATTTTGTTAATTATCTATAACTACTAAAAATAAATTAGTTAACACATTTATAAAAATCAATCTTGTTTTTTTTTTAATATGTTTCGAGATATGAAATACCCGTTTATATTTTTTATTTGCATCATTTTACAGGACTGGTACTTTCTGATAAGGACGAACACCATCACAGCATGGCAATCGAATGGGCGAGACCAAGGCGTTTTAGCAAGAAGTTCAGACTTTCCAATACCCCAGATAATTTTTGCAGGTATGTGGACGTCGCGCGTTAAAATGTTTCTTTTCCGTTCTTGGAATGTTTCTGAATAATTTTTTCTGTTCAGATCGGTCCCACCGAACATCAGGAGACTGGTATTTCAAAAAGTGGCCGATGTTACTTCAAATAGTCTCCTGAATCGCACAGATGTACTGTCTACCGATTACAATTCTTTTATAAGTGGAGTACCGGGCTGTGTAAGTTTTTGTTATAAATATTCATGTAACTATATACAGGGTGGTCCATTAACGGTACGGATCCGCTGTACATAGGAAACTAGACGTGCTACGATTATGAGGTAAAAAATGGGATTTTAATAAATAAGGCCAAAAGAAATTGATTTAAAATGTTTTCAAGTTTGTAACTTCACCGCTAGGGGGCGCAACTGCTACAATATTACGGAAAATTGTCGTTTTTTCGAAATATCACTTATATAACCAAAGTTGAAGATACACTTTTTGATACACTGTTAAACCCTTCACAAGTTTTGTTCGAACTTTTTTTGTTATTACCATAGCAACGCCAATATGAAGGACGCCATCTTGAAATTTTTTCGATCGATTTCAAGAAACGACGGCTCATTTTATAAAACTATTAATAAAATTTATTTTTATGATATATGGGAATAAAAATATTATTTTCCTCCGCAACGGTAGATGACGCTAATCAGAAAAGTTTTGTAATTGTCTCCGTTTACTAAAAAATTAAATGCAACGATATGGTTTTTTTATGGCTACCTAACCTATCCGTTTCTAATTAGCGTCGTCTACCGTTGCCCAGGAAAATAATATTATTATTCCCATATAAATATAAATTTTATTAATAGTTCCTTAAAATGAGCCAAGATTTATTGAAATCAATTTAGAAGTTATGATAATTTAAAATTTTTTAAGATGGCATCTTCATTGACGTTGGTAATAACATAAAAAAAAAACTATAGAAATAGAAAAAGCCATAGAAGACAAGACAAGGATGGCTATAATGAAGGCGTCTAATAGTTAACGCCCATTTCGCCATTCCACAAATAAGAAGTGGAAGTGGCTATGAGACGCCTTCATTATAGCCATCCTTCTCTATCGCATGGATTTCTATGGCTTACTTTATCGCTCTCACGTAACTTCAAATAGACCATCGGTACTTTCCTACCCTGTATATACCGTAAATTTTTTAAATTAAACTTATAATAAATATGGCAAATCCCTCTATCTAAACCATACTATTACTGATGCATTGTACCGATGTGTGAAAATACATCAGTAAAAACGCCAGAAAAAAATGTATTTTAAAATAAATTTATGTAGATACCTATAAATCACATTCTAATACCTGTTTGCTTTTATTCCTCTTATTTCTGCCGAAGAAAATGAAATGCTTTTCGAAAAAACTCCGCAATCATCATGGAATTCGGTAAATTGTCTGATTAGGCTTTAGCATAACTTTGTTCGGTCATGTTACAAATATTCTTGAGAATTTTAAAAAAACTAAAAACTAATGATTATTTAAAATAACAAATTAAGATTCAAAATATTATTTAGGTAGTAAATAATATTATGCTACGCGCGGAAAGCTCACTTGAACTAAACGTCGTAAAAATGAAATATTATACCTACACAGACTTAATTATTTTGCTACATAGGTGCATATTAACCTACATAACAGAATGGAAACCAGTTAGTAAATATAACAGCACATCAGTATAGTTATCGTATCGTATGTAAACTAAAAATAAAAAATATTTTTAAGAAGTCATAGGACCGACTTCGTTTTTTAATGTGGAACGGCCAGTTTACTTACCGATGACGTCGCAGCAATAGCAAATTTCAATGTAGGATTTAGTCAATTTTCGAGTCGAATTTTTCACAAAAGATTTTATAATTAATAATTTTAAATAAGGTCATATTTAAATATATGAACTAAAATAAAAAATCCGGCAGGTGCATCAGGCCTATTACGTAATAAAAAACTTCGTAATAAATTTGAAAAAAGTCACTTCGAAAACGAAACGTTTTCTGACCGCTGATATATTGTAGGAACTCTTTTTGTTGGTTTGTTATCCGTCGTTAAGGGCCCCATATTCTTTAAATAGTGTTTTTCGCAAAGACAAATAATTTCGAACATTTAATAACTGAATAATCTAAAGCTTATCAAATAATAGGAATGTTATGTCATGCCACCTGAGTATTTTCAAAGACGCCGTAGTAAAACGAATAAACAGGTGCAAAAAACGATCAAACCATCAAGGTTTTAGGTACTGAAATCTACGGAAATACTAACTTTTTTGTATATCATTCCACTTGTAAATATTCTTTTTACTTATTTACTTGCTTAGTCCTACATATAAAATTGTTTACTTTTATTTATAAGTACGTGAAAATAATTCTTAAAATGTGGGGTTAGGATAACAGCAAACGCATGTTTTACAAACGCTTTTTTTAGTTATTATTTTATTTGAGTAAATTTAAATGGTAACAATGAATAAACAAAACATCAAGGATTTTATTTTTGTGCTTACTTTTGTTCTACACGTTTTACTTTTAAAGATTTCAGTATCTAAAAACGCCAGAAATTTCACTATTTCTCGGCCAGAAATATGGCCACCTTAAAGAGTTTAATGAAACATTTGAGTAACATCCTGTACATATGTAAACCCTTTCACATTTTTTTTATCATACATTTACATGCTTATATTACAAATACATTGGAAACATCAACAATAATGATTAATGAAATATTGGATTGGACACTATTTCCAGCGTCAAAAAATATCATTTTAAATTACGATACGATTAGATACAGGGTGACCTATTTATTCGTCAATATCTATGTATAAATTTCTAAATTTCCGTTCTTTAAATAGGCCATCCTGGACAAGTGTCATTTTTATTCAATTTTGGTCATTACAATTGCGACTGCTTTGCTTTGACTGACACTTATTTCAAGTACCCAAACAAAAATGGCAGCTGTAAAAGAGGGACGACTTTTGCTAGGCTATACCTGATGGCCAGGCCCCTCCTAAAAATTCGTATAGGAATGGCGGCTTCGACAAGTGCCTTTGAATACCTAAGCTAGAAACTAAATACATATCACCTATCTTTTATTTATTTATCTTCAATGTTATATTATCTTATAATAAATTCCCAGGTTAATAATTTTAGAGAAATATGTATTTATAAAAAAAAATAGTAACGAAATAATTCTTAACGTTTTTCTATTACTAAAACTATGTCCTTTGATTTGCAGAGCTCCGTTTTGACCGACTGAATGATAACGGATATCGTGATGGATGACAATGGATGGATTATGTATATTTTCCTATCAATTTATGAATTTTGTTACTCAAATACATATTCTTTCAAATATAGAGCATTTTAAAAACGTAGTTTCATTTCCCGGTGACACTCATACACATTGTCTTTTTGGTATATTTTATAAAACGATCAATTTTTTGCAAGTGAGATTTAAGTACTTGGTTATTTTTAACAAGGTACAGTCCGTACGATGTTTGTCGAGATAGAATTCCTGCGTCACTTTCTTGGAATTAACCGCATTCAACACCCGAGGTAAGTGTATCGTCCTGTGCATTTTCAGTGTAATTTCTTGTTAAATAAGTCAATGGAGGTGAAAAATAAAAGAAAGGAATTTAATTTTCTTGTCGAAGAGCACCGTGTTTAACGCGTATAATTATTTTAATATTCTGAAAATAACGCGGGAAATTTCAAGGCACGCGTCAGCCGTGGTAAATTGTTGCAATAGTTCCGATAACAGAACTTTACTGGCTTCTATGTTAACAAATATTACACGGACTGTACATGATTCGTTATGAGTGACCAGAATAATATTTTGATTGAAAAAAAAAATTGGGGAAAGATAAGGATGGGAAATATCTCCAAAACGTTTTCACGAGATCTAGCAAATAAAATTGATAAAATCCGTAATTAAATAACAACGAGCATAATGCAATGTATAAAAAAATAGTTCACGGTACAGTTTACCTCATACTTTTGTGAACTTCGCTTTTCAACACCTATTTAACTAAAATTTTAAAAAAATGTAAGACTGGAATATTGACTAAGAAATATTTAATTTTACTAAAAAATATGGGGACGCACAGTTTTGAAGAACTTGATATAGAAAATATATACACGAATTTTCTGTATAATCAAAGAGGAAAACCATTAAACTAGATACTTGTTTTTCTCTCTTTAGCATTTATTTCGTTGTTTTGTCTCAAATGTTTCATAAATATTTTCAGGAAATATGTATACAGGGTCGGAAAGTCCCCATGGTTCATCGGCCATTACGTGAGAACGATAAAGTAAGTCATAGAAATCCGTGCGATAGAGAATAAGAAGTGGATCTTATTTGTGGAATGGCGAAATGGGCGGTGACTATTAGACGCCTTCATCTTTCTCTATCGCACGGATTTCTATGACTTCCTCTATCGCTCTCACGTAACGGCCGATGAACCATGGGAACTTTCCGACCCTGTATTTCAATTTTAAGAAAGCGTTTTTATACAAGGTGTTAACGAAATAGGTACTCAAAATTTGAGAGTATGTAAAATATGTCGAAATAAGATGAAAACCTTAATAGAGTTTTTGTCAGTGGCGGCCCCTAAGGGGTAACTCGGGAAACAGTTTTGATTTCATAACTTCAAAACGGTTTAATATTAAATCACGAAATTTTGGAGTTGTATTACTATTTGTATGCTTAATAATCGGTATAATATACAAATCAAAATTTACTACAGGGGAGTAAGAAAATGCGGGACTATGGGGCAAATTTTGCAATTTTTTTGTACGCAATTTTTTCCACATCCTGAACCGAAAATACATATGAAAATTTATCATATATTGCATAAAAAAGGTACCCTTGTTAGATTTTAATAGCATGAACCGTTTTCTAGTAAAATCCATTTCAAAAATTCCTAATGCAAAATAAATGTATGAAATTGTTGAGGTTTTCATCACATTTCGGCATGTTTTAAACACTCAGATTTTGAGTACTTGTTTCGTTAACACCTTGTATTTCAAAAAGTTTTCAGTTTTATCTATACACCCTGTATGCAGACACATTCCTATTTTTCTAACCTAACAAATTCTAATCTATGCAATGTGATGCAACTGATCTGAATACCCATATTCCTAATTTCTAGAATTTTTCATAGGTACAGTCCTGTTTGTTACTACACACGTGCCACAAGCCTCGAAAAGGCCCCGCCGCTTATAACAAAAAAATGGACAAACAACTTATAGGTATTCTCAATCCAAATTCTAAGCCTAGTCAGTAGCGCAACTCACAAAATTCTTTATAAAAACATTTTTAATCATTTCGTATCTTATTATGTACAAATTTTGCAAAAATAATATTATTCTCTACATTTAACTTGGAAAATACTATCTCTACTGTTTAGGTATAGAAAAAAATAAACAGTGACGTTTATTCGACCGAGAGATAAAAATGTTTTTACCTTTAAAGTTGTGAATATATGGGGGTATTCTTTATGATCTGTTAAAACATAATTTTTGCATCAAATCATTATAATGCAGCATTTTTTGTGTAAACTTAAAAATTATAAAATAAAAATTTTATTTTTAATAGGTAACAAACATTTCACTTCACGTGACAAATGTCATAACAATAATGTAACAATGCGTTCTTTGAAAAAAATGCAATTGTTTCTAAAAATTTCCGATTATTTGTACTGGAACTGTTTATTTTTTATTAAATAATAATCTGGTGGTTTGTAAATATGTACTTGAATGCAACCCCTCATTTCCGAATGATAGACGAATTGTAATCTTAATTAAATATGTTACGCCCCTGGCAAAATATTTCTCATTATTTGTTTATCTGGACGTTCAAAGCTTTGACGGGGTTTCCGATTTTCCATAAAGGGCCCGACTAATTTATGGCGATCCTGCAGGTGTCCCGCAACTACGTCGCAGTAAGGAAGAATGTAACCAATGAGAAAGCGAGATGAAAAACCGTAGCTCCAATTGCGTGTGATTGTCAGAACCCCTTCCAAGAATTTAGATAGAGATACTAGAAACTAGTTAATTTTTTGAATCTTAATTTTAAACATCATTCAATTTTATTGTTTTTCTCGTGTTAGTTGTGGGTTCGAAAAATTCAATATGAGTGATACAAATAGTGACTATGTTTCGGAAACTGTAAAATTTCAAAAGCTACTGTATTCTCCAATGAAAAAGAGGGGTTTCCTCCCTGACAACGGCTCGGAGGTATTTGTCCGTCACATTCCATCAGAGGAAACGGAGTACGACTTGCTCAAGTTTTTCCAAACCGTTGGAGAAGTCTTCCAGATACGACTGATGATGAACGAAGATGGAACTTTGAACCGCGGCTTCGGTTACGTCACCTTCTTCGACGCTTCCATCGCCAAGAAAGCCGTGACCGCGTTGACCCTTTTGCCCTACAAGGGCACCCACTATCTAACTATCGAAAGCTCCCTGAATAATTGCCGATTGTTCATCGGGGGAATACCCACTTATAAACGTAAGGATCAGGTTTGGCAGGAACTGAGCTCAAAGGGCGTGAAGAACATCATCGACGTTATCATGTACCGGAGCTACAGCGACAGGGCCGAGAACCGCGGATTCGTTTTCGTGGAGTTTAGGACGCACGAGGAAGCCGCCCATTTCCGGGCGAAGTTCGGGAAGTCTCTGAGGCTGTGGGATGGCCCTGTGGTCGTGGATTGGTCTGTTCCTATTCCGCAGGTGGACGAGGCCGTTATGGGCACCGTAAGTTTTCTTTTTTAATCCTAATAGTTTCATTTCTCATTCGATTTATAATTTTGTTGAAATAAATCATCGGAAATTTTTTAAAATTATGAATCTAGCGAAAATCTTAAATTAATTTGCTTAATTTTAGAACCTGAAATTTGAGTATCTAAAATAATATGGGTAATTATTTACTTTAGTGGCACCACCTCCAATTTTCACAAAATTTTGTCTACCCCCCTATTTACGATGGTGCTGAACACGAATCTGAAATTTTTTTTGTGCGGTCTGTATATTTTATGTAGCTTTCAGAACATCTGTAATAAACAATGAACATTGTTTAAGAAACACATTTTCCCAAAATTTGAACTAAAAAAATATGTATTTAATAAATAAAATTATAGTAACTTTATGTGGGATGAACAGAGTTGAATGAGAGTGGGGGAACTCAATGTTGTCATCACGAATTACAAATGGCGGATTCAAACTACAAAATTTTTATTTATTAAATACATATCTTTTTACTTGAAATTTACGAAAATGTGTTTCGTGAACAGTGTTAATTGTTCATAACAGATGTTCTGGAAAGCTACATAAAATATACAGAGTTGTACGTAGTGTTATCTGAAATATCCAGGTTAGAATTTTGAAAAAATTTTTTCTCGAAAACTAGGTTCGACCGCACAAAAAAAACTGCAGATTCGTGTTCAGCATCATCGAGAATAGGGGGGTAGACAAAATTTCGCGAAAATTGGAGGTGGTGCCACTAAAGTAAATAATTACCATACAGTTCTACGCAGTGTTATCTGAAATATTCAGGTTGGAATTTTGAAAAAAATTTTTCTCAAAAACTGGGTTAGACCGAACAAAAAAACTTCAGATTCGTGTTCAGCACCATCTAAAATAGGGGGGGGTAGACAATGTTTTGTGAAAATTGGAGGTGGTGCCACTAAAGTAAATAATTACCTTCAAAATAACATACCATAAAATCAAGTGCCTCAGGATATTAAAAAAATAATTTTATTCCCGTGAACTTGGTTCTATCGTCTTTTTGCTGACAATTTAAGCATATATTTTGGGATGCCAAAAATATCCTGGTCTGATCAGTTTTAAATAGATTTTAGTATTTTTGACTAATGATATTGTGGGAAACAACTACTCTGCTGGCTACAGGCATATAATTATACCCGTAATATCTAGTAAACAACTAATATAATTCGTCAGCAGAATCACCAGATATTTATATACAGAGTGATTCAAAAAACCGCGGACAGACTTCTAGGGTAAGTAATACCTGAAAAATTAAGACGAAAAGTCTTAATAAACATAGGGTCGCAAATGCCTCCTTAACGAGATACAGGGCGTTAAAGTTTCTGTAAAATTAAAGCGTAAAAATGACAAAAAGAAGCTTATAATCTAGTTTACTTAACTCACTTGTACACATTGACATTAGTGACAGGCGATGTTCAATTTTATTTTGAATAGCACAAGCCTACTATGCGAAACTAAAATGAAAGAAAATAAAATTGGATTTACAAATTTTTTACAAAGGTGTTTCTCTTAAAAATGGTTGCTTTAATCCATATTTTGCAAGAGACCAATTCGATAGACAATTGAACACTTTACACGAAAATAGTGCCCGTTTGACAAAATTAGCAGTGGCGTAGAAAATATTTTTAAAAAAGGGTCACGTTGACCCCGTCTCTACAATACTGCTGTTCATAAAATTTTGAGCAGTACATCAAACATTGGTCTTAAGGTGCTAACTACACTTAGCAAATTTGAAATATAAATCTTCAGGCATTTTGGAATTATTGCAGACAATGTTTAATTTTACAGAAGCTTTGACGCCCTGTATCTCGTTAAGGAGGCACTTGTGACCCTATGTTTATTAAAACTTTTCGTCTTAATTTTTTATGTATTATCTACCCTAGAAGTCTGTCAGCGGTTTTTTGAATCTCCCTGTATAAGATTTTCTTATGTACTTTTTAATTTTACACATAATGACTGAAAAACCAAGCAAAAAATAATAATTTATCCGTATATTTTCAGGTAAAAATTGTTTATTTAAGAAACCTAGACGTTTGCCAAACAAGGGAGGAACTGCAAACTATAATATTGAAATTTACTTCAAAGTGTACGATCGAGAAGGTGTATAAGTTCAAAAATTACGCTTTTATCCATCTTACAACAAGACAGTACGCAGAACGATTGATCGAAGACTTAAAAGGTAAGAAACGTAAAAGCAACTATTTTCCAAATCTTGTGGAAACTACATTGCAGTCTGTCTCTAAAAATACAAAAAATTGGACACATTTTCACTTCTTTCATTATTCAATAATCTACAGAATGTCCCGCATAAGAACCGACACAGGCCAGGTGCATATAGGGGTGTCCAAAATATTGTAATTTAACCAAACTTATCTATATACAATGTTGCACCCCTGAGGAGTTATTAGCCGCTAAAGTGGGGCCTTAAATTTTGAAACATTTTTTTCAAACTTGTCAGTTAGTCATAAAATTATTTTATTTCAACAATTGCCTCTGATTGTTGTTGAAAATGACTTTACATTTAGCGAACAAGTTGATATGCTACTTGTGCTGGGTTTTTGCGAAGGAAATTGTAAAAGTGTGGAAGAATTGCTGAAATAAAATAATTTTATTACCAACTGACAAGTTTGAAAGATAAATTCATTGCCTACTACTGACTTTTTGATTATTTTCTAATAAACACTGTTAAAATCATGTCAGTCAATACGGTTTTTTTAGAAAACCATAAAGTTTTTTAAAATTTAACGAGTAAAAAAAAATTAAATTAAATTCTGCTGTGAATTAATATTACTATTTTTCAATTTGGTCAGTGAAAAAAAAGTTTCGAACAATTTTGGAGGCGAGTCATCCCCAATGAACACCTTGTAGTGCTTCAATTAACTTTAAATCGTAGTCAAAGCAGACCAGTAATAAACCTAAATCATGTACCAAATTTGGTTCTTCTGCGGTAAAGTGTTGTAGATATTAATTTTTTTCGAAATTTAAGGCCCCACTTTGGGGGCTCCTGAGGGGTGCAACTTTATATATAGGTAAGTTTGGTTAAATTGCAATATTTTGGACACCATTACATGCACCTGGCCTGTGTTGGTTCATATGAGGGACACCTTGTATATTGCCAACTAATAATGTACGTGTTGCTTTTTAGTACATTACAAAGATACCCCAGTCGAGGTAACTTGGGCAAAGCCTCCTAATAAGTTCACAACTCAAGACTACCGACATAGTAAGGTGTAAGTATCTGTTGTAACATATTTTTTGAGAGTACTGAATTAATAACTTAATTTCTTAGGAGCCACTTGTCCTCTTATTCGTACATGAAAAATTTTGAGAATGGATCTCCCCAAAAGAAGTTGAATTCGTGTCAATGTAGCTGTTGCAAATCATCTAAAAGCTTTCAGGTAAGTGTCTAAGAATTCAATTGTATCTTTTATTAGTAATACTGTAGAACAGATCTACTTTGCGATTATTTATACAAGATATAAATTACTAAATATATGTCCAAAACTTTAAAAAAACGTAAACATTTAAAAATGTTTTCATCAATATTTAATTATGTTTTTTTATTAATGTGTATTTTTATCCTACAACTTTTTTTGATAAATTTACAACTAAAATCCAACATTTTCTTGTCAATTTCAGGGTAAAGCGACTTCGCAGCCTAATTTGTAAGTATTGGAAACATCATTAACTTTCAGATATATTTCTTTATCAGATTTAGTATTGAAACATGCTTTAAATTCTTGCTATGTACAAAAAATTAAATATGAGTAGGATGAGGGAAATGAATGTAAATTCCAAACGGTTTCAATAGAAAACTAATTGTTTGAACATTTTTCGTCTTAAAAATCTGTTTTTAATTCTTCAGATCTCGAGTTAGCAGTTCATCATCTATATCATCTCCAACTAAGAGAGCTATAAGAAGTATGAGCAGCCCGTATGACAGTTTTTGCAGAGAACTTTTCACTGATATGAACACTATTCAGTCGCCATCAGAATTTCCAACAAATATTTCGGTTAATTACGATGCTCGTATGTCACTGGGTGATTTAGACCTTGTTGCAAGGAACGGACATGATTTTGATGATTTACAAGTAAGTTTTCTATTATATGTTATAAAATGAGAATTATTTTGCCTCTTTTGGATGCATACTTTTTTGCATCTATAAAAATAATATTGGTAATGAGTTAAACAATACCATTGGCCTAAAAGAATCGACCAAAGATTCTTATTACCTACTTTAACGTTCATAAGATTAAAAATTTATATTGGAAAAAAAAACAATAGTTCCTTTTTTATAATTTACACTAAAAAATACATTCTGTTAAAAAGTATCCGGAATGTTGTGTTGACTGTTTTGTTTGACTATCGTGGTGTTGTCCACACAGAATTCCTTCTCGATGGAGAAACAGTCGACAAAGGCATTATGAGGCATCACGATGATGCACCATCACACAAAGTGATAATTGTGAAAGAATTTTTGTCCAAAACCTCTACAAATGTCATCGAGCAACCACCCAATTTGCAGGATATGACCCCTGCTGAGTTTTTCCTCTTTCTCAAACTCAAATTACCATTTCATGGAAAACAGTTGATAGAAACAATCGTTCAAGGAGTTGAAGTACATACCGGATATGCGTTTAAAAAGTGCTTTGATGACTGGGTGGTTCGTAGGAAAAAGTATATTGCTTCAAATGGGGCCTACTTTGAAGGAGACAAAATAAATCTTGATAACTGAAAATATTGTGTTTTCTTGAAAAATTCTGGATACTTTTTTGACAGAATATGAACCAAGATGCTAGTTTACTTTGAATATAAAAGACCAAATTAATGATTAATATTCATTTTATACAACTGATTTCAGGAATCAATTTCTGGGATAGGAATTTTGTAAGTATAATACACTAATTATACAGGGTAAACATAAATTGTCTAGATATTTTTAGGATGGATGAGTACATAAAAAAGTAAGGTAATTTTTTATATAAACGTATCTCTTTAATGGAAATAAAAATTAAACCAGTGTATCTTTCTTATCTTTAACAATTTGTAAATCACTATTAAAAAAATAGATAAAGTAAAAAGTTGAGCTATAAACATTTCCTATAGCTACCTACCCCTTTGCAACGTGGGATCACAGTAAAATATATCAATCGTTATCCTTATTTTCCGTTTTCAGAAAAAAAACGTTATATAAAAAGATGGCCTTATTTTTTTGTTTACCATTTCAGTCCTATGAATCTACGCAACAATTTAGATCACCCAGTATATTTTAGTTCCGCAATTTTAATCTTAAAAATATTTCTCTTTATTTTAGTGATCAAACTGTGCCACCACGTCAAATTACCCTCTCGGAAATTGCAATAAGTTTGTCTCCTGAAAGTTTTTGTGGAGACATATCGCCAGTTACAAATGTTGCACAGTCAACTCCCAAATTACTACCTAGATCAACATTTCCATCCCGAACAGATCAATTGACAAATTTTCAAAGAAACATGGAAGAAATTTATGGCAGCAGCAGTCCAAACACTGAGATTTCTCCTAGTTCTTCCTACGGTCACACTATTTCACTGAAAGATTTTGAAGTCGTACCACGAAATATGACTTTGGACGACATACAGGTAGATTCATTTGATTTGAAAGTAACAAAACATAACCAATACCCAATTAAATAAAAAGTTAACAACTAGGAAATTATCAGTAATCCTTGGCTATTCTGTTAGTTATTAACTTGTATATAAGATCGATTGCAATTTTTTTGTTGATTGTTGAAAAGATAATATGAGGAATGCAGATGGGTTTAAAAATTGGTAAATGTAAAACGGGTTTCACAGAATTGTCTTACCTTTTTTATTTTTATGTAAATTTTAAGGGCAATTCATTTTTTAGGACTTCGTTTATGATATGTTTGATTAAAAGGACCGGACAAAAAATAGATTAACAAATTGATGGCATGATGCAGTTGTTACTTCAAACTGGTAAGTTTTTTGTAATATCAGCTGCCAACTGTGGGTTCTTGAGAAGGGTTCCACATTTACAGGCTGTTACAAATACATTTCTCACTACAGGGGTCTCGGAAACGGTAAGAGGTATGATGTAGAAAAAACGTAATTTTGGAAATCCGTTTTTGTTTCATTTCAACCTTGTTTGAGGAGATTTTGAAAAAAGAAGAACACTTTCTCATGGCAACTTTTTGCCGTCTATCGAATGGCATAATCAATTTTTATATGTAACGTTTTGTCTCTTCAGGACCATCATCAACTTCATTTTTTTTTAATACGACCCTGGTAATTTTATTACATTTTTTTGCATGCCATCATGACCCCCAATACTGTACTGCCTCAGCCCGAACCAGATTCAGACGTTTTGCCTCGAAAAATTCATCTTCAATGTATTCGTTCCAAATTTATCTAGATTTTTTATTTAAATTTCTATGTTTATTAAATTATATACCTACATTATAAGTGTCATTAGACCCTATGAAATCTACCTAGTTATTTAAACTACATATTACCATCACACGTTACAATAAAACATTAAAGTTTTAATCTCCATCACCTCGTCATACATAATTCGATAAGTTGTTGCGTCAAAATTAAAACATAATTTTAATATCATTATGACAAATTAATTCTTAATCCATATGAATAACAAAAACTCCAAATGAATATTATACTTTAAAAAATTACAGTAAATGTTCAAAAACGTTTTCGTTTTGTCAAATATTGAAAGTGAAGATTAGCATAATATGATCGGAATTTATTATACCTGTAACCGCAACTGTGAACGATCATATCAGATGTATGTGTGAATATTTTGAAAAAAATTAGATCGCAATTTGTTTGAATTTTGAGCACTCAAGGAACCTAGAAATAACTGAGCACGGGATTGAAACTAATAATGTTTTATTGTATCTGTGATAGTATTAGTTTAAATAAATTGATGGATTTCGCAGGGTCTAACAACACTTAGAGTGTGTGATAATTTAATTAACATAAATCTAAAAAAAAATTAGATATATTTGGAACGAATACGTTGAAGATGAATTTTTCGAGACAAAACGTCTGAATCTGGTTCGGGCTGAGGCAGTACAGTATTGGGAGTTATGAAGTATTACAAAAAATGTAATAAAATTGCCAGGGTCGTATTTAGAAAAATGAAGTTGATGAGACAAAACGTTACATTCAAAAATCACCTTGAACAAGGCTGAAATGAAACAAAAACGGATTTCCAAAATTTCGTTTTTTTTTCAAACTTTTCAAAAACTAAAATGATTTTTTAGAGGCTTAATGTTGATCTCCTGATTACGCGACTTTGCCCTCATTTAAGATACTTCGTATCTCTTACCGTTTCTGAGATCCCTGTAGTGAGAAGCGAATTTATAACATCCTATATTTGTGTAATATTTTTTGTAATTAACTGATAAATACAAACGACCATTTTTTTTATTTTTCTCCAAATTTGCATTTTCTTAATTACATGAAGTTTGAAAAATAGAATGTGTATAACAGGAATAAGGATTTGAAAAGGATTTTTTTTTAATTTTAAGATGCATATATCACCACTTTCATCCCAATGCAAAATAAGTCGTTAAAAAACATGTATTTTCAGTCTGTAACTGATTCATATTTTTTCTTTTTTTTTTTTCAGGATTTCCAAATAAAAGGATGGACACTTGCAGTCAAACTTTTTTTATATAAAATCATTTAAAATTAGAACAAAGCTTAGACATTTAGAATTTAGAATAGATATAATGAATACATTTATATTTTATGGTATTTTATATACATACTTTGGGAATATAGTTATACTTTATGTATATTTTGTATTTAAAATAAATAATCTATATAGCTTTTAAAATTATTGTTTTATTTTTTGACCAGCCTCCAAGTTAAGAAATAGATTTTATTCTATAAATTTACTCTGCAAAATATAAAAAACAATCTAAAAGAGTAATATTTTCCTTAACATGTTCAATCTCAATGTATAAAGTATTTTACATTAACTTTTTTGCTTTTAAAATTAATTTTTGATCTTCAGGAAAAAAATGTATAAGTATTTGATGAATTATTGAAAATTTTTAAATAAAATTTTGTGTACATAGAGAAAGTACTAAACAAAAATTAACACCACTGCTCTATGACATAGGTGCAGAAAGCCACCTTTTATGAGATACAGGGTGTTGAAATTATCAAAAATAAAACAATTTTTCTAAATATCTGGAAAACCGCTTCATCAAATTTATCCAAATTTGGTACACATTTTTTTTCGAATATTTCTCCTAGTTCTGTATGCACACAGTCCAAATTCAAAAACCAGTGGTGGAGAAACAAAGACGTTTCCTTATTTAGAGTAAAACTTCCACGCCACTGAATTAATTGGTAATATGAATACATTTTATAACTGTCTGAAATATTCTGGATGAAAAAACATTATATTTGTCAAAAAGTGAATGGTTTACGAGTTATGAGACATATTATCCAAGTAAATAAAGCATTGAAATAGGGAAAAATTTGGGTGGTCTAGATTTTTAATAGACAAACTTCGAGAAAGTACTAAACAACAAAAATTAATATCACTGCTTTATGAACCTAGGCGCAGAAAGCCACCATTTGTGAGATACAGGGCATTGAAATTAACAAAAGAAACAATTTTTTCAATCATCTGGAAAATCGCTTCATCAAATTTATCCAATTTTGGTACAAACTTTTAAAATATTTCTCCTAGTTCTGTATGCACACAGTCCAAATTCAAAAACCAGTGGCGGAGAAACAATGATATCGTTTCCTTATTGAAAGTAAAACTTTTATGCCACCGAATTAATTGGTAATATGAATACATTTCACAACGGTCTGAAATATTCCAGACGAAAAAACACTTATTTTTGTCGAAAAGTGAATGGTTTACGAGTTATGAGACATATTATGATGCGGTTTAGTTTAGTAGTTTCCCGAAGTTTACCTATTAAAATCTGGGCCATCCTGTACAATTATTTTTATATTTTGTTTTGTGATAAGAACGTATGTACCTAGTACTGTACTTAAATAAATAAATAAACCCAAAAAACTGTTAATTTTTATAACATACCTGTGCAGCCCTCTAGAATTCAAATTTCAAATCACTGTTCGCTCGTATGTTATTTTCCTTGATTTGTTCAATTACGTTAAATGGTACATTCGTACCAATCGCAACTACCATGTTTGTTAACATTAAGAGAGAGACAAACCAGGAACCACCAAACACCAAAACATATACGAGAATCGAGAAATTGCTTTAAATCTCCACTCAACAGAAAATAGAACATCGGTGAATGGTTACCTGCAGTTATTTGTGACGTGATTGAAGTTTTGTAATCGGCATGAGTGAGAGGTGGTGGGAAATGGGTTTTTTACCTTCCCAATTAATTCACTACTTTAATAATACACCGATGTATGTCGACCCAAATGCATTACAGCAAAACGTATGTGCCAAAAACATTGTTTACTGTAGACCCGACATGCAATTACTTAACTTCTCCGTTGGGCACAGAATGATCTGCTCCAAGGGCGACTTTGCTCCATTCTACGATACCCAGCAAATAAACGGCCAACTCGTTTCGACGCTGAGAGGAACCCATTGCCCTAAACGAGGCACAGAAATTTTCATGAAGAACATCCCCCGAGACGCCTTGCTCCAGGACATCCTGGAGTTCGCTATCCACTGCGGCGACATTTACCAGATACGGCTTCTGATGGATTTCAGCGGTTACAACAGGGGCTACTGTTTTATAACATACCTTCACAAGAATGCGGCCAGGAAAGCCGCGGTCACGCTTAATGGGAATCCTCTGAAATCGTCACCAGTCGTCGTCAAAATATCATTCGACAATAATAAGTTGGAAATGCGCGGAATTCCGCCTGGAATTAATCGTGGTGAGATATTTAGGACCATGTCCGGAATCGGCCATGGGTTGCAGCAGGTCCTCACCTTCCGGAATAATCCGAATGGCCGGAATGTTTGTGTGTTAAAGTATGACACACACAGAAATGCCCTGGAGGCCAGGAGGAAGGTTTGGCCAAAGGTGGTGCTGTGGGGAAGGCAGATTGAGGTCGATTGGGCCGTGCCACACGAAGTTCTAAATGTGAGTAATTAATTGCTTTTTTTAAGCACCGAACTCATAATCGAAGCAACAAATTTTTATTAGAATGTAAAGCGTTATCCAAATCTACATAGTTTTGCTAGCAAACATACAAAAACATTCTGAAAACAAAACATTTATACAAATGCACTTGTACTTTTTTGTTTTTCAAAGAAACATTTCCCTGCAAATAACTGCTGTGAACATACATCTATTTAGAAATACCAGCAAATTCAAAATAATGCAATTCTAAATTTTGAATATTGTAAATGGCATAAATGGATCGATCTTTTTAGGATAGGACTCGATGACTTCGGGTTTTCGCGATCATACTTCGGCTTCTTGTTTGAAATAAAAAATATACTCGTATTACCATTACCTTATACTCAAATAAGGATTGTACAATTTCAAAGTCAAGGGCGTCGCCAGCCAATGGGCTAAAGGGGGGCAAGATAAAAGAGGATGAGAGAAATATAAATTATAGGTAGACATATATAACATTTTTAATACAAAAAAAAAACATAAAATTCAACAAAAATTAGGTAAAACATAATTTTCTCGAATTTTTTAAAAATTTGCCTAACCATTATTAATAAAATCTTCACGGTTATTAAAAATAAGCTTTCTGTGTATACTCATCATTGCTAAGTCATTGAGATAATTTTGTACCATAGTATTTCTCAGCCAGGTTTTTATTATTTTTTTAAATTTAAAATTCCAGAGCTAAATTTTTAAAATATGAAAATTTATTACTTTTTAACAAAATTTTATATTTTTAAATTGTTTAAAAAAAATAAAGTAGTATTAAATTTTAAAAATTATAGGTAAGTAAATAAAATATTTTATTAAAAATTTCCAATCTAATATTTTCTTAGCTTAAGAAAATTTTTGTACCTACTTTTTCAAATTTCTAGCTAATGTAGGTATTACAATTGTATTAAAAAAATAAAGTATTAGTAATTTTTAAAATTATAGTTAAGTAAATAAAATATTTTATTAAAAATGTCCAATCTAATATTTTCTTAGCTTAAGAAAATTTTGTACTTTTTTCGAATTTCTAGCTGCCCCCCGCCCACCCCCTTGGCAGCGCCCTTGTTCAAAGCGATATCATCACATACTTATTCATTATTTAGAAGCTCCACAAGAACAATTATAACCTTATACAGGGCGGTGATCGAAAATAAAATCTCGTATTCTTTGGTGAATTTTAAGGTATAGTTTTTATCTAGGATGCTTCGTTGAACAGATACCTACAGGGTGTTACCGGAGCTGTTAGAAGAAAGAATAAATAATTTTTCATCAGATTCAAGCAAATAAATTTCGAACAAATTACATTTTCGTTATTAAAAATATGTCGCGCCTGTGTTCGTGGAAATGGAGCATTCGAGCATTTACTCAAATAAAATTAATTTCTTTATTCGATTAAATAACCGAATGATTAGTGTTTGTCATGTCATTTAACTAAAATTGTTTTCAGTTCGTTTTTACTCGAAAATCAGGCTTTTTTCGAAAAAAGTAAAAGAGTATAAATTTATAGAACATTGAAAGATGAACCGAAAATATCGTGATTGTTATCGTAAAGCAGTGGCGTACTTATTTTATTCAGAAAAATATGCCACCGATATCCTGTATCTTTGCTACTGGAGCATCTAAATTTTAGAAAAATGCCTCATATTTTGGACAATGTTTCCATACATATATATGCCCAATTTCAAATTATTTCACTTACAAGTTTTTAAATTATTTAAAAAATAAATAAATATTTTTTAAGTTTAACACTCTGTATCTTTTTAACAAAGCGTCCTAGATAAAAATTTTATACGAAAGGGGAGTATTTTTCTCCAAAGAATACGAGGTTTCATTTTTGGTCATCGTTTGTGATTTGTAAATCGCCCTGTATTTTCCAAAAAATAATATTACATTCGAAATTTTCTACAGGTAAGTTTTTGAGTGTAATTAATTTTTCATTTTGAAGTTAGATTTTTTTTATAATGTTTGTCTTGTATCGAACGTAAAAATTAATTTTACAAAAAATATACTCTTGCTACAAAACCACTGTTTTTAAGAGACGCAATTCCAAAGTCAATCAGCTTTTGTCCTGAATAGATTTACAAATTGAGCAAACTAATCGGTCATACTTCAAGTAGAGTTTCCTTGGATGAAAATGAACCGATTTAGATCAAGGTGGCTTGGTATACTACTTTCTTAAAAAGTTATGGTTTTCAAAAAAATTAAACAAAAAACTAATATTTTACACCTTGATCGAAATCGGTTTATTTTCATCCAAGAAAACTGCCTTGGAGTTATCGACCATTCGTAAATAGAAGCAGGTTGATTTTGGGATATTCAATTCCCTCCGTTGGACATTGTGATACAAGACACGCAGTAAAAGATCTAACCTCAACAAAGATGACAAGGAATGTCATTTTTAGCAAATTTCAATGCAATATTAAAGACTCATTTTTAACGCCTTCTCTCTCAAAAACAAAAGACGGTAGTCACCCTCATATTTGTAGCTGTCGTTATATTTTAATGGAATTAACAAATTTTGATAGTGGCCTAAAGCCTGAAGAAAATGTGACAATTCATTCTCCATTAAATGCTGCATTTTATTCCTATTCTTAAAATCTGCCTTACTAACTCTAAATTTCGGTCCTGGTTACAGTCCTGCTTTTAGGGGTTGAAGTCTAAGCAAACTTACGAGGAAATATTGAAACTCGGTCTGAAAATACAAACATCTAATTTACTTTTTTCTTTGTAGTCCAAAAGGCTCTATTTTCGCAAGATCCCAGCAGGCACCACTAAAACGCAGCTGTACGACGAAGTGACAAACTATGTTAAGCCCGACACTCTACTAAACATGTTCCTTTACAATGATTTGGGTTATTTCTTGTTTACAAGCGAATCGGCTGCCAACAGCGCTTTGATTACGCTACGCGACGTCCAGATTTGTGGAACAAATCTTGAATACAGCTTCTCCAGATTTGTATCAAGGTAACTTAAAAATGTGTTTTCGGTAAACTATTTTTTCTGTTTGTTACGATATTAAATAGGAAATAAGTAGCCGACAGGACCGGCTTTAGATATTTGCCTGCACTAAATAGAGTTTTGTCGTCCCACATTACCTTAAGCCCGTGATAAAAAACAGATTTTTTATTTAGATCAAAATTTGTAATATGCCGATGTAAATTTCTGAAAATTTTAAGAACTTATACGAGGGTGGTCCCAGAAGTACCCGGCCTGACCTAGAGATGGCGGTAATTGTTTGAAAAATATCACTGTATTAGAAAGTACACAATCTATAAGGCATATGTTTCAAGTTTGAAGACGCCATGTTGTTTAGTATTTGTTTGGCAGCCATCAATAGTGAACGTTTTCAGTAAATTTGTAAAAATGAAGACCAAAATTAATGAATTAAAGTTTGAATTGCTACATCATACACCCTATTCGCCAGATTTAGCCCCCTCGGATTATTTTCTGTTCCCAAACTTGAAAAAATGACTCAGTGGTTAAAAATTTTCCAACGATGGAAGTGATGTCGGCAGTTAATGGCTATTTTGAGGAGCAAGATAATTTTAATTATAAAAAGGGTATCGAACTTATTGAACATCGCTAGGAAAAGTATATAGAGCTGAAAGGAGATTATGTTGAAAAATAAATATATTTTTTTCCAAAATTTTTGTGATTTTTTTGTTGGGTCGGGTACTTCTGGGACCACCCTCGTGTTAACTAATTACTTTTTATTAGAAATGCATGAAGTATTTTTTTGCCGAAGGTTATTAAAGTCTATATGTGTTTTGTTTGTTTTTTTCCTGCTCCTCAAAACCTGGCCTGCTTAATACGAATTTATTATAAATTTATAGACAAATGAATCATATTTGCGGTGGAAAAGTATTAAATTTCCATTTCTTAATATATATTATGCTGAACCTATGAGAAAATATTGATGCTTCTACGCTCGAAAGATATGAGAATGAACATAAATCGCAATTTTTGGAAGAAGTTCATATATTTTATTTTGAGAACTTCTTGATAAATAATATATCGAATGCCCTAGATTAGAAAGAAAACTTTTCTCGCTGAATTCGCCTTACTTGTCACGTCGTTTACGTTAGTTGTAGATTCTAACTTTAAACACGTAGTATTGATCTGTCGAACTCAGTTTATAGGTGTCTCTAACCCTGTGTCCTATATGAGCGTCGACGAGCAACCGGCACGTCTAGCGTGGAGAATCTTAAAACAAAGGAATACACTTACTTAACATGTTTTCTTAAATTCATATTCAGAAACTATGCATCGCAATTAATGTGCAACGAATCAGATTTTTTTTTTTCAACAATTCCTCAAAATAATGAAAACGGATAGCAGGTAATCGCCCGATAGCACGTTGTGACGTCATACCACATTAGCGACAAGCCCATATACCTGTCTGGGTCTCGTACATTATATCGTCCCTGTCCTCATGTAATGACGTAAATAGATGATGACGTTTTTGCTAAACGCATAAGTGGTGCAAGAAGGGGTAAGTAACAAGTAACTTGTCCCGCTCTTGCGCTAGTTTATAACACAGGACAAGTGCTTTTATCTTATAGTTCAGTGTCTACTAAGTCTACAGATTCTTAATTTGCAAAAAAAAAAAACTTAAATTATACCACAAATAAATAATATGAGAATAGCTAATAACGCATAGAGCAGTCTGGTCGAGTGGTGTGACGTCACAAATGTTCTGCGAGCCCATTGTATACCCTGCTTCCGTGTGACCATCAAAATATTTGGTAAAACCGCTTTTGCCACTCCAAACTACAAGCTCACGTGGGACACAGCATCCCCAGTGTGATGTAATCTAATATTTTGAATGGACTGCTTTCAGGTTGTCTCTAGGGTGTTCCAAACAGCTCTAAGTGCTTTGCCAGTCACATTCTAAACTTAGGTAAGACAGTATGATATAATTTTTTAATAAATGTCATTTGATGTAAATCGGTCGTGTGATTAAATTTAATATGTATGAGCTTATATTTAATAAGTCTATACCGCATTTCGTATGTTAATTATAACTTCGAATACCATCTCCAATATAAGTTACAGGGTTTTCGAAAATTGTGATCTAAGGTCAGGATCACTAACAGCTGTTTTCAGATTTTAAAAATGTATTTGTTTATGGAAACAGGGAGAAATCGTCTGATTTTATAACTTCTATTAAAATGGTCATTGTTATTTATTATCATGAATTAAAGAGTGAACAAACCAATGAATTGTCTAAATTTTAAGGTTAGATAAAAACAGCTGATTCATTCATCCCAAAGTGTGTCGGATTCAAAACATGTGATTAAAATCTGATTAACTCGACCTCTTTCCGAACGATTTTTACGTTTAATTGGTTCCATTTCCGAACGACAGGATCACTGATCCTTAAAATCGAATTAATCTGATCACAATTTCCGAAACGCGCTATAATTTCTTTCAAGAAGAAAACGTAATTATATGGCATGGCATCTTTTCAGGGGACCTTTTTTTAAATAAACGACAAGCCACGAACTCAAATAAAATATTACCGTATATAGTTTTTTAGTTTCGCTAATAAAGAAGTTATAACTGAAAAATAAATATTAACTGAGTTACATAACCTTAAAGTTATTCGTTTTAATTTTGGGTTAAATTGAAAAAAGTAAAACAAATATTTTCCAATTATGTGTAAAAAAATAAACTACATTAAAATCTATGCTTGCCTTCGGGTCTGTTTTAGAATAACTCTTATTGGCGGCATGCACAATGGAGCACAAGACCAAGTGTTGCGGCATACAGTAACATTATATATTGTAGTTGTACTTACAATAATTACAATAATTGAAAAAAAATTGGTTGCATTCCAGTGATTATTTTTGGTATAACTATATTAAATACTAATCGATTTCATGATTTTCATGTAGTTGTTTAACGTTGTTTATTGTGCTACACATGTTTTAAAAATCTTTGTTTTAGTGTTTGATTATATACTGTAGTTTCTTTTTTTCCTGATTATGGCATAACAGCCGAAACTAATTAGAAAGGAAAATAAATGCTTATACTGAATTAAAAAGGGACACTAATTTACTACATTAGTAGGTATTACAAAGTATTTTCTTCAAGAAATAAAAAATTATTATTGTTAATTAGATTTTTTCATATACCTAATGCTTTTCCAGGCACAACTGTCCAGTTCTGTCTTCAGGAAAAATAGTTTCAATTGCTGTTACAACTCCAAGGAAGAACGTTGTGTTTCAACTTTTTTTTCTCTTATCGTAAAATTGTATTGTCTTTTTACTTTATGTTATAGTCTTTTAAAGGGATTCTTATATATTTTTTTATCTACAATAAAGTTTTATTTTCAGTTAGTAGTGCTTTATCTGTTTACTTCAGACCCGAGTAAAATGAAAAGTAAATAGCCTTTGTGCGAAAAATGTACGTTTCACGCATTTAGGCGTTTCCTTGGGTAATTAATTCCAACTGAATCTAAACCATCAAAGAAAGGACCGTAATTAATTGTAAGACTAAGATAATGAAATTTTGTTTCCATTGTTTACAAACAACACCGTTTACTAAACAGAAACGTACCTGGCGTTCTCTTATCTGGAAATGGGCTAATGAAGAACGAGATGCCAAACAATGGATTGCGGGTTATATAACGCTTATATTCGGGTGGCGAATAGATAAAGCTTTGTTTTCCTCCACGATGCGAAATTGAAAATCTTTTTGTACGTCACTGATTTTAAATCTACTTGTAAATGTAGTGCGATATATTATACGATGTGTGATTCATCTCATTTGTAACATTGAACTTACAGGGTGTCACAAAATAATTCCATATGCCTTTTGTCATTTAGGCACCTCTTTTTTAATACAGGGTGTCGCATCTAAAAATATACTAAAACTAATGACTTGTTTTTTTGATACAGTCGTATTTCAGTGGAATGCATAGAATCATACCGGAACACTGTTTGCATTTTGGCTAAAAAAATCTAAGTACGATGAACGGATAAAAGTAGGTTTGTCTCCCTAACTTTTCCCAATGCACGCCTATGATTCAAGGGCTGGTTTGTATATCAAGGCGTCCTTCAATTTTTTTCACTCTAATCAAATATGTTAGAAAATTTATAGTTTAACTTTCGTAATCGTCAAACTAAGCCCTAAATTTTGCAATAAACTGCTCCAATACGCAAAACATTTAAAAGTAGGCAGAGCAATAAGTAGGTACTGCAATTCCCTTTCTTCAGGTCGTACTTCAATTTTTTCAATCAAAATTGCACAAAACATGTAATAGTATTGAATAAAAGCCCATGTTATTTCAATAAAATACATATATTAAAAAACAACACTTTAATAAAAACTTTTTTTTAAATGTGTCAATTCTTTTCGACTAAAGAATTTATGGTAAACAATTGACCTACTTTTTGTAACACCCTGTATAATATATGTTAGATGTTCAATGTTCATGTGATGATAAAGGTGGTGATTTTAAGAAATGGCAACACAAGGGTATATGGTATTATCGAAAATCGTAATAATTGTCTAAATCTAATCAATTTACACCGTTTTTTATGAAGAAAGCAAAGAATTAGGTCTTTATTATTGTTATATTATACAAGGTGTCCCGAAATTAATGCAACAAAATTTGATTACATATTCTTAAGACAAATTTAGGGAACCCATATTTTTTATTTTTGCCAAGTGCCCCCTCTTTCGGAGTTACAGCCCCCTGAAATTCGACCCTAAGAATAATCTCATTTTTATATCTCAGAACCCTGTTGTACGAGAGTCACTAAATTTGGTACACAGGGGTTTTATGATATGTGGAATCTGATGGTTCTACGCTTTTTTGCGGGGAAGCCCCTTAAGACAATTTTTCGTGGACCCCCTTGACTTTGGAGACAAAAAAATTTGGTCGCATATTTAAATTTATTAAAAATTATTAGTCCGCTAGAAAGCCATTAAAAGAAACTTCTTTGTCTCTTGATACTTTTTTCGTAAAACGCAATGTTTTCAAGAAAAATGACAAAATGTGATCGAATTCATATCGTGATTCGCCATTTTCCTCAAAAACATTGCGTTTTACGAAAAAAATATCTGGAGACAAAAAGTTTCTAAATTCAATGGCTTTCTGGCTAACTCATAATTTTAAGATACAATACTACTCCCCCAATAACTACCTACGTCACTGGAGTGTAAGTATTTTGGAATAAGTTATCCATGAAAAAATAGTCTCCACTAAAAAAAAATGTCATCCAAATTTTATGACTAAATATTTTTGCCATTGGAGTTACAGCAAAAATCATAAATATTTGAAACTCGTAACACCCTGTATCTCCGTAGGAGAGCGTCCTATCAAAAATTTTTATTTTCATCGGTAGAATATGCCATTAAAGTTTGGCAAAACTTATAATTATCACCCTGTATAACTTTATTTAAATAGTAAATTATTTTCAATGAATTGTTACGTACACTACCATCTTCCGGTAAAATACAGAATTATAGTCTTTTCGAGTACCTTTAATGCAGATTTCTGTTAATTATAAATTTTATTATTTTCAACATTACCGGCAGCTATAAAAAGTATGATAAATTTACATTATTTGAAATCATTTGGAGATCATGGTCCCTAATTGTTTATTTTATTTATATTGTAATTATTATATTAGACAAATTAAAAGTAACTTATTAAAATTACTTCCTAAGAATCTCTTTAGTATCAGGGGGCGTAGCTCAGATGGTAGAGCGCTCGCTTAGCATGCGAGAGGTACCGGGATCGATGCCCGGCGCCTCCAATATTTTTTTTATTCTAAAATGGAATATAAAAACGTATTAAAATTAGTATTAACCGAGTAAAAATAATACTGTTTTCGGAAACAATATGTGTCGATTATTTGAACTACACTACTGGAAAAAATGGATCTAAAAATTTTCTTAAATTTTTTAATTCGTTTCGAAGTGAAAAATGGTCGTGTTGATTTAATAAAGAATCATTTTGACGCTAGTTTTTTTGTAAATATTTCTAAACCAGTGATAGATTTTCTAAAAAACTAAAGTCATTGTTTGCAGTTTTTTCAAATTAATGTCAGAGATGAAAAAAAAATGTTTTCTTCGAAAATCATAACAGGTCACTGTAGAGAATTTATTCAAGTTTCCAAAACTCTCCTTGAATTTACTGTGCAATAATTTCTTGCAGGGATATCGATGATTAAAGACAAAAGTGTTATTTTTCATTTAATCATCAAATTGATGTTGAATAAATAAGCTAACCGACCTCTGTATCGATTGAGTTTGAAAAACTTTTCATAAGTCCGTGGACAGACCTAAAAAAAAATTGGGAAGATTCTTTTCTCGCGGTATTTTTTTTGATTATTCGATAACCCTAGCTCAAAAAAAAAATTGTCTTGAAACTAGAGATTTAAACCTTCAAAATACTTTTTTTATCATCTCGATACGGCAATTTTTCACTAAGATCCTTCAGAAAATCACTAAACAAATTAATGAAAATTTGTTGTTCCTTTAATGTTTTCCAGTAGTGTATATACGTATGAGAAGGAATAAAATAAAAATGTTACCTTTAAGTGAACTATAAATTATTTGAATCCAGTATTACCTGAAAAGAAAAACAGAATTAGAACATAATAATATATTTGAGACACGTAAATAAAATTGAGTAGTCCACGGGGCAAAGTGAGCATTTCCAGAGGTCAAAAAGTAAATATACATAGGTTCATAGACACTTCACCTTTTTATTCTCGACAGGACATTTTCAAACTGTTATATCTTCGTAAGAAATCGTCCTAGTTTATTTGAACTTTTTCTTTTAATTTTGACCAAGGAAAACCCTCTAGATACTTTAGAAGTTTACCTGCCGAAAATTGCAATTTTTCAGGAAATTCGTACATACAAATGATTCGTCTTTGACGTCAGTAACCATAGGCGGGGATGGGGAAATAATTTTTTAGACGGGGTCTCTATATTTTATTATTTTCTTTAAAAATGATGGTTGTTTTTATGGAAAAAAATATTTTGTTGAAATGTTAACCGCAATTACAAAACACACAAACATTTTACCGATTTTTTTGTCAGTAGTTGAATTTGTTTAAGGGATGATACATGTGATATATGTATGTACCAATATAGTAAATGAATCAATAGTAGACACTTTCTGTATTATTAATCAGAAAAAGGATTACACACAATTAGTACATTCATTGATAATTTTACAGGTACTTTTATTATTTATTTTTATATATTATTATGTATGTACACATACATGAAGTATAGTCCTTCCGAAGTCAGTTGAATATGCAAAAAAACGTCTGGTAATAAAATTTAATTAGTTTCATAGGCGTCCCTAAAAAAAATTTCTGCTAAAGGTAAAAAATTATAATAATTTGTATATAATGTGTAGAAAATTTCTATTATATGTTCATTTGGCCAACAACATATTTTAATTATTAACGTCCTCAAACAATTTTATTATATTGGTGGTAAATTTTGTTTTGTTCCGTTTCAAAAGGTCTCCAAAATGCCATGTTGCGATAATATTAGTAAACAAAATATCCCTCTTATTTCTCCCTTTAACAATTGTAATATGAATGATTGATAGATGGTGCCTATAATAAATTAAAATTGCCTGATTCACACCAAATTCCGCACTGCAGCACTGCACTGTTGGGCAATTTATGATCCACCTGTCGCCTGCTGTGATTTATTGCCAGAAGCCCAATACCGTTGTGTTACATTTCGTTTGCCCGCGCTCGCATTCTTCAACTGGTCGTATACATTTCTACCACCTGCACGATAAGTATGGGTATAGCTAAATAAATATGGGAACAAATTTTTCAAATGTTTCAATGCCGAGTTGCTGCTTAGCGACCGAGCCTGGTCCATAACATACCTTGAAATTATAGGTTCTTCAATTGACTTCGGAAAAACTATACACACCATTTGTTAAAAACGGCTCAGTGCCATCTGATTGGTCGTTGCGTCAATAAAGTGTGATATTTGTTGCGTATCATCATTTATGAAGAGCGGCACAAAATTTTAAGCATCTTTAATGCATTAAATATACAGGTATACTGGATTCCATCGTTAGCTACCGAAGAAAAATAAAATATTCACAACCAAAAACAATTTTAGATATTTTCAGTATTATGTCAATTTCATGTCAGATTTTCTATACTATACTATACTATACCATACTATACCAAGCTAGCGCCTCAAACTAACCTCTCGTCCAACCTCCAGCTAGACCTGCTGATGTCGCTCCAAGCGCTCATGCTCCTGTTCCTCCTGGGCACGAACATGGACCTGCTAGGCCGCCGGTCTAGCATCTCCGGGGGGAAATTGACCCTAGCCTTGGATACGGGCAGCGAGGGGGACTGTTCGTTGTTGGGCAGCATCTCGTACGTCCAGCAGTCCCCCCCGCCGCCGATGCCACCCATCCTCGAGCTCCTTCTGCTGTCCAGGCTGTCGTCCGTTTGGGGAGCCACGGTACTGGCTCCTAGCGAACCCGAACTACTTGAACTTAGGAGATCGATGGTGGAGATTTTGGTAGCCCTCGAAGGGCTACGAGACGGTTATTATTCGGATTTTTTTTCAGAATTTCCGCACTAGCGTTTTAGTTTTGGGGTTATTTCAAAGGTAATCAAGTCGGAGAAGTGAAAAAAATCATCTTGAAATATCGTTGTTAGTAGCTGGCAATAAAACCGTTTCAAGAGGCTAGACTACAAACTGGTTTTAAATTTATCAATTTTTGGTATAATTTAATTTAAAAGTTTAAATTTAAGCAGAATCTGATCCTGTTCCGAACGCTTTCGAAGGACAACGGAAGTTAGCGTCCTTTGTGCAATTAAGATACCAAAGCAAAACCGCTACTGCCAATTGACTTCACACCTGGTATGATATGACAGGATGGTAAGCGGGTAAAAAACACACTGTCGCTTTAATTCGGGGAAACGGGAATGGCCGAATACGTCATTTTCTGTAGGATATTATGAAAAAGCATATATGCAAATCAAGAAAGTTAATATGGTTAGAGCCTACTTTTTATCAGGAGAAAACAATGATGTTGCAATATGACGATCAGATGGATTATCCGACCTTTCACAAAATTACACACATCGCATTTTTCTGAGAGAATTCTTCAATGAAAAATCGGTTAATACCAGTTTCAGGTATCTGTCAGTCGAGTAAATATCTGCTGGAAATGAACCAGCCGCAAATAAAAGCAAAAGTTGGGCAGTTAAAACTCGATTCAGAGTTTGAAACCCTCTATTATCGGTTAAGCCTCAATAAATAACCACCGGCGCGAATAACGTCTATTCTACCCCTCCTACAGCTCGCTAGAGCCGTAAATCGACTGTGAACTGGCCGCCTTTGATCGATCCCGTACAGAATTAAACGCTAATTGTTAATTTAAGTTGCTGCAGCAGTGACAGGTGAATTGTCGGGTCCATTGTCGGGACAGCAGGCCGGTCGATTAAATTTTCATAAAGCCTGTTTGCAGTACAAGTTAAATTATAGTGAGAAACTGTCCGTTTGCACAAAGACGTCTGTACAGTGAGACGTTTTGTATACTATAATCTTTGGAATACTAAAATACAGTGTAGCAGTATCACAAAAATTCAGTCTATATTGTGGTTTAAAATATTAAGATAATAAAAAATTCAGTTCGGAAACTTTTTATTGTCCACAGCTGTAGTTACCTAGAACTGTAATTAATTAGTGGATGATGAATTTAATATTGCTTTCAGTTCTTTATGTATTTTCTTAAATAAGAATAGAACTAATCGATCAAGTCATTTGTAGTATTAATAAAACATAGCCGAGAGCTGAATTTTAATACTGTCTATTCCTTTTCAACAAATGTTTTTTTATACAGGGTGTTTGTAAATAAGTACCAAATATTTTAGGAAGTGGTTAACGAAGTTATTTTGTGGAAGAAACTTCATGTAGGTCGAAATATGCTTCGTTTTGTTTAAATTTTAATTATTTATTTATTTTTATTAATTATTTCAGTTTTAAAAATATTGACTCGAAATTTGAAAAACGCTTTGGAAGTATAAATGTGCATTTTTTGGGATGATCCGAATATTTCTACTTGCACCAGTGGCGTTCGTGCGAGAATATTACAAATTTTTTTAATAAAAAATATGATACGCCACTGACTTTTACCGTTTTGATATTTTTTCAGAAATTCGCTATCAATTCTGAATAAAATTGATCTCTTCAATTTTTTTCGTAGAATGCACCGTTTTTGAGGAAAAAAATATATATTTTATTGCAAGTTGTGTGTATTTTTAATTTTTATTGATACATTATCTAGTACTAGTACGTTGCTGTCAATATTTCTAAATAAAATACAACTATCAAATTTCGAATCAATATCTTTAAAACTATCTGAAATAATGAATAAAAAAAAATTAAAAAATTAAAATTTAAACATTCTGTATCTCGAAAACGAAGACTTACTTTCGACTTACGTTTATATGAACTGTTTTTCACAAAATAACTTCGATAACCACCCCCTAAAATATTTCGCACTTATTTACAAACACCGTTTAGATCAAGAGAAATTACTTTAAAAAAATGGTTTAAGCGATATAGTGCAAATTTGATTGCCTACAAACTTGTGTTACCTTTTTTTCTAATGTTTATCGAATTTGGGTCACTGTTATGATAGGGGATAAAGCTATTCTACTATTTTTCTCTTGTTTCCATTAATTTCGAAAATGATTGGTTTACATTTATGCAGGAACTATTTTATGAATTTGTGACGTAGAATCTGCCAGGAAAATAAAAAAATATGGCAAAAGACCCAAATTTTAGACAAAAAACGATTAACTATTTGCATTTAAAGGAATATTTCCTAAGCTGTGTACCTTTTGTGTGAAAATATATTCTTCACTTTATATTTGTTTTTTGTTTTCGTCTGCTGTTTCAAGTTACTTTAATGTCACTGATCGATTAGGCCCAGTATCCAATTTCCTTGGGACTGGCTGTGGGGGAAACAGAATAAATGCGCTGTATTATTAACGGAATGATTTAGGCTGGTATCGATGAAATACGGTTGGATACTTATGCCCAAGTTAATTAGTGTTCTTCTCCCATTTCCTCTAGCGCATAAATAATTGGATGATTGTTGTCAACAGTTAGAAACATCTGAAAATACTTTTTGTATGGAAATGAGTGTCACTTGACGCAGCCACAGCTTATAAAAGTAATAAGAGGTAGATTCAATTCAGTACAAGTTTACTTGCAACTTTTGGTTTTAATAAACGGAATAAACTCGTTTGAAATAATTAAAATAAAACTGCAATAATTTTGATGAGACTTGATGCCCCAGAACAATTTTCACATTCATTATCTCTGTGTTTTAAAGAGACTTCATGTTATGAAAGAATGACTGATATATGTGACATCAGTTTGAATGGCTCCTCGTTTCTGTCTATATAAATGGAAGACAAATCCACTCGACAGCGATCTGTGTCGTTTGTCGAGTCGTCCAAAATTACGCTTACATCCAACTTAAGCGTAGACTAAAATTAATGATTCTAATTAAAGCTAGTCAAAGCAGCGAATAATTTTCAGGCCAGGCTAGAACAAAACGTAAATGGTATATTTTCAGCTTGCTATCTGAAGATGAATTAAAAAAATGAGCGGTTATCAAAGCAACTCCAACTTGTTTACCTCTGTCGATTAAAACCGTCCTATTTTTTACACTCGGTTATTATTCCACATTGGACGCATTAGGTTACACAATCACACTTATTAGAGAATGGGGACACAAGAACAGAGAAGTCACAGGTAGGTATTAGGAAAAACAGAAACAGAAACTAAATCCTGAGTCGCCGCTGCAATTTCTCAGGGGCTCCCAAAGAAATCGGGGGGGTGGGGCGACGTGTCGATTAAATGTCGTGCAGGTGTTAATTGGAAAGATAAGTTAAGTAGTCAAGCACACCGAAGATTTGCCCAAGTAAGGGTTGATCACGGGGACTGTCGGATTGCAGTAAGGGGTGGCTCTCCTCGCTCTCGCACATCGATCGGGGTAGCACCGACTGCGGCTCGCCGTTCGCATCATGCGGACTGCTGACTGCTGGTGCCTCCCACCCGAAAAGCTAGGCGGAAAAATTCACACGCACATCCTTATTGTGTGATTTGGTACACGGGGAACGTGCCGCTGATTTATCTCTGCGATAAGTGGAAAAAATCCGAGGTCCAAAGGTCAGAGACAGCTCTGAAATATGATGGGCAAATAGGGTCCCTTTCCATATTTTTTTTGCTAAAAATAGAACTGGATGTTTGCTGTCAGGGCCGGAATTAGTTGTGGGGCCAATGCATCTTTGTTTCGTTTCTTTATGGCATACAAACAGACCACTTTTAAGAAGAAATTTTCAGATCGACACAGATTTTCGAGGTGCGTTTTCATTTTTACATATCAGTGGTTTTTCAGTTTTTTATTTATTGCAATTTTATTGTATACCGGGTGGGGCATTTATCTTGAGACAAAATAATATCTCGGTTGGACCCGATAATTTGAAAAGAGTTGCAGACAAAAGTTGTAGGGTGAAAAGAGGCTATCTTCACATGACCTTGAAAATGACCTTAACCTTAACTTCAAGGTCGTTTGAAGATTATTTTGAAAAAAATGTACCAATCACCCCGCCAGAAATTTTTTCAGTCGTATACGCGGTTGATTATTTAAGAGTACTGGAAGTATTAAAAATAATTTTAATGGAAAACACCAAAAGCTGGTAACCTACAGATGCGAATACGCAGTTTGAAGTAATGCCGTCTGTGGTAGCAAATCCAAAACTGTCATTGCGCAAAAGGAAGTCGTTGATGCAACAAAATGTAAGTAAAGATACAGTTTCAAGAATTTTAAAACTAAATAAATACAAACCATTCAAACCAAAAATCGTTCACACATTGAAAGAAACGGGTTATGATAGGCGCTGTCTCATCTAAGGAGAGTTAGAAAAGGACCCTTTTTTACGAGGCATATAATTTTTTCCGTTGAAGCAACATTTTCGTCAAATGGAACTGTCTCTTCACGGTAATTTCGCTGGTGGTCTGAAGAAAATCCTTTTACAATAAAATCTCATGACCAATATTCATTTAAGACGAACGTGTGTTGTCGCATTTATAATAACAGATTAATAGGACCTTTTTTTTCGCCAAGTTATGAATGCCGGACGTTATTTACAGTTTTTACAAACTCACATCAATGACTTCATGGACGAAGGACGAACCACCCTTACAAGAACGTCAATGTATTTGGTTCCAACAAGACGGTGCCACATGCCACAGTACATTGAATGTTAGGGAATATATTGAACATATGTTCCATGGAAAAGTTGTTCACAGATATTCTGATCTTTTTTGGCCTGCTAGATCCCCCGACTTAACACCCCTTGATTGCTTCTTATAGTTCTTATGGGGTTTTCCAGAAAGGGCTGTTTCAAGGTGTTAACCATTTGTAGAGGATAATTTTAGAAACGTGCCAGGAAATTTCTTCACAAATGATAAGGAATGTATTGCTTGAATTTTCTAATAGAATGATTAAATGTATTGAACGAGAGGGTGGATATGTCGCGGCATTAGTGAAATGTGTGAAAAATAAATTTCTATCTATTTATAATATTAATATTATGTTAGTTACACAATTTAGTATTTGTATGTATTTTCTTATTTGCAAAATAAATGCACATGCATTAATTATGTTTAAATTGCAAAATTGTTAGAAAACATTTAGAAACGAAAATGTTATCCTGTGCTTCATAATCACAAGAGATATGTTCAAAATAGAAAAATTAGTAAAAAATAACAATTTTTTCCTAATTTTTCAATGTAAATGGATGTAGTTGTATATTTGAACGTAGTTTTTAGTTTTGATCAACTTTTCTTTATAACAATTTTCAATATTGTCAAATATAAAGGTACTTTATTCATATTTTTTGACAAACCGCGTATACGACTGAAAAAATGTAATATCTGATGATTGTATTTTAGATTTTAGAACATGCAGAACTTTTTATGAGGAATAACTTTTTTTCCTAAGATTAATAATAAAAAAAGTTTTCCGTATAGTACCAACTTAGTGAGACATACTGTATATGCAACACAAAGTTTTGCTAAATATATTTAAAAAACTGTAATAAGCTGATAACATTTTACTCGACAAAATGTTATCTTCTATGTGGTAACGACTATTTTAAATAATATGCGTGTGTTACTATGCGGAAATAAGTCGAAAAATTATTAATAATATCTTCAAAATGAAATTCATGTTTCGAAAATGTCCAAAAAATATATTTTTTTTATTACATGCACTGGTTTAAATTAGAATTTAATTTTAATTCACAAAATTTCAATATATTCGTTCGTTCATTCAGTTATAACAATTATAAAATAAGTATTTTAATAACACATAAATATTCTGTAAACTTAAATAATTAGAAGCTCTATTATGTGGAAAATGTATATAGGGTTCATAACACTATTAAAAATTATTAGTAAGCATTTATCTAAGATAGCGTTTGAAATTTTAAAAACATTTCAAGTGCTACAAGAACGAAGATAGAACACCCTGTGTAAACTTTCAAATGCAAATATTTTGAATGAAACGGGATTTTCTAAATTGGGCAATCTCATCTAATCGTTGAATATTCCCACTTTCAATTTGGTAATGGAATAAGAAAATGTTCAATCTACAAAATCCCCTTTTAAAGGGATCCAATTTTATTATTATTATCAACGTAAAAATAGATTTCCTTACTAAAGGGCTATACAGGGTCGGAAAGTCCCCATGGTTCATCGGCCGTTACGTGAGAGCGATAAAGAAAGTCATAGAAATCCGTGCGATAGAGAAAGATGGCTGTAATGAAGGCGTCTAATAGTCACCGCCCATTTCACCCTTCCACAAATAAGAAGTGGATTTTATTTGTGGAAGGGCGAAATGGGCGGTGACTATTAGACGCCTTCATTATAGCCATCTTTCTCTATCGCACGGATTTCTATGACTTTCTTTATCGCTCTCACGTAACGGCCGATGAACCATGGGGACTTTCCGAGCCTGTATAGGCTGACTCGTAAATGAAGCTGCACGGGGTAGATGCTCGTAGGGGAGGATAAAATATTGTGTTTTAACTGAACTTACCTCCATATCAAGTTGCTTTGTATAACCGCTAGATGAAGCTAAAGATTGCAGAAAGTTTGTAGTATGTCTGTTCAGATGTCGCTTTTTGACATAATAAAGGAGATAACTGCAATAGTTATCGCACCTAAAAAAAGATACTCAAATTTACAAAATTTGAGATTAATGCATTTATTATTTTCATAATAGTATATTCGAAGTATTTGTATTCTGAGAGGAATTATTATAAGTTTTTTAATATTTTAAAACCTTTGTTTAAAGATAAGTTGAAGGTTTATTTTATTACTTCCTTTAATTTTGAAAACAAGTTGCAAATTTATAAGAGAAATAGCAAAGAATTAGTACAGGGGGCGTAGCTCAGATGGTAGAGCGCTCGCTTAGCATGCGAGAGGTACCGGGATCGATGCCCGGCGCCTCCAACCTTTTTTTTTTTTCGAAAATATTTTGTTGTAAACACTACAAACCAGGATCAACATAAATGAACTGTATAAATTTTAATGTACTTACAGATTATATAAACAAATGTCATATTAATCAGTAATTAAATATCGAACTTTATATCGAAATACATATTTATTTCTGGTTTGGAGGGTAAAATTACCTAATCGACTGTTCAGATTAGATTTCAATAAATGCTTCTACCGTTAACTGCCATTATTAATTAGTTAAAATAAAAGCAGCCACTTTTTTCCTTAATAATAAAGTCACCGATTGAATGCCCCCCGACTACCTACGCTTAAAAGTAGGACTTTACTGACCCAGGACAACGTCAGTGCATACTGTACGAATATTGATTTATTAGGGCAAGCTAGGTACTAATTCTATTTCAATCGACCGCGTCCAAATCAAGCTATAACTCAATTTAATGAAATGTCTTTGGCGTTTGACGGAGATCGGGCGAATAAATCGGATTTTCGAAACTCAATATCACTCCTGTTATTAATTTAAAATGAACTGTGATGAAATAATAGATATACTCCTACTCCTTCTCTCCAAGAACTTTTAAAGCAAAGTCTGCGCCTACGCTGGAAGCGAATATCACTTTCACGGGTTTGCATAATAATCCTCGCATACATATTTATGAAATTTATCAGCCAATCGGTCGGTGCTGCCGCTTTGCTAGCGAAAAACAAACGATGCGTGATGATAAGAACCAGTCTGTTATTGTTTATTTCTGAATAATTTATCAGAGTGGGTAATTACGAGGAAAAATCTGTTATATACCCGTATATAAGAATTACAAATTAGTTTTAAAGGTTGTTTTGCAGTGTTGAGTGTTGGTAGTTGCGTCAAGATGATTTGTGTACGTATGGAATATATTTTGATCGCTGTAGCAGTTTTCGCAGCTGCTGTGGCATCTGGAATTGGCAAGTATAAATTTTTTGTTTTATACTGACTTGTTTGACAGTTCTTTAATTCCTTACATTTAAAAGGTAAGCTGTCTTGATTTTTTCGGAATACTTTTTTTTTCTTGTTAAAAATTTGACCCACAGATCAAAGTTACATTTTTTTAAAGTCGCATTGGATCCGTACAGGAGCCACCTAAAATATCAAAATTTATTTTTTTTGTCTATAGTTTCAAAACGAAAAACATTTTTGACTTGAAGATTTCTTCCGATAAAGTAGCCAACATTCTATCTTTAATAATAACCGAGACATCGAAAATAGATTACGCTGTAATGAACTATAAATTATAGATGAAAAATTTTGAACCCAAAATCCGAAATATTATACACCTAATTATTGTATTTTATATTCGACACAGGCCAAGATTTGTTAACAAATTTTTTACAGACTTGTGCAATTGATGGCTTTGTTGCAATCTAAGACTACGATGATAAATTTGCTTAATAAATATATGACATTTGAATTGAATTTTGCAACAAGGTGGGTAATTTAGATAAAAGAATTTGTTATCTAAAAAACGCATCCAACGAAATTTTGCAAAATAAATTATTTATGAAATGAGTAGTATGGTACTTTTTTATAAAAATAATAAAAAAGAAACAGAAGTAATTGATACTGTCATACAAAATAATAAGGGGAAATCCTTTCAACCTTGAAAACTTGGAATATACATGTACTTGGTTCTAAGTAGAATTAGTTAAAGGTATGTCAGTGTTTTAACTGTTTTATCGACGTATATAGTCATTTTTATTTGTGTATTGTAACTAAAATTTTAATGATGCGTCGTTAAACTTATAGTCATAACTAAACACCAGACATTTTGTAGCCACGATCAAATAAATAAACAGTAGTTATCTATATTATGCTGGTAAGCGACAATAAGCGTTGTAGTAGTAGATATAGGCTAAATCTGTGGTCAAGCCGTGTGCCGCTCTACACTCACAATACACAATATTAGTAACTGCCATAAAAACACGTGCCATACACTCGACCAAGCAAAGCGTCAAACGTACACACGTACAAACGACAATGGAATGCACGGACAACATCTCTTGGCACAAACTTGGCACGCCAAGGCGACAGGGCAGGCACTAGGGTGCCGCTAGATACGTATCGAATAAATTGATCGATGCGAAGCTTCAGATCAGAGGCAGACATGTAGGTACATGTCATTGTACAATGAAGCGGATTAAAAAAAAGTAAAACTGTTCAATGAATACAACAAACAAATAGCGACAGACAATATTTTGACTAATAAAACCATAAAAAATATTCACTATGTTCACTTCTTTCAGAATCGAACTTTTATTATGACGAATCGTGTTCTAAGGCGGAAGGAAATTGCGTTTTAGAAAAGGAATGTCCTCATCCAGTGGACAACCATTACAAAAGTTTGTGTCCTGGACAAAAAGATGCCGTTTGTTGTAAACACTGTAAGTACTCACATAGTTTTTTTAGATGTTAGAACGACAGAAATGAATTATGAAAACAACGTGCATTTAGTCTGTAATAAAACTACTTAATATTTAAAACTGGTATTATACGTTGCGCTTTTATGGCGTCACGAACGTGATGGCGAGTGCTGCAACTTTATTTAGTCTAGGCCTGGGGATATAAATTTGTTAAAACAATGATTTCCTCATCAAAACTAAAACTACTTTATATATTTTCTTCTTCGTTTGCTTTTATTCTATCGTGTCTAATTTTGTTTCAACATCTCGTCACACTATTTTACGTCCATCTCCAAACATCCCCATTTCGCTGAGGATTCCCGGATAAGTGGTTTATTTGAACAGCCCAAAACTGGAATTTTGTTGCTGATAGTAAAGGGATATGCTGATGGTTGGTCCACGCCCCAAATCTCTATAAAAAGTTGCCTAACATTGAGGTCAGATAAATAATACATTACCTAATTAGCGTAATGTGTCTCCTACACTAGGGATCAGTTTGTATTGGCGATGTCGCTGGAGGTATTTTTTTTATTAACCACTGACACCGGAAGCATGGTAACATTTTGGAGAATATAGAAAATTTATTAAGGTCTCCGTTTAGTTCATTTCAGTTCATCGTTCATTTTAAATTATCGCAAGTTTTTATATTATTTAAATTTCCTTGTTACAGTTCCGCGAGAAAAGTTAAACTGTTTCCAGTTGCACAACGAATGCCAAGAATCGTGTCCAGAACAGCTAGATCTTGGAAGGAAGGGCTGTCAGAAAGGAACATGTTGTGTTTTGATATAATGAAGAAATAATGTACTATAATATTAATGTGTACAGCCGTAGGCAAAAAAGTCTTCGACCTGCTGCTTTTAAAAGGATTTCTATAAAGAGGGGAGCTTGCGTGGAAAACTTTTTATTATCCGCGGCTGCATCCAGGTTTAAAAAATAAAATACCTATTCCAAACAAGATATTTTTACTTTAAACTTCATTTTTATCAACATTAACGGTTTTTTAATTATGTTAAAATTAGAATAAATTGTTTGCAATGTTTTAAATTTACAAATTCCGAGAAAGGGGTCATCCATAAATTACATAAGGGTATTCTTTCACATTTTCAACTCCCTCCCCATGTAAAGAAACCGTAAGATTTTTCATAACCCCCCTCCCCCACCTTACGTAATACATTACATGATTCAATTATTTTTTTATTATTATAAAAAAAGCTTTACAACTTCTAATTATAACATTTATTAATATATTTGTTATATTAGAGGAGAAAAAAATGAATATCGACTTTTTTGGTCACGAAAAACCCACGAATAAAATTTAGCTCTGTCGCAGTTGTCACATTTTAAGTTTACTTATGATAGCTATAATTAATGTAGATTATTTTATTACGTAAGAATTTCATTCCCCCTCCTCCCCCCCAAGTAAGGAATGATAAGAAAATGTTGTTACGTAATTTATGGATGACCCCAAACATAAATCAAAAACGAATTTTCGTAAAAGCCATAAAAAGACGATTTGTGTACCAAACTCAGTAATATTTTCGTTAATATGAATTACATTATGTACTTCTAGGACAAACATAAATAATAAATTAAAGTTATTGTGCCTTCACAATTCCTTGGTGGAAAAAATTGAACAATTCGTGGAATAAAGCTTGTAAAAGAGCTATTATCGTTATCAATTTGGGTATGTCTAACCATTCGAACTTTTATGTGTATACAATACGTGTCAGGTCTGTCTGTAAGGGGATGTTTGCAAAATAACTCACTTAATACACACAAAATATATCGCCCTATACAGGGTGATTCACAAACGGTGACCAAAAATGAAACCTCGTATTCTTTAATGAATTTTAAGTCTTTCGTATAAAGGTTTTATCTGGGACGTTTCGTTAAAAAGATACAGGGTGTTAAACTTAAAAAAATATTTTTAATTTTCCTAACGCCACTGCTTTACGGTAACAGTTATGATATTTTCAGATTCGTCTTTCAATTTTCTACAAATTACTATTCTCTTATATTTTTCGAAAAACGTCTGATTTTCGAGTAAAACTTAAATAAATCGAATCTCAACCCACTGGATTTCTTCTTATGGGGTGCTGTTAAACGGCTGATATACAGTAAACAAATTAATACACCTGAGCAGTTAGAAGAAAGAATAAATAACGCTGTTCATCAGATTCAAGCAAGAATAAATTTCGAACAAATTACATTTTCTTTACTAAAAATGTCGCGCCTGTGTTCGTGAAAATGGAGGTATTTTTGAGCACTTTTCAAATAAAATCATTAAAATGATGAGTAATGTTATTAATTTCTTTATTCGATTAAATAACCGAAAGATTAGTGTTTGTTATGTCATTTAACTAAAAATGTTTTCAGTTCGTTTTTTAAGTTTTACTCGTGAGGATTGCTTTCGGTGTGCAGCAAAATAAAACTGTCTTTATTGAACACAAAGTTAGTGAAAAAGAAGTGTGTGTCGGGGGAGCGTTCGCTGGAGAGTCGTCATGGTGTGGAGTCGCTCGCAAGTATAAGTATCTGGTCATTGTCGCCAATCTGCCGTAGTCCTCTTCCGGGAACCATATTCCGCGCTCTAGACGTAATACTTAAAATGGGTCACTTGCAGACATGTGTACCCACACTCGAAAATTAGGCTTTTTTCGAAAAACATAAGAGAGTAGTAACTTGCAGAAAATTGAAAGACAAATCCGAAAATATCATGATTGTTACCGTAAAGTAGTGGCGTACTATTTTATTTAGAAAAATATACCACCCCTTCCCCTTTATCCCCGTCACTGGACCATCTAAATTTTAGAAATGGCCTCAGATGTTGGACAATGTTTACATAAATACATGTGCCCAATTTCAAATTATTTCACTTACTAGTTTTTAAATTATTTAAAGAAAATTAAAAAAATTTTTTTAAGTTTAACACCCTGTATCATTTTAACAAAGCGTCCTAGATAAAAATTTTATAGAAAAGGCTCCCCCTAAAATTCACCAAAGAATACGAGATTTCGTTTTTGGTCACCGTTTGTGAATCACCCTGTATAGTAGTGAAGCTCCATAAAAGATTTATGAGCATCAGGTGAGTGGTTAGAATGAATAGGAACTATACTCGTGTTCAACACATTATTATATTAAATAGCACGTTTTATGCTTAAAATTTGCTTACCTTTTGAATAATAATTTTGCATAATTCCGTTTAGACTTTTTTTTGTCCATAACTGTACATAATACTGAAAATATTTTGTGATTTAATGGCGATAAAAAGATACTGTTCTTTCAACGTCATATGATTATAATGTATTTTACATATAATTCTTCTGTTTGTGTTTGTCTAAAGAGATGGGAAACAATGATTAAAATAACTTCACTTTAAAACAATTATCCTTTCCTGGCCAGAGCAAACCAAATCGATAACACATTATGTTCTAAAAATAAACCAATTTTAAAAATGATGTGTCAACCTACCCCTAAATAGAATATTGCATGGTAAAAGTTCACCTCACCCGACATAAGTGAACGCTAAATGTCACATATGTATTTCGTTTATTTTGTTCATGATATAATTACGAGACTTATAAAAACAAGTTAAATGTCAAACCAAATGTTAAAAAGTACCTGAGTACGAAATTGTATAATTTACAACTATTTACCTTTCCCCATCATCGTTGAAGGCCCAGTCTCCGAGAATGAGGTCCCTGAAGCGGTACCGCGGTGGTAGAGGCAGTGGTGTGACGGCCTCCATGTCTTTGTCCCTTCCTAAGAGGGCCATACTCCCGCCCTCCTCATGGGGCTTCTCCTCCAGGGTGCCTGCGCCCCTCGGGCCGTCTTGGGAGCACGAAGAAATTCAATTTGTTACGCCATAAACTACTTTTCTTAAACTTTTAGCCACAGTATACGCCCATCGCGAGTATTATTTTTTCGGCTAGTCTTAAGAGCATCGCAGTTATGTTTTTTTTTTAAGTGATTCGTTAACAATCTCTAAAACATCATTAATTTAAATGAGTTCCATCCGATTTTCATCTCACTAACACTTATTCCTTACTTGTCGTCGAGTCGGCTGGGAACACACCTTTCAGACAGTTGAAAAACGATAAAACAACGGAGCCGCGAGGCAGGGGTGAGATCTCGGCGCTATCACAAATTGGAGCACGACGCGTCGAGACGCCAACGACAGCGGAATTGAATGCCACGCGGTAAAGAGTCGTCACATGACTTGCGCCCCCGGAATGTTGCTTAGGAACAACGGCGCTCACCTACCACCACATGTTTTATTTAAAAAGAGCAGTTGTGACATGCAGGGGCCATCTACTTCCTGATACTGGGTCATAACCTATTTACCTGTACCGAATTGATTCATTAAATATTCACGTTAATGTCTAGCTGCACTAGACGGAAAAAGAAACGTTTCTTTCAAGAAAAAAATGTGTCGACTAACTAATACCGTCTTTTTTTATTAATATACAGGGTGTCCCAAAAGTGACGCCCCTCCTTCTAGGATTGGATTAAGGAGACAAAAACGAATTGAAAATCAAGAGTGGAAACATTTTCCGATTGTTTTCCGTTGTTGAGTTATTCAAAAAAGTATTCAAAAAACTAAAAAAGTGAAAATCCATTTTTTTGTCTCAAAACTGAAGTCTTTGCTTATGGGAACCAAAACATATAATTTATAACTAATAGTAGATAAGTATAGATTTCGATTGTCGGTTGTACCTGGGTGTAAGGAATTATTTTAACCTGAAAAGGATAGAGAAAAACATTTTTATAATAAACATAAACTAAAACCATAATATGCTTAAATAGTAGAAATTGTTTTTACAAAAGGTGTTCAAATAAGTTGCCTTCTACTTCAAGACAAAGAATATCAGGATTCAACATTGAAGCATGAACTCTTTGTAGCATCTCTTGGTCTATTAATGCGACAGCAGCGTATATACGGACTCTAAATCTTTTCTTTTAAATAACTACGAAAGAAAAATCTAGGGGATTCAGATCTGGTGATCAAGGAGGCCATGGTCCACCTCTTCCAATCCATCTGTCTCAGAAGTTTTGATTCAGATAATTTTATATTCGTAAACCATAATGTGATGGAGCTCGATTATGTTGAAACCAATAATTTAGTCTAACTGCTAACGGAACGTCATGCAGCGATGGCAATGGTAAGTTTTCATTTAAAAACATACAGCTGCAGCAAATACAGCTTTGAACTACATAAATATTTAATAACCCAGCCCAAATGTTTATTTTTAGTTTTTTGAATAATTTTTTTAATAACTCAGCAAAAAAAAATAATCGGAAAATTTTCCGCTTTTGATTTTCGATTTGTTTTTGTCCCCTTAATCAAAACCCATAAGGACGGGCGTCACTTTTGGGACACCCTGTATATTTTTTAAAACTGACTATATAATTGTCTTTAATCGGTGATGAAATGGGATAAAGCAACTTGATTCAAGTGAATTGTTTGTTGTATGAATGCCCAGTTGTCAACAGGTCATAAAATAAGAGTCTTTTTAAATCTTATTTTTACAACAGAAAGTAGTTAGTAATTATTGTTAGTTTGTAATATAATGTAATCTCTCGAATATGTTGCTATATCAGGAGTTTTTCAAGCTATGTATGTTTTCAGCCAAGAAAATTGAATAACTTCAAATATTTCGAATTTGCAACACCAAGAACGGTGACGACAACATTTTTAACAGCAAGGCGATGTTTCTCATTGTATTAGCTGTGTCTTGTCCAAATTTGGTTAGTGCAACTCTCTCGGTTACGAAAATTCAATACCTATGTACCTCAAGTCTCCAATATTGGTCCTTAATTATACCTGATGTTCATTAATGATGTGGTTAACAACTTAGGTGTAACACTGAGGGAAATCAAACAATAAGTTTTGCAAAGATAACTTGTATCATGATAGCATAGTACATTTTTTCTACCTTTTTTTCCCACTAAAGGTAAGTAGATAAATTATTGCTTTAGTTAACGCCTATTTATTAATGTTTAAAAATAATTTATTTATGACAAAGCAAAAATTGTATAACAGTGGCTGGATATTTTTTTAGCGCGTAGTAATCATAATTGACGCGCAGACGCGTGAGCTACAGTACACATCCATTTTGCCAGTAATATAATAGTAAACAACATAGTTTTGAATGTGTGTTGCGTATACATTATGTTAAGGATAAAATTGCTATGTAAAAAATTACAAGATTAATACATGCATATGAAATTTCGGATGAAAAAAAAACACGCAAGGAATAATTTCCATTCCGATAAAAAGAAACTACGTCGATATGAAAAATGTTAAATTCTGGAACTGTGTCAAGGGCATTTTATTGATGTTACGCTGAAGGTCGGCACGAGGAAAACTGATGAAAAAAACTAGAAATAGAGTGGAAAAAGCTTTTAAAGGGTTAGCATAAAAATTAAGGTCATAGCTGAATATCTTGCATATTTATATCTGTAACTATATATAAATTATAAATGTATATTATTTAGCAACATAAGAAAATATTGCAAGAAAAAGAGATTCGTAAAACAATGAAGCATCTGCCACATTGATTCCAAAACGATTTTAGGCATAAATGGGAGAATATGATTTTATATCAATATAATTGAGAGAAATAAACCGCAGAAAACGGCTGCGGACCTCCTTGTGCATATTTTTTCTTTGAAAGGGTAGTTATCACCCTCGCATCTAAACTGAAGCGGGCGAGTTTGGTTTCGGGTGAAAAGGAATAGCTATCGCTACGTATTTTCCAAATAACAAGTTAAATTGACAAAGGGTGGAGGGTTATGGTTTGCTAATGAAATCTAGACACGAGTTTTGAAATTTTGTATGTAGAGTAGAAACAGAAATAATCATATCGAAAATACTGTACCAAATTTCCTTTATATCACAATTTTTACACAACAGGATTCAAAACTCTTAAGCTGACACTGTTTCTAATAAAGTACAGAACAATATCTAACTTTCTAAAGGCATGAAAGAAAGAAGTAGAACTCATCCTAGAAACATCATGGAACAAATACAAATAAATGTATATATAAACTGTGTACGCTAAGGTAATTTACAATGTCAAGGAGCAAAAGAGTATTTACATATATTGAATCTCAACTATAATAATTACGTATATGACAACACGAAAAATGTTATCTCAATGCCCTTTACCGTACGATATTTGTTGACCCCTGCCAAGGTAATTTGTTCCGATAACGGAACTTTATTGGCTTATTTTTTTCTTGGAAACCTATCTCCATAAATATTGTACGGACTGTATATTACGCCGAAGCAGAATATATTAATAAGAAAAGACAAGTGAACTACTGAAGATTATATTTTGTATTTTTAGTTTGCTGCATTGATAACAAATAGTATTTTGAATAAATTGAATAAACTCAGTCCGCACCGTCTATAAAACCTTTAGAAATCAATATTATGTGTAATTAAGATTCAGAAAGCTTTACTTCTATTAATGATTTCGTACGGTTTAGTTGAAAGTTCTTGTAAACAATGAATTTATTGTTAATAGTATTAGTACGATAATTATATAGTAACTGGTTATTTAGATTGATAATTTTCAGACCTAAGAACTCGATTAGAAGAATGAAATACATAGTATCCTGTACCATAGAATTCTTTCAACCAATCGTTACTCGACATTAAGGATGCGGTTACTGGTTACGAAAGATTTCTACCGCGACTGACTAGGAAGTGGCGCCACCGGCTTTGGCGTGGAGATCTCTGCAACTAGCAATTGAAATTGATGTTTAGAGTGGACCATCTCAGTTTCTCTCCTTTCTGTTTCCACATATATAAAGATGGGAAATCGAATAAGTTAGATATTACCTAATTAACTACATTGTTCGTAATTGGATATAATTGCAAAGTTAAGGACAAACTACAGAATATCTCTAGAAAGCAGTATTGAACATTTTATCTGTTACTTACCGCTAGAAAATAGTTTTCATTTGATCTCGCTCTTTTTACAGGAAATATTTTGCAGTTGCAAACAGTGTAGTTAACTGTAACTTGTGAGGAAGCCTTCAGATACACCTTCTTTCGGACAAATGCTCCAAGTATCTACGCCATAAAAATTAACGCCTTCATATTGTCAACTTTATTATAGATGCATTCGTTCTATTAAAAGCTTTTTGTTTCTCATTACACATATTATGTTATACGTAGAACTTCGCATTAAAAAACAGGTTTCAAGAATAAAAAATATGGAATGTCAAATGTCGATCAAAACAAGCAAAAAGTGCTATACGAACGTCTTGGAAAATTATTTTTAAGGAAATACACCATCCTTTTTCTCCTCAACGAATGATACAACTTTTATATGAAAAAATATCCAGCAGTTTCTGTTAAAAGGGATCGCATTTAAACTTCTGCAATTTCAAATATCTTTTTTTATTTAATATATTTTTTAATGAAATATGTTTTCTAAACATATTTTTTAAGTATGAAAAATTCTCGGAAATAATAAATTATCAACTAAAAAAAAATATAAGTAAACAATCAAGTAATATAAGATTAAATAAATAAGATACCTACTAAGAGTTCAATATACCCCCATCATCGAACCCTCTGTATGAGAAGAGATACATAAGCTGATCATTTTAAAAGCATTTGATTGGCTATTTTGATATGCTTATTGTATGGCTCGGATAAATGTTTTCTTAGTACCTACTAATTAAAATAAATAAATTGCAGTAATTAATTTTAATGATATAAAGACAAAGTCTAAATTTCAATGAAATTTCCTAAAATAACAAAAATAATCAGCGATAATGGTGTCCACTTTTAATATATGTAAATGTATTATCTTACCTATTATATTCCCAGTAAGAAAAATAAAATTGCTGCAACATTACCAACAATCTACAGATACAACAGTAATGTAAAAATCTTGCAAGAAATTCGCAACAAAGTTATAATGACAATAACTTTGCAAGGAAAATTAATTTGGCAAGTAAACTTGTCGATAATCTTGCTACAACTTTTTTTGTAAGGATTTTCTTAGCAATATTCAAATATTATTGTTTTGTACACTTGCTGTAAAGTTAATTATAAAATTATTAGAAGTTTCTTTTAATTTTTTGTTTTATCAATAACAAAACGGCAAAGAATGAATATCGTATACCTCTTCTTTCCAATAAATTTACACAATTAAACTGAATGCAACTTTTCGAAATTTATTGTAAATATTGTAAAGTTTTTTTTCAGTGGGTTATTTTTCAGCAGCAAAAAGAAACATTTTAAAAATTATTACTAGATAGCAGTTTCATAAATTTTTTGAAAAACACAACACAAAACAGTCGCAAGGCAGTTAGGTCTCTTTAAAAACATTAAGAAAAGCATACAAGGTGGTCCTAAATTTAATATCCTGTATTTTCACAATAGATTTTTATACAGAGTGTCCCAGAATATGTGGGCAATCTCTCGGATTTATACAGGGGACGTTAAAATAATATAGCAAGGTCGTATACAAATTTTCCCTAGGGGGGCCCCCTACGGAGATACAGGTCCCTAAAGGACGCCTCTGAATATCGATTATTTTTTTTAATAACTTAATATACTTTGTGTAATTTAATTATTTTTTAATGCGATAGACAATAGAGGATCCAACAATCTTCAATTCCTAGATCTAGGGTATGCATAAATTAAAGGAGTTGAACCGACACAAAATTATATAATAAAACTCATATTAAACAAAAATAGTTTTTTCTCGAAAACAGTTCATTTTATTGATATCAACCAAGGGTGCTTTTTTAGATTAAGGTTCAAGCTATCTACATATATTATTTTTGTGCCTTTATCGTAAAAAGTGTAAAAAAATTGACATTATTGTCCTACAGCTAGTCCGTCCCTGGCAAACCAAATAAGTCAAATTGTTTCATGGGTCAATTTTTAAGGAGTTTTATCTGTTGTCCATCGTATTAAAAAATAATTAAATTACACTAAGTATTTTAAAAATTATAAAAAAAATCGATTTTCAGGGGCGTCCTTTCGGACCTCTAGAGAAAATTTGTATAGGAACTTGTCATGTTATTTTAACGTCCCCTGTATAAATCCGAGAGATTGCCCACATATTCTGGGACACCCGGTATACAAATTTTTTCGAAAATCCCTTTTAAGGAAAACGTTTTTTTTTTGAGATATCTTGGAAGATTTTCGAGATATCTTATTCATATTTTAAACGTAGACTTGGGATCTTCGGACACTAATTTATGCTGCACCTGTTTTTGACGGTTCAAAAAACATTGAAACGCCCTGTAGTGTTCCGTGAGTGCCGAACAGAAGTAACCAGCGTCATCCGTCGGCGGAACGGTCTCGGGGGCATTCTTTTGGTGAAATCCGCCGTCGGACGATCGAGGGAGCCTTGCCTGACCTAATTCAAACATGTCGCGGACCGAACGGCCAGTCTTCGACTCGGTGGCGTGAGAGACGGTTGTTTTGTTACGCTTCTAAATGCGCCTTATTCGCGTGAACATCTCGAAATACGACATTCGCGCCTCTCTGGAAACCTTCTCCAAATACCCATGCGTGCTCCTTCTCGAATAAATACATAGTAACCCAAATAAGTGTTCTACATTACAAATCTACTCCCAATCATTTGGAATATATATATTTTTTTCAAACAGGTAAGTCACTTTCGCCTTAAAAATTAGTTTTTTAATCAACGTGGAGGTTTTTATTCCAACGGTTTCTTTGTGCGCTCACTCGCCTTTTTCAACGCTGTACGCGCCAAAAAAGAATCCAGTGTGCGTTAATTTATACTCACGGCTCACAGTTAACCGCGATTAACTGTTCAGATACAGTTTAACCTAAATTTAAACTTAATAACTGACCGTTGCCCGCCGCGATTTTTTTTATTTCTAACGGTTCTCATCAAATAACAAGACGATACGCACCGTCGAAAAGAAGATTGTAATTTTATTCGCGCTAGTGTGATATGATATACAATTAAAGTATATTTTTACGTGTTTAATCTCGATTAGAACAAAAATAGCATATGAGGAAGTTTTAAGTAAGGACAACTTGCACTGTAACGCATTGTATATAAAAGATGGTAATTTCGGAAGTAGATTTGCACTTCTTTGCATTTAATTCATTGGTTAATAATTTGGTAGTGCTGTTGTTTTGACTAACATTACTACGTTCGAGCTGATAACCAAGCAATTTTATCTTCATTATTGTGAAAATAATTGATCAATTGGGCAAATTTATTTGAAATTTCGATATGTTTTATTTTTCCTAAAGATAATAACTGCCAAAGAATAAATATAATACACAATTGATAAGAAGCATAAACGTAAACAAAATATTTGTTTGCAATGTTGAATGAGATATTCGGTGATATGATGACGTGCTCAGTCTTTCTTTCCTCCGATAAAGTCACCTCTGGAGAAAATAAATGCACATAAATACTTTCGACGAATTTTAACACTGAGCGGAAATTCCAGCATTGCCAACACGCCTACATAAAAATTCTAATACACTTTTTTTCGCGCAAACAATTTTTAGTTGCTAAATGTCGAAGCCAACGCATATTTTTGTAATGTCACGTGTTCTTGGTGAGATGACATCCTGGACATCCTCTTTAAGAAGTGAAATACTTTTTACGTAACTTCTTGTTTCTGAATAGAAAAAATACGACAACTATAACTAGGGTTGCCAGATTTATTTCATGACTGACCCGGAGAAATTCATGGCTAAAAAAAAAGGTCTTTAGAAAATCTAGGAATGAAATTGTTTACGAAGAAGATGAGCTCTAAAAAAAAAAAAGATATATATAATCCTAAGTTTTGCAATTGACTGGAGGAAATGGATTTCGAGGGTGGGTAGGGTGTTAACCCGGAGAAATGACATGTTAACCCGGAGCCCGAAGATGTACCATCAAAACCCGAAGACTCCTCCGGGTCAAACCCGGAGATCTGGCAAGCCTAACTATAACATAAACGATGACGGAAGAGTAGACACTTCCCTTTTAAAATCGATGTTCCCAGAACTCTCACAAAGAAAATTCTAGAGTAACGACACATCTAATTTTTTTATAACTCTTCGTTAATAATAATAATCGTTTATGCAGACAGTAAAACAAAGGATCTGTTTAAAAATTCTCGGCCGGTTAATCCCGGAAGTGCTAACCTTAACAAAGACGTAAGGTTAACGCGGTCACTCGGTTTTATGTAGTCACAAGAGTACGATCTCTACGCCATTCACTTGTTGAATTTGTACGAGATCTCACAACTAACTTCTCAGTTTTAGAATAATAGTTTTTATAACAAAAAAAATTTATCTGTGGGCACAAATAACTTTGCTTTTCCGACTCAGGCTGAACTGCGCGAGATTGAGAAATAACGCATTTGGATAGAAGGAATAGGATATAGACGTAACGATTTGACTTAGGAACGTTCCCCTTGCTGTGTTTAGTACCCATTTGTGGGCGTAGCTAGCTCAGACGCAACCTTATTCGTATCGGTCTGTACCTACAACTGGACAAATCATTTGAGCCCTGATATAAGCAAAAGGATAACTATTGTTATAGAATGAGACGGAAATGCAGAAAATAGATGATAAATCTCAAGCCTCAAATGAGTTTAGTTTACCTTGTAGAGGAGTGTCTCAAAATTGACGCTTTTAAAGTTTGATACGAACAGTATTAAGAAACAAGACATTGTCCACATATGTAACAAATACGAATCATCTGTAACATAACGTCGATTCTATTAACGCTATAGCATCTATTTGATGGACGATAGAAACAATAAGAAGTTCATGAGATTCAAATTGATGATCTAGGATGCCATGGCATCCAATCCACCTCTTAGGAATTTTTCCCTGGCTTGGAAGAGGTGGACCAATACCATGGCCTCCTAGACCAGCAGATCTGAATTTGATAAACTTTGTCTTGGCGTAGGAGGGACCAATTTACTTTCATAATATTAAAACAATAATAATATTTTTTATCACCCTGCCCAAAGAACATTACAGATTTTTTTACTACTATCTTGACATTTGAACTAGTTTGTAAATCCACAAGAATCACGTTCTTGGCCTTGCCAAAGGGAACCAGTTCCTCGCTAGCTTCCAAACAAGACACAATCCGAAAAGTGTCACATCCTCGGTTTTTCCAAGAACAGAGAGAATAGCGAGTAAATGGCGATTCTCAGTTTAAAAGTGTGACAAAGTGTTGACCCAAAAACCTACCAAAAAGAGAGCTTTCCATCTCTTGAAGTCGTAAACAGAACTTTATACAATTAGTAGGTATGTCTTACGTATAATTCTGAGTAACATTACTTTATTTCTCAGTTTAAATAAAAAGCTCAACAATATATTATAGATTATATTCTATTATTTTCTTTGGGCAGCTAAAATTGCATAAATCAAACTTTGGTGAGTGATAGAACTTATAAGGTCCGGAAATGCTTAGTTTCTGAATTACAAGAAATTATTCAAAACATCGTTATTAATTAATCTGCGGTTATTGCATTTTATTTTTTGTTTCTTGCGTTCTTTGTTTTAATTTAAACTTCACTCACAGCAAGTAAATTTCCAGACCCTGAAATCGTACAGATGTACTCATTGTCATTCAAAAGAAAGTACAAACGAGGATAGGCAGGCATGAGTCAGTCAAAAAAACCGTTCAACTCGATGTCTTCTGCATCGCCAATCCAGGATGTTGAATGTTCCATTTGCAGAAAGGTTCAGCATCCTTAAAATTATTCTACGAAACTATTGTATATTTTGTTTCTTGGAACACTTAACGGAAATACGAAATGTAAACATGAGTGTGACTATCTTAATCCTGATAATGAACTTGAACTTGAAGGCATTGAACTTTTCTTCATTCAGACCACGGTGCTGAGGCTGAATGAAACCTAAAAGGGAGCTCGCGTACTTTTCATTGTTATAATATAAACTATGTGGAGATATGAAAAAATAACTACAATATTTTACGTCTTTGACCTTTTATGGTTTAAGTTCTCATAAAAGCATTGAAATTTTGCAGGAATTTTTATGATGTGTTCGTTTAGTAACAAGATACTTATTTTAACGATGTAGACGAAAACCAAACAAATGAAATCTTGTTTTTTGTACGTTTTGATGAGAGAATTCTCTAATCGCGTCCTATATGTTTGTTTGACATCCTGTTATATAAGTTATATAATATTTATTCATTTTAAAAGACAAGGCTCAACAGTGTGGGGAGAAAGTTTTTGAGTTATTATGATGGCAGTGATGAGAAATGAAAATATGAAATTGTGGCAGGTTCTCGTCGTGACAGACAAATATAATAATAGCTATGAGGACAATGAAATATAAAGGAACTAGCTGGGTCAAGTAGCTGGCATAGGGCTGTGCACCTTGATTTTCCCCACGTGCCCATTGTTCCTCACTTCAGAAGTAAAAAATGGTTACTTTCTAAATTAAGGTTGCGCAACAATATGGAAGCACTAAGTAGTATTTGGCGTGTTAGTGTAGGGACAGAGAGGTGATTACAATTATTATTAAGAGAATGATATCTTGGACAAATTTGAAATGTTTTATTTTTGAAATAAGTTTATATAGTATAGGTTTTAAAAGATAATCTATTATGCATCATTAAAAGCATAAAGGCATTAAAATCTACCAAATGGTCTTTAATTATTACTTTGTTTAATTTATGAGATATGTATATTAAAAATAATATTTTTTAGGATTTTAACGGAAAATTTGACTACAAACTATTATTATGAAACATTTTTTGAGAAAAAGTTAAAATTATCAACCTCGAACAAAAGTATTCTCATTAGTTTTAATTTATTTGTTTTATTATTAACATGCTAGCCAAGATTCTATTAATATTTTATTTACATTTTCTACATGTAGTAAATTTTTAATTAAAAAATATGCAAAAACTGCTTGGATTGAAGGTTATCGCAAAATTACCGTAAATTTTAAAATCGCAATGCACAGACCACTTGATTTTCTCGAGGTCAGCGCATCTATGACGATAAACAAATCTAACTATCTTAATTTATCTATTTCTTTTTTATCTTTGAAGATTAAAATGTTCTTTAATGTTTAGCATATTCTTCGTTCTTACCAGTGCCTGATTTACCTATAGGCTGGTGTAGGCTGCAGCCCACAGGCCCCTACCAACTAGGGGCCCCCACCATGTTAACATATTTTTTTATGAAAACTAATTTTTTTAAGATTTTTTTTAAGACCTCACCATGAACAAGACACTACAAATGCTATCGAAGATTTTGCTACAATAAAAGCTAGAAATATTGTTATATAATATTAATCGTATCAATAATCAATAAAGTTTTTAACTATTATACTATGATATCTTAATTGTAGCATGGTGATTGCACGTTATTCTTTATTATAAGTTTTTTAAGTTTATTTATCGTATGGGTAGCAAAATTAAAGCTATTTTTAACCTTGCGTCCCTCTAGAAAACTGGTTTTAAAATAACGTGTTTATATTAAGTGTTTTTTTATTTTCCCAGTAATAATTTTTTTTAAGCCAATTTTACTACTTTTATTTAATTAATTTTTTTTTTGGATGGGGGCTACCAAAAAGGATATATTTTTTCTAGAATAGGCCCCCACCAATTTTCAGCCTACAGGCCCCCACCACTGTAAATCAAGCACTGACGACGGTGACAACATTTTTAACATTAAATCGATGTTTTGCATTGTATTATCTATGCCCTCTCCAAATTTGGTTTAGTGCAACTCTCTCGGTTTCCAGAATACAATACCTATGTATGCTTTCAGCCACGAAAATTGAATAATTCCAAATATTTCGAATTTTCGCCCCCAAGAACGACGACTTCTTACAATCCACAATATCCTTAAAAAAAAATTGCATTTTTTGTAAAAATCGCCCGCAAAATGTTTCGTCCATGGCCACCTTTACTTATTAAAAAGTAGTGTGCGATGAAAGTAAGGAATCATTTCGTTATTATTGGTCATGGCCAGATTCAAATGTTTATTTTCTATTGCACCGCCGCCTATTCACTATTATTTCAACTTCGTTGATTGCTGGGTTTCACTTCGAGCTTTGCTCGTAATAAGTAATAATTACGAGTAATGAGATGTAAAAGAAAACCAGCCATCGGGAGAAATGAGAAATGCGGCGTCAGCCTCTACAATATTTAAGGGTTTAGTATTGTTCTGATTAATGCGGAAACTAGAATTGTTTATTTTCCACATATTTTTTGTTCACAGGAGTGGGAATAAATTCAGTCTACTGGACTTCATGCTGATATATTTTATATACATTTCTATGGAATTATTGATATATGAGTTTATTTTCGACAGATATAACCTCAATTTCTACTCAACAATCAAACTGTATCTTATATCAATATTTTAACAAACTGTACTGTGACAATTAATAGAATTTGTAACAATACTTCTTTGTTTAGTTACAAGATAAATAAATTATATTTTATACTACAAAAAGTAAAAAAATAATTGTCAAATTCATATTGGCCCAAAATCTGATTCAATTATTAATTTATTTTTACCAAAAAAAGTAAATCGACGTTATTTAAGGGTATTGAAATATACATTATAAACAAATACAGGCCTAATGGTATTGAAATATGCGCCATTTGTGCGGGACAATGTTGCCAACGAAAAAGAAAGACAGCATCATAGCTGATAGTTTAGGGTTAAATGAAAAATTAAAAATAGAGCGCTGTACGAAATAGTGACGCATTTGGCAGTTACAGATTGGAATATTCATACAAAATATGGTCCGAATAGTGATCAATTAATGGTCTTTAACACTCTGGTCGTCCTTCAACAACTCGTTCAGAACAATAACAGACAACATCGAAGCAGTTCGTGAGAGTGTTGCTGAGAGTCCAGGAACATCAATAATCCGGCATTATGATCAAGAATTGGACATTGGGTACGTGAAGCCCTCTACAGCGTATTCTCACGAAAGATTTACATCTTCATCAATTGATTGAAGAACTGAAACCTACTGACCACGCAGAATGAAGAGAGTTCGTTGAATGAATTGTTATCGACAAAACTGTTGCATTTGGGGTTCAGAAAATCCACGAGTGATTGTGGAGAAACAAATGCATCCACAGCGTGTCACTGTTTGGTGCGGATTTTGGACTGGATGCATCATAGGTCCATTCTTCTTCAAAAATGTGCTCGCTATCGCGACATGATAATCAAGTTTTTGTAACGAAATTGCAAGATATTGATGTAGACGACGTGTGGTTGCAACAAAACGGTGCCACATGCCACACAGCCCGAGAAACAATTCAGTTAATGGGATACTCTATATTAAATTATGGAGTGTTGCTTGAAAATGCCTTTGTATTATTTTATTTTATGTAAAAATTTAATGTCTTTGTACGATATATGTGTCTATCTCGACACTGATTTTAACAGTAGATTAAATGAACTAAAAAATACTTTTGTTGATAAGTTACGATGCTTGCAACCACGTAAACTAGGCTTTAGACAATTTATACTGTGGCACAATTTATTCTCGACCTTATATCTTGTTCATTTTTCACCCGGTGGTGCCTTGTCTTTCGATAAAGCAGCGTGTTCTATCTTACTTTGTAACACGACCTAAATCGCGTTTGTCTTATATCTTTATGTCTACGTTTCACCTTTGTTTCCATATTTTATTATTAAGACCTGGCGATTTCTACCTACGGGATTATTCCGATCCAGTACAGACACATAAAGGGTTGTGCTGAAAGATTTATTATTTAACGACTGGATCTCTCACTGCTCGTGACAGTTTTACAATATTAGTGAGATAAATGTGTGTTGTTTAATATGTAGATTGAAAAACAGTAAGATTTCTATAGATAAATTATGACGTTTGTAAACATTTATTTAATCAATTTGGAAATTTCAGTGTTACGTTCAATTACTACCGAGAATTTGTGCGAAAGACATCAACGCAGCTGTGACAATTTAAAGCAATATCCATTAATCACATTTATTTCTTATTGTCAGTAGTGGTATGAGGAAATCCATTATTTGCACATACTATTGACCTATTCGTAGAAGGTTAGACACTTGTAAGGCACTTGCTATGTATTTTGCATGTATTTTGTATTTAACATTATTATAAACATGATACAACCGTAAAAACTAGTCGAACTGAACATACAGGGCGAGTCATAAATAGGTGTCAAAATCGACATATCAAAATAAAGCTACTAAATCTATACCAAAGTATTAAATAGTTCCTTAAAAAATTACGTACATTCAAAAAAATATATATTATTATTTTTTGTGTAACTCACTTTTTATGATATTTCGGTGCAATTACGGATGTAAATAAGCTCATTTTTTTTTCTAATAGCTAAAACGCTTTAAACACTTTTGTTTTTTGCTATAAGTATATTTTCTGTTAGTAGAGATTTTGACAGAACGAAAAAAATTAATTTTAATTTTCTAGAGCAGTTATCGATAACGAACACAGTATTTGGATGTATTTCATAAAATATTCATAAATGATTTCAAGCCACGTGGCCAGTAGTTTTGCTTGAAACAGTAACTTCAGAATTTTGTCAATTTGTAAAGTTGTGTATATAAGGAAAGCGTAACAAATGAGACTCAAACTTTATGAAATATCAGTAAATTATCCCCTAATCTAATTTAGAGCTTAGACAACACGTAAAGTTCTCATCCGCGTCTTGTTTTGTTCTCTGCAAAGCGGCAACAGCGCCACTGACTGATGGTGATAATTCTTTAACAGAGCAAATTTACTCAATTGGCTAATTCATTTTTTAAGTACTGTTTGTTGTTATACTCACATTAAAGGTGATGCCCATGTTCTAGACTAAAATGCATTTAAAAGGTTATCGGTATATAAAATTAATAATTAGCCAATAGCCTAGAAAGTCGTAAGTCAAAACGTCGCTGCATCCTGACCGGAAAACATACTTTTGCATTCATTTAGATGCCAATCGAACTATTTTGTGCCATCACAAAAGATGCAAAGCTTCCCGTTTCCGAGTCCATTGTAATCAGAAAGTTAGTCACATCCTGTTTCCTTAAACTCACCATCCATTGCAATTACAAAAGATTTGTCTAGTTCGGAATTAATCTGGATTAATTTTGTTGTATTGTCAAAGGTCAACCACGTTATTTCAACAAGCTCGTATTATTATCAGTATCACTCTTTCTGCAAAAGGATTGAGATATTATTCAATCATGTTGCTTGTTTATTATTATTATTATTATTTATTATTTATACGACACCGGGGTATTAAATATTGAGGCAAACTTTCTTTTATTTGCACGTAAGTTTGCTTTAAAGTTTTGACATTGTTCATATCGTTTTCGTTCACTACTAACCTACATAATATGTATATGTTTAAATACAACGCGTTTTATGTGACTGCGATAATAAATGATCTCGACAAATACGGAACTAAATCCGCAGCTGCACTTTGTAAAAGTGCTATACAGGGTGTCCTTTAATTTGACTGCCAAACCTCTATAAATTATTTTTAATCAAAATTAACTGAAAATGTTCAGATGAATTAGTTTGATTTCATTTGAAGCTATGTATAACAGCTTGAAATGTTTGGTTATAGGCATAAATACGCCCCCCCCCCCCTTATAAATAGTTAATTGTAGCGTTTAAGAGATGTTTATTTGCCTCCTTTAACGTTTTTTTTCAAACATGTCCAGAAAAAATTTAAGCTTTTTCCAACAATTAATATTTAATAATAAATAGTTTCACTTTGACGAACACCTATTTTCACTAGTTGTCGTAGCAAGCCGCTCTTTTATTGTTGGCTATGGCTTTTTATGTTAATTGATTGTTTAAAATTTCTAACAACTGTTAACCGAGTTATTATAATACTTTCTACGGATTTAAAATACATGGCGTTAGTTACATGAGGTATGAGGTTAACAATATTTTCCTTGTAACTAGATTTTGTTTCTTCAGGTTTCACCAGCATGTTTATACTCTTTACACAGTACACAGTATACTTTTGTCGTAAAATTTTGTCTTTTTTGATAAGCATAATTTAAATAACCGGTATACATTTTTCTAAAAACTTTTTTTACTTGTTGGTTCACACAAATCTCGAAATAAATATACGATTCAATGTATATTTCCGACAAAATAAGCATGCCTAACTGTATTGACTATAATAAACCTCAGTGAGTTCGATCACCTTCCAAATTCCATTAACGGTATCAGTTTGCTAATATACTTTCCTCTTTTGCAGATTATTATGTTAAATAAGTGCCTTTTCTTCGCAATATGTGGGTTTTGCAACATAATAAGCATTCAAGGTGAGTTTTCCTTTTGAATTAATCGAAACAATGTACTGAATACACTATTGTAAAATGTACATTTAATTCGCAGTTTTCTATTTGCATAGAATGCAGCAAGAAGTAAACATATAAGGCCATATTTCAAGGTCACAATGTCAATTTCAAATAGTAAACAATAATTTTCACTCTTTTTTTAGCTCATCCCGTGACTATAAACGCGGAAATAGAAATAGTAACGGAAAGAGAAAACCTCCGTCGGACAGATGACGAATTCCGCGACGACTGGGATTTTGACAAGCTAGAACACAACCAAGTCCCAGTATTAACTTCGATAATTAGGAACCACACCCTTCCACCGACTGCCAATGGCACTGTAAGTAGGTATTGATTTTGGATTCCACAGTTTTAATGATTTCATCGTTATTTTTGTCATCATCGTCATTTGATCGTTCTAGGCTAGATTGCTATGGGAGCTGGATCAAGAAAAATCCACGCACTTGCCTCAATTCGTGGACAAGGCCCTGAAACTTCTAAATCTGAAGCAAGTTGCTTTCGAAATTGAGAATTCGGTCATGTCGAAAGTTTCATGCACAGCATGTAGAGCAGGTGAATAGAATGTTAATAAATTTAGTTCTGTTAGAACTAAATTTATTAACAGTTCAGACCTAGAAAATACTGATTATTTAGTGTTTTCTAAAGAATGATGACTGATGTGTTGAATTTTCAGGCGCCGGTCTCCTCCAACATTACACGCGCATTGGAAAATCAGACAAAGAGATTAAGAAGACGATCTACCAGTTTTGCGTCAATTTGAAAATTCAATCACCCAGAGTATGTGAAGGTATAACGGAGCTCTTTGCTGGCGAAGTTATCTACGTCTTGAGCAAAGTCAAAATTGGTGAGTATAAAGAGAGATGCAACATCATCCAAAATTAAAAAAAATAAATAGGTAGCCACCTCGACTACCTGATTTAATGTCGCTAAATTGAACTGCTCTGAAACTTCCTTTCATAATAAATATCCTCACTTTCTGAAATAAAATCAAGCATCAAAGATATGTTACTAATAATATTAAATTCCTTTTCTAATTGTTGTTAAGGGCCAGACGAAATCTGCAGCTTCGTCATCGGAGATGCTTGCGGGGATATATACAACCCTTACCACGAGTGGGAAGTGATGTTCCCACCAGTGACGAAACCTACTGTTGTCGATCCCAAAGTACCAGAGGCAAGTTATGTTCCAAAAATGCATTATAATTATTATTACCATCGTCATTATTTAGGTTAACGCCCCCAGCTTCAAAGTACTCCACCTGTCCGACACGCATTACGACCCCTACTACATAGAGGGTGGAAACGCGGACTGTTCAGAACCCCTCTGCTGCAGACTGACCAACGGGCCAGCTGCTACCAAAGATAAAGCTGCTGGAAAGTAAGAATAGTCTAAATACCACCAAAAATTTTTAGTAAGTTTTAATAATTTCGCAGGTGGGGAGATTACAGGAAATGCGACACTCCCAAGATCACTGTGGACAATATGTTGCAACATATCCAAGAAACCCACCCGGTAAGAGCCACTACTGATAAAATTTTATTTTAAGGATTATTCGTGTTTTGAAATAGTTTACGATTTTGTTCAATCAATTAAATTGATTGTGCTATAACAATATTCGCTTAGTTCGCAAGGTACAAGGGTTGACGTTCGATCTCGATGCTAGGTGGGTCACCAGAGGTCCTGTAGTAAAGTTCGCCTTAAGTTTGGACAATTGGTCTCTTTGGATTTTACTCATCTTTGGATTGTAGTCGTCTGGAATGGGTTCGGTTTCCTAATTCGAATCTCGCATTTTTTGGAGATTTTTTTTCCGAAATTGAGATGAATTTTCTATTTCTGCAGCGCGTCGTCGGCGGCTGCTCTGCTGACACCATCCGCCACCGGCGGTGTCGTCTCCTGCGGCTTTGGTGTTTGCGAGCGTCTAGGAACTTCGTCGAAAATTTTCGATTTGTTGTATATGGACTGTGCTCGTCATCAGTAACAGCAACTTTTCAAAACACAACACTAGGGGATCTGCGCTAACATGTAAATTGTTTGGTATAGACAAATATTATATTAATTATCCTTTTTTGCACCAGGGTCTTCAAATCTGCGTCTATGCTATTCATTTACGAGTTTACTAAAAAAATAATTAATACATTTAAAACAATAAGCGTAAGCGCTTAATTCGATATGTCATATTATTCCTAAAATGTTTCATAACCGTCAAAAAATAGAGCCAATTTATAGATATATATTTATACTGGGTGCTGTTTTAGGATATCGATTATATAATTTGGACGGGAGATTTACCACCACACGACATTTGGAACCAGACGAGAGAAGAGAATCTGAAGATACTGAAGGACACTGTAAAACAGATGTCCGACATGTTCCCTGGAGCCCCCATATTCCCAGCTCTCGGTAACCACGAATCGGCACCAGTAAACAGGTAAACCATGATTTTAATTTTTCCCAAACTTAAAGTCCACAAATAATCTTCGTTCTTTCCCGTTGAAGTAAACATGCATTTTAATAGACCATTCGTTAAATATGCTCCAGTTTTCCTCCACCATTCGTAGACAGTCCTGACAGCTCCATAGCTTGGCTCTACGACGAGCTGGATGTCCAATGGAGGAAATGGCTGCCGAGCTCCGTCAGCAATACCGTCAGAAGAGGCGCCTTCTACTCTGTGCTGGTCAGACCTGGCTTCAGGCTGATCTCTCTCAACATGAACTACTGCAACAACAAAAATTGGCAAGTCGATGCAGGTGTTTGAATGCTATGTGATGCTAAATGTGACGTTTTATAGGTGGCTCTTGTTGAACAGTACGGATCCTGCCACGGAACTACAGTGGTTCATCTACGAGTTGCAGTCGGCCGAGTTTAATGGAGAAAAAGTACACGTTATAGGTAAAGCATTAATAACACAGCGCCACAAAGTAAAAGTAGAACCAGACCAGTGCACCCCATAGTGTTTTTACCAACTGGGGTCAACAGTGGTTTTTCCAATCTCTGACTGCTCAAGTCGTTTTCAAATCTCGAAAACCGCTTTCTACAGCCTTCACTGATCTAGACCACAGTTTCTTTTTTGTGGTGCTATCTCCATCTACTAACACTCTACTTCAAATATTAATCTAGCAGATTCAACTTTATAAAAAAAATGTTTAGGTCATATTCCTCCGGGACATTCTGACTGCCTGAAGGTTTGGTCCAGGAATTACTATGCCATCATAAACAGATATGAATCGACGATTACAGCCCAGTTCTTCGGACATACGCATTATGATGAATTTGAAGTTTTTTATGACCACAAAGATATCAGTAAGTTCACAAAGATGTTGAATCGAAGTTACTACATAATTTTTTGTTTTAGGCAGACCTATAAGTATAGCCTATGTCGGACCGTCGGTGACTCCATACTATGATCTTAATCCAGGATACAGGATTTACTATGTAGATGGCGATCATGACAAATCTACTAGGGTATACATATAACTTTAATTTATGATAAAAATGCCCACTTTTTACATCTGTATTAGTATTAGTTATACCTTGAAGGTCATATTGAGTCTATAATTTGATTTTGACCATCGTATTTCAAGCTTACAAAGTATTTCAATATGGGTTAGATATAATTAACAAAATATATGTCATACCTTAAATGTAACTGTTACTCCATACCTACTGACCTACCAATCTATAAAAGTATTTTGCAAAAGCCGAAATAAACTTTTTAATTTATGATATTGTGGGAAACAATGAGCTACATCCTTTATCCAACATTGAATTACACACACAATACCTAGTAAACGGTTAAGATCCTTTGTTAAAGCACCTACAGATTAGTAGATCACTCTTTGCCAATAGGTACAAAGTAATGTTTTGAGTCAGAGAGCATTGAGTAGCAATGTAGGTAGATAGAAATTCAAATAACTTAAAAAAAATAAATATATTTTCATGAAAGAAATCCTCGAATTAGTGGATAAAAACAAGTGAACAGTGTGCAATCCTCATAAAACATATAAATTTTTTAAGGTGTGTCTCTTATTCATAGGCAATCGTCGACCATGAATCGTGGACGATGAATCTAAGAGAAGCAAATCTGTATGGGTATCCCATATGGTACAAGTTGTACTCCGCCAGAAAAGCGTTTGGTTTAGATGCCCTGAGACCTCAGGACTGGCATGACCTAGTGGAAAAAATGGCAAACGATCATAAACTCTTCGAACTATTTTTCGAGTAGGTTCATTAATATTGTTGAGTAAAAATTTGGAGGAATCCAAGCCACTAGTCTGTTAAAAATGAATAAATAAACATACTGTCATCTGACTATATCAATCATGACGCCAGATTATATTTTTCGCATTATTTTAGGTATTATTATAAGGCTAGCCCTGTGCGACCAGCATGTGACATGGCGTGCAAGAAAAAAATACTGTGCGATCTCCGTTCGGGAAGATCACATGACAGAAAAAACCTCTGCGAGACCATAGAATCCAGGATAGATTCCTCCGGCAGTACAACGTGGAAAGAGTGGTTATACAATACGATATCGGTGTCGTAAGTATTAAAAAAACAGGTTCTGAAATCATGAAATCACAATAGAATCTTAGAAATCATGAGATTACACTTGAAAATGTATATAGTGCTTTTATTTAGAAAAAAACACATGGGATACATTATCGCAAAATGTATATTAGTGATACTTTGCTTTCTTGAATAATCATTCCTGCTGTTGAAGCATATTTAAATTCCAATGAACTTGTATTCTAATATGTTCAAATTATTTTTACTTTTAATGAACTTTTTGAACAGAATGATAATGTATACTGATGTGGGGAACCTTAAAAATGCATGTCATAGATCTGCCACAAAGTTAAAGCTTTTTATATCAAATAATTCAAAAACAGAATTACATATTTCCTGCAAAGAAAAAATAAGGAAAGTGTAAACCACATGCCATTAATATTCCTATGGGGTTGGGTTCAACACTACTGCAAGCAGTTCTGTGCCTTTATGTACATAATTTTTCTACTAAATCTCTTTTCTTATAGCCAGGTGTAAGGTGTCAAACACAGCTTCACACACAAACTAAAAGTAAATCGGTAAGTAATTACACTAAGGACATAATGATGTAAATCTCTTTAAAAAAAAAGAACGAAATTATGAACAATGTAAAACTTCCTTGCAAACGAAACTTGGAACAATGCAAAGGAACATTGTTTGAGAGATTTACTTCTTTTTGCTGTAGTTTTTAAAAAAACATACATTACTTGCATGACATCCTCACCAGTTCACCACCTGACACAAAAAATAAAAAATATGTGAAATTTTCTACTTTTAACTAATTTCACTTACATATTAAAATTGCAAAGTTCATGTTATTTCTATTGTTGATAATCAGAAACTGATTTGAAATGCTGATTTCAGGATGTCCGTCATTATGTCAATCCCTAGGTTAACAATTCAACTACCAAAATACGTTTTGGGCCTCGGGTAGAAGTAACAGGACTTCTACCAGATCATCTGATCCTGTTTGGAATCATTTTTAGTCCATGTAACTTTAGTTTATAAAGGCGGATCTCCACTAAGTTTATAATATTCTTGTAATATCGATTTTAAATTGTCGATCAAGATTCTGCTTCTACAACTGAACTTATGTAGTTAGCATTTCATTTGGTTGAATTCAACAAGTGGTGGAGAATTGCCTTGAACAACCAAGAATCTCGATATAATTTTGAATATTGTGCATGTTAGTTTATGGTACTTTAATTTATAATATTATGTTTATTATTAGAAATGTGTATAATGTGTTTTAGATAATTGAAAGTTATATTGTAAGTAAGTTATTATAATTTAAGTTATTATTGTTAAATATCCCGCAAAATAACCATTCCTTGAACAAAAAAAGTTTTTTTGGGTTATTTTTTTAAATGTTTCTCATACGATTTAATTATTTTTATGGGGTAAATGATTAGCATATATGTAAATAAGGCTGTGTATTTCTGATGTATGAATCAAAATACCAACAATTAAATGTAATTACTATCTGTAATACTAATTTACTTCCATTCTCTAACATATTGTAGATAAATTTTGTTAAAAGGATGTTAGGATCGAACACTAGATATGTGACTAACTTATACTGCAATGGTGCTGTCAATTTTTATATGTAAATGTACAAAGTGATTTATATTTATATAATAAAAAGTTTGAAGGACCAAAGTGTTTTTATATACATTCAATTTCCTGCATGGCTGCATAAAAATGTCAAATTCTCCATAATTTAAAAGTTAATTCGACCTTCCCATAATGTAAATATGAATTGCAAGCAATATTCCTGGTTCATGTAGAATAAGTAAATATTTTATTCTAATTCATAAAAAAATTCGAAATTTGTATGACCCATGTCCTTTATATAAAAAAAAATGGATCAAGTAGTGATACGTTTAGAGGACAAATTTTTATTTTATACCTAGTCAACATGCAAGATACAACCACAAATACACATCGGTGTATTTGAGGTTGCATATCCTAAATTTTTTTACTAGTAATGACGTTCGAAAAAAATTGAATTAATCATTTATACATTATAAGTAAAAAAATGTCTTAAACATATCATAAAGCTATTAAGAAATATATATTTATAGGAATAATACAATTTTAAGAAAACAAATACAAACATATAATTCGCTTAATACAGTTTTAGTTATAATTTTACTGACCAGAGTTGCGCTCCTAAAGAAATTCTCGCCGCCGCTGACCTCAATTTAAAAAAAAATTGTCCTAAATAAAAAGTCACCGTGTTTAAATACTTAAAATTCCTACCTTCCAAACTACTTGGGTCTAGATGTTTTTCAATGTTGTTCAAGGTCCAGTTTTTGTAACTGCCGAATGTTGTTATTATAATATAAATTATCACACAGAGTTGATCTAAATAATAAACAAATATTTCTGTAACGGCAGAATTCAGTGCTAAGGTCACATATGTCGTTGTGTCACTGTAGATTATTCAACTTGGGCGACAATGACCAAAATGGGTTAAGTTTTTTTGTTTGGTATTGGTTTTACATAAAATTAAATTACGTGTGTGCACAATATGCACCGTATCTACGTTCTTGCATTTTGAAATGTGAGATATTAAAAATATACTTATTGGAATGCAACATTTTCGGGTGGGATATAATTATTTATTGATTTTAGCAATAATTAAAGTCGGCTAAGTGAGGAACAGTGCATTTAAAATATGTTAAACTGAAAAGAGAAATGGGAGATGTTTTAAGGATATTGACCCGAAATTTGAAAAACGCTTTGGAGGAATAAATGTGCATTTTTTGGGGTGATCCGAATATTTCTACTTGCACCAGTAGCGTTCGTGCGAGAATGACACAACCTTTTTTAATAAAAAAATGGTACGCCACTGACTTTTTGCGGTTTTGATATTTTTTTAGAAATTCGCCATCAATTCTGAATGAAATTGGTCTCCTCAATTTTTTTCGTAAGATTCAATCCTTTCTCCAATCCTCCAACCATTTTTGAGGAAAAAATAAAACATATTTAAGTTGCGTATTTTTAATTTCTATTGATACATTATCTAGTACCTATAATAGGTTGCTAAATAAAATGCAACTATCAAATTTCGAGTCAATATGTTTAAAACTCGTTGAAATAATTTAAAAAAATAAATAAAAAATAAAATTTCTCGGAAATGAAGCATATTTCGACCTACTTTTTTTTTCACAAAATAACAAAACCACCCCCTAAAATATTTCGCACTTATTTACAAGCACCTTGTATAACCAATTGCAAGTGATCACTAAGAGTTTTTTTGTCTGAAAAATGTCTAGGGTTTTAGGTTATTATTAAATAGTATCATTTAATGCTAATTTCAGACCTATTTAAACTTGGAAACAAATGAAAATAATGCGAATTTGTACCTGGAAATGAACGGATTTAGCACCAATGTTCTTGATGAATTGACGAACAAAATTTGAAATCAAGCCACGACACTTTTTTCCTTTTAATGTCCAAAGTCTGTATCATTGAAGTGAATAGAAACGTTGTTTGTCAATTTTAAGATGCCATTTCAAACATTTTTTTAAATTTGTCAAAAATACCACGAGCTTTATTTAAAAAAAGTAAATTGTAAAAACCCTATTCATTATAGGGAAGAGGAAAACCTACAAACCGAATTAGCCAAAGTTTTATCTACCATCCTAGCTATTTTTTCTTATAAATAATGCTAGACTACGCCACTGGGATTTAAATATATTATCTCTGGGACTAACGAGGGACTAATGCAAATTTGTAACTGCTTTTGAATTTTAATGATGGCCAAAAGATCGTGAGAAAGATTAAGGAAGTTTATAATCAGTAAATATTGTAACAAGTATGGTTTATATTAGAGGGAATAAATGTTATACTTTGGTAAGATACTTGGGAAATTCCTAAAGTTCCGGTTACAGGAATTTACCTGAAGTATCTTGGAACTTCCTTTAAAATATACGTCAAGATTCTCTAGCAAATTGCTTATACCAAATAACCTTTTTCGTTCACAATGTCAGATATTCGCAGTCATAACTGACTAGCTTTTAATTTTTAAGACGAGCATATTTAAAATGAACTTAAAAGTGTACATAAAAAGAATGTATTTTACTTTTGAAACTCGTTAAAGTTACACAAAGAACTCCTTAATTTTCTTTCGTAAGATTTACCGTTGCTCGAGCTGTTTCTGATTGGTCCTGGGTTTGTTGCCACCGTAGAATTATCGATTTTGTAATTTCCAACACATTTTTTGCATACGTTTATCTTTCGCCTTGAGTCTAGACGTCTCACGACGACGAACTTGCATAACATTCGCACGGAATGCCAAATACGCCGACAGGTCCGTTTGATAAATGGTTTGTTTTCTGGACGAAGTTAGTTAGGCAAACGAGAATTGGAAGAAATGGGAGTCTTTTAAAAACAAAATGTGAAGAGAAGTTTCAGTAGGTAAATTGTGAGTTCAAATAATTCTAAAACGCTTTTTATGGTTTATATGAATGACACCCTTGAATTTATTGTATCAGCTGTCCCAAATTCATGCAAGATTTGAATTTTGCGCTATTTGTGTGGCAAAGTGTTGGCAACGAAAAAAAAAATAGTGTGACAAGTTACAGTTCCGAATTATTAAAAATGGAGCGCTACACGAAAGAACGCGTTTTCATTGTTGAGCAATATTTTTCAAGTAATGAAGGTTTGCCAGCTACAGTTCGCAATTTTCGTACAAAATATGGTCGGAATAGTGATCTAACTTCATCAACTGTGAAGAGACTCATTGAAAAAATTCACTCTGGCGGTCCTTCAACGAGTCGTTCAACACAAAACAACGAAGCAATTCGTGAGAGAGTGTTGCTGAGAGTGCAAGAACGTCAATTCAGCACCGTGGTCAAAAATTGAGCATTTTATGAAGCTTCTTGCAGCACATTCTCACGTAACATTTACATCTTCATGCTTACAAAGTTCAATTGAGTCCAGAACTGAAGCCTACTGACCACACAAAGAGAAGAGTTCGTTGAATGGATGCTGATTTTTTGAACAAAATCATCTTCAGCGATGAGGCTCATTTTCATCCTGATAGCTTCGTTAATCAACAATCGCATTTGGAGTTCAAGAAATCCACAAGTGGTTGTTGAAAAATAAATGCAATTATAATAAGTCACTGATTGGTGTGAATTTTGCGCTGGAGGCATCATGGGACCATTCTTCTTCTAAAATGTGCCTGGTCGGGCAATAACAGTTAATGGTGCTCGCGATCGCGACAGGATAATCCGTTTTTTTGTACCTAAATTGCTAAATATGGATGTAGACGCCATGTGGTTTCAACAAGACGGTGCCATACAGTCCGAAAAACAATTCAATTACTGCACGAATCGTTTCCTGGTCGTGTAATTTCCCGTTTTGGTGATCAGAATTGGCCGCCCAGATCATGCGATTTAATGCCGTTGGACTTTTTTCTTTGAGTTTCTTGGTTTTTTGAAGTCTAAGGTATATGTCAACATGCCCACGACCACCACGTCTTGAAGAAGGAAATAGAGCGCTTTATCAACGAAATTCAGCTTCATTTATACAAAATGGTTATGGAAAATTTCGACAAAAGGGTTCGTACGTGCCAGCAAAGTCATGGAGGCCATTTGCCCTTTATAAATCAATAAAAAATGTACAATTTTTAATTAAAAACCTGTGCTTTCTATCCAAATTATTCCTTTCGTGAATTTTGAACCACTTTTTAAAACTGTATAGCTATGTTGTACTAAAAGGTCATCTTCAATTGCTTATATCAAGAAAATGGATATATTTTACAAGATATACATTATCTTTCATATTCTTCGAACTATGAAACAAAACACCACTTTTATATACTGAGTAAACCATTTTGAGGTCTTTTCCCCATGAAATTTGATATACATATGCAAGCATAAGCTTTACCCCTTTATGCACAGCGAATATGTTTGGTTTGATGTCATCAGAGAACAAACAACTTATAGGCCAGTCAATAGAGCAAAGTCATATCTTGACAAAAATACAGCATACCACCTGTGTCATCATTTAAAAGGCAGTCCGTAGATACACTCTGATGTGTTTTCGTATTAATTAATTTGTTATTAACATTTTAGTGCAAAAAACGCGTTGTTTTTAGTTTTTCGCTTATAAAACCAAAACTACTAGGGCGATCTCAATTCCGTAATGGGAAAAGTTGTAGCAAATTAAATTTCGAAGAAAATGAGAGGTCATGCGATTCGATAAGTTGATTAGAACCGGAGAAAATCCGGAAAAACCGGAAAATTCGGCAAAAATTCATAACTTTGTCATTTATGAAGATTAAGAGCTGAAATTTGGCACGGAAGTAGATAATTATATCAACTTTAAGAGTGAAAAAGGCAGGCGCTGTCCGACTATTAGTTTTTGTGCAATTGCAATATCAAAATTTTATGCATTTTTTTGCCGGGAGTCTGCTTGCGTTAAAAATGTCCGATTTTAATTCTAATACCGGTTTTCAAAACTAGAAGTAAAATACTATAAAACGTATGGATGTAGTGGATGAAACATGTTGAATATCGGTGTAAACCGCAGAGCCTGCGAGTAGTGGGGGAAGGAGGGGAAGCGCTCAAATGCCCTCTCATTTTCTTCGAAATTTAATTTCCTTTCCACTTACTGAATTGAAATTGCTCTAGTAGTTTTGGTTTCAAAAGCAAAAAACTAAAAAAAAAAAACGCGTTTTTGCACTAAAATGTTAATAACAAATTAATTAATGAGAGTTGCGAGTCGAAAACACATCAGAGTATATCTACGGACTGTCTTTTAAATGATGGCACAGGTGGTATGCTGTTAGTATGTTTGTCACACAAAAAACCTATATTGACTGGCCTATTAAGCAAACATTACGCATAGCTGAAAGAAATTGGTTGTACATTTGATATTTTAATTTATTATTATTTATAACAATTCATGAACATATGCAATTTGACATTGCAGTTTTCTTAGGTATATTACGCTTGCTTTCAGTTTCACTTCCTTTGCATATTTTCAGACGAACGGTGCCGTGATATATAGCATCTATATAAAAGAGAACAAAAACCATATTGCCTTTCTCAAGCTATGAACTGCCATGATATATTGTAGAGCTACCCAATATTAGACCTTTTTGGCTATATATTACACTCGCGTTATCAATATATTGGTTCATATATATTTTTTTCGTATAATAAACCAATAACTTGCCTGAAATTTGATGTGAGACCCTGTCACATCTGTTACACAATTTTGATCAGTTTAGCAAAGCTTGTTTCAGTGAATGGTAAAAAAATAGGTAGTAAATGTTTTCTGTAAAGTAGATCGTTGGTTTTTTGTTTAAGAGATTATTAGCGGTAGATTAAATTTAGAAAAAAGCTTACCACGTTCAACGAAATATAGAATAATATAAATTACTTGAAACGATGTATGAGATAAAATTAATTAATATTATTTTAGCGAAAGAAATATAGAAAGGAACTGTCGATTTGATCTGTATTAATTATTAACTCAATTAAACATGCATCTCTAAACTGTGTCACAAGCACACAATTTAAGAAATATTAAAGATCAAATCAGAACTCAAAAGTATGTCAGAGAGTAGCTAAAATCTCGTCGATTTCATCTTATGTTAGTGGGACCGCCAAGCAATTTATTACGAATCCACACTTTATTTTCCACTTATCCATACCTACCTACACCTCCAACAATCAAGGGGTGGTTGTCGCCTATTATTGTTAGGTTACCAACAAACAAAACAAACCGAAAACCGCGGTGCACCGCCAGCGAGAAGAGCGGCTCATTTTTACTTACGCTGAGTCGGCCCATAACTCGTTTCTACCGTTGCCTTCGTCGACTCAGTTTACCTTGAACGTTCGCGACGGTTGGGTTTGGACACTGTCGCACGCTTTTCCTTCGGTTCTCGACGCGTCCGCTTTGTTTACGCTGGTTTTCGACAAGTTATTCAGTGCTTTTCTGTGCCTTGTAAGGATTAACCTCACCGCTGGACCTACATAAGTAAGCTTTATGTCATGACAGCCCTGTAAAAAGTTTCCTTTAGTCAGTAAACTTCGTTGAACGGCGTGTTCTTTGTAGTCTATCTAAACCGAGTGTATATACTAAAACGGTCCTTTTTTTTAATCTTAATTAATCGCTAAATTTCCGCGGTCAGTAACAAATTTAGATTGATGAATGGCCGTTAATTTATTCTGTTCGGCTTCGTGGAAACGTTCTATCTAGACAACTTCCTATATTTGGCTTACGAAGGTATTCGTCAATGGTCATGCCATCCGCCTAACGCAAGAATAAAACTGTCCGGTCGTGGGACGGTATTGTTTAGGGTCCAAGGTTTGCTGGATTTTAAAAAATCGTGCGGAGTATCATTTAAAGAGGGGTGCTGGTGGTTTAGAGATCGACTAATGCCTAGACCTAGTCAATAACAGTCAAAAACTTTTCATATTCTATTTTAAACGGAGATAGTAACAAAAATACCTTCAAGAATCTGTTTGCTATACGAGCTACATAAAAATGAAAATGTATTTCACCAGATTTCGAGGTTATATAACCAATTTCTGCTATGACTCTGAACAACATTACTATTCAAAGAATTAGAAATTCTAACTTCCGTTATTAAAAATTCGACATACTAGATATCCCACTGAAAACCTTGTCTTTGTTATTTCCAACAGCAAGGCTTTGTACAGGATATTAGCTTAATTGAAAGTTGATTAGATACTTGGCAGAGACAGGATTAAAAGTGTATTAACGTTTAATCTGTCTGATCATTTACCCGAAATATGATATGGAGTGTTTTCCATAATTATGTCTAACGGCGCCATAATATGATATATTTTTTCAGGACCGGATTAAAAAAAAATTCGATATGATTACATGATGATGACTACACGATGTAAAGGTTTGAAAAATTCGGTATATAAAAATGTTTCATGATTCACCCAATGTTTCTGATAAAACTGATATAAAAATCAACAGACTGACTGGAGCAAATGTGCTAGTTATCTCGGGTACACTAATGCATCAGTAATTTTATGGTTTACCTATCTAGTGGAAAGGAGGTTATAACCGTACAAAAGAAGTAGTAAACGTTTAATAAAGCCATAAAAATTTGCTAATAAGGAGATATCTCAGCAGGCATTAATTTTATGTTCGATAATGTAATAAAATGAAAAATGTTTTATGTTGAGGAATCTGGAATTTATTCTAGGTGCTGACTGGTTTTATATGTTCGTATTAATAAAAATTATATTTTTATGTTGTTTGTAAATACTGTCAAGTGAAAGTTATATTTTCCGCCACACACGCAAAAATGTTTTGAAATTCGATTCTAGTTATTTGTTATCAAGGTTTTCTTCGAGGTTTTCTTAGCTCTAAATATATTTTTGTATTGTATTTTTAGTTTCCAAACATAAATATTATGTTTTCTGAGATAGTTCGAAATTAATTCAATTTTAAGAACATTCTGTTAAAGTTTCTATCGCAGTAGTAAAACTGTTTAAAAAATCACCCATTTTTTAGCTCTGATTTATCGAAAAAGAAATTATAAAATCTATACAATTACATTTTAAATAAGGAATCGTACGAGTTGGATACTCAAAAGTATCCTGACAGTTGCGCCTATGTCCCCCAGGACATGTACTATAGTATTAACAAATAATGAGTCACCAGTTACGTCCACATGACTTAAAAGTATGAGCACCTGCAGTTTTACCGGCCTGAAGCCGATTAAAATTATGGGTTTGGATCGGCAAAGGGTAAAAGGGGACAGACAACCTACATACTCCGTACCTACATTTTGCTGTTTTAAGAGTGATTCATTACTTGGGAATTGCTATAATTCGATTAGGATTAGGGTGTCGTTGATAATGATAACACAAATTAAATAATGAAAAAAAGGATAATACCCACATTTTATATCGATCTTCCGATCCTGTACAAGGTTTGAAACTGAGAGTTCGAAAACGGTTTTTTTTTTCACCAAAACTATTTGACATATGTATGTCAATTTTGTGCAATTAAATCTACAAATGGTAGGTTAAAAATATATTTTTAATGAAGACGTATGCTTTACATATAAATTAAATTTGAAGTAAGAATAAAATACTTGTTTACCGCAAACCGCAACGATTGTCTCGAAAATCAGGTGAATAATTACAACTGATACAACATAGGTACTCATTTTTTTTATTACGACAAATGACTGTATGATTATGTATCTACTCTTAAATCGAAAGAGTCAGCTTTGCACAATAATAAAATAACCGAATTGTGTAATAATTGTTTACTTATTTTATAATGTCATGCTTTTACTCGATTTAAATACCTGAAAATAATGCAAATGGTTAATCCGGGAAGTCGGAGATTATGAAAAAAGTGTTTAGATATTGTTCAGTCAGACTATTGTATTCGCTTTGTTAGAAACTGGAATTATCCTCAAATGACACAAACAGTTCGATTAGAAACACTAAAACGTGTAACAGCTTTATAGTCCAATTAACTAAGCCTTTAAATCGAAATTTTGCCAACTTGGCTGAATTTTTGATATGAGTTAGTTTAAGGTATATTATAACAATAAGTGAGAGTAATTTTTTGTTCAACCCCCGGCCAAGGGTGGAAAAAGATAAAACAAAGGGCTTTTTCAAGATAACTCAAAAAGGGTAAGAGCTAGAAAAAAAAGTTCATGAAAGTTGTAAAGCAGACAATTCTACATAAAAATGGCCTCTTAACTTTTTCTTGTACTATTACAATTAACAGAGCTAGGGAGGCTAGAAGTTAAGGGAAGATTTCAGAAATTTAAAAAAATCATAACAAACAGAAAAATGATTGAATTTTGTAATTTTTTTTTTCAATCTGCTCTAAAATATGTAACTTTTCTTTTCAGAGAAATAGATATATTTTTTAATTTTTAATAAGAAAGTTATAACAAAAAATAAAATTTTTAATCGTTAATTTTAATGATTTAACAAAATTAAATTTCTGAAATCTTCCCTTAACTTCTAGCCTCCCTAACTCTGTTAATTTTAATAGTACAAGAAAAAGCTAAGAGATCATTTTTATGTAGAATTGTCTGCTTTACAACTTTTTTTTCTAGCTCTTACCCTTTTTGAGTTATCTTGAAAAAGCCCTTTGTTTTATCTTTTTCCACCCTTGGCCGAGGGTTGAACAAAAAATTACTCTCACTTATTGTTATAATATACCTTAAACTAACTTATATCAAAAATTCAGCCAAGTTGACAAAATTTAGATTTAAAGGCTTAGTTAATTGGACTATTTATATCTGCCCGGTAACTGAAACTAAAGTGCGAGAAGAGATATTATATATAGGTTAAGAGAGTAATAGAGATATTGCCAAAATAGTGTAGCACAAGCTACATCAAGGAAAACGACTTTATTTAACTCTTTTGATATCGTTTGTGACTGTCCTACTATTAGAGATAGGTCCATCATCATTAAAACCAATGACCAAAGGTAATTTCTGTGACCGATGACAAAGATAATATTTTAAGTTGATAAGATCTACTTTAGAACTATTTGAATGACCATATTTCAAGATCTACTTTAGAAGTCATTCGAAGGTTCATTTTTATATATATCCAATTATTACGGAAATACAACAATCTAAATATACGTGATGGGGTTAAATAATTAGGACACTTTTTATGAATAAATTGCACACAAGAAACGGTATATCTATATGATCCCATCTGATTCTATTACTATGAAGATAGCCCCAAAAACATAACTTTGTATAGTCTTTCCGAAGTCAGTTGAACATGTATACAAACGCCTAGCAATAAAATTTAATGAGTTTCATAGGCGTCCCTAAAAAAGTTTTCTGCCAAAGGTAAAAAATAATATTAATTTGTACATATTGTGTAGAAACTTTTTACTACCTATATGTTCATTTGGCCAACAACATATTTTATTTATTTAGGTATATCAAACAATTTCATTATATTAACGGTAAATTTTGGTTATGACATATCAAAAAAACATTACATTTTCATTAAAATAAGTTACTGCTCGCCAAGAACCAACGGGAAGGTATAAACATATCCTTGCCAGGAAGGAATGAGCAAAGCGGATCAAAGGTTGTTAGGTGAGAAAAGTTATTAAATAAAAATAATCAACAATAAAATAATTCCGCATTGCTACACTGCACTGCTAAGCAATCTGTCAACAACTGAAATTTATGACCTAGTCACCCAGTGCTGCTGTGGTTGTGCGGCGTATATAGGTATGGCTAAATAAATATGGGAACAAGTTTTTCAAATATTTTCATGCCGAGTTGCTGCGCTGCGACCTAACCCGGTACATACTGCCTAGCTCTTTGGTTTTCAATTGAGATCGGAAAGACTATACTTTCGATTGAAAAAAATATATTTCCATATCGTAGTTACTGAAATAAATAAATATAAATATAACAAAGAAATTTTTGTTGTAAAATAGAGAAACTAGAGAAATAAAGATATAACAGACATAAAATAGAGAAAAATAATAGAAATAGAGAACTTTTGGTATAAATAGAGAAACTTTTGTGGCGTTTCAGCCAAAACGAAAATATTTTGTATTTATTACCTAAGCTCGGGTTATGTAAATACGATTGCCGCAATGTAATTTGTACGGTAATTAGCGGACAAAATGAGATGCGGTTTCATTGAGCCGGCTCCAATTTGTCAACTGTTAAAAAGCTTAAATGTTACATTAGCATAAAATGAAGATAGATCACGGAAATTGGCGACTGAGGTTGTTGCAACAATTATTCACGGACCAACAGTTAATTAATTTAATACTGCTTTTATGAACGCAATTAGACGTATTGTGTTGCGTATTGTTAAGACTGCTGAAAGCGACAGTAATCGACACAACCAGGAAATCCATATAGGAAAATCGCGTTTAGGTCCCTGCATCAACGGAGTGTTAAAAAAGTAAAATCCTTTGGAGAAAACTTTTAAAAAGTCTCATTTTACTGAGGTAATTATTTTCATTCAAGAAGAGAGATTATTATTATTATTACAGCACTTCACAAACCTGCTTTCTTGAATGCCACATCGTCGATGTGAGAACAAAACCCGATTCCACGATTTTCCTGTAAGCAAGCTGTAATTTTCTGACTGGCAGAACTGTAACAATGGTTATTGCCGTACAAGGTTAATAATGTTTAATAAATATTCAGGAAAATGAACCGCAAGTACTTTTACAACAATATTAATTGCGTTTCTGATAACTGTGCAGGTATATTGATGCTAATATTGCTAATAAGCGTTCGGAAGCAAGGAATAGCCACGTATGAACAATAAATCATCGACTTTACTGCTTATTATACGAAAATATAACTGTATATGCTTACAAATATTTACTGTCAGAGTATGGAAAACAATTATTATAAAAGAAATGTGTTTTGTTAATATGTTTTCCCTTTAACGATTGATTTAATGACTAGTGCAATGATCATTGACTTTGAGGGGCATTTTCCATAACTAAGTATTTAATGAAATAATTTCTGTGATATTACAGTTTTTTATCAAATACCAATATCCTGCTGCCATAAAAAGGTTTCCTATTTGTTCTTTCCGTTTTCCAGCAATGGCGGCTAACCATCAGCTTTGGGTCACCCTGTCTATTAAATATTATTGAAATATACATATATTTGTAGTTAAACTGTTTGGAGGCATGGTGCAACTTTTGAAATGTACACATATCGTATATAAAACCCAAAATTTACACATCTGCATTCAGAAACAAACGCTCGAAATTTATTATCCAGGTCACTGCCTGATGGAGTAAACAATGTTTGGCTGCTTATCGCAATATCCTCTAAGAAACATTTACAAAACTCCTCAAAAGACTTTCTTTAAATAACATCTACTGCATTCTTCGCTTGGAACTGTTCGAAATTCCACAAACAAATGACTGATTCGTTAAAATAAACTGAGCGTCCTTTGCAACTCGTTTAGTTCCTCGTAAATAAGTTAGTAATCTTAGAGAATTAACGATATTACCCAGATATGTGTATGTAACAGTCTAACAACCATAATCTTTTATGGGGAACAAATCAATTATTTTGTAATTGATGAAGGACACTTCCATCAAACTGTTGTAAAGTGGGCCATGGTTACGTTTTTTGGAACAAATGCATGTGAAAATGTGTCAGTTGTTTAACGAATTGTCAGGGCCTTCTTTATAAAAATGGGTTGTTAAAACTGGATTTAACAATAAAATGTGTTTTCTCGGGGGTTTTACATAACACTCAATATACATTTTGTCAGTGGCAAAAGTTTGAGAAATGTCCACGTACTTTTACAGGGGACACAATAATTGTTTATAATAAATCTGTCTCCCACTCAGTCGTTAATTGTCTGTCGGTTTAATGTCATTATTAAAAAAGCACAGTCTGACACCCAGGTCATTAATTTTGAAGCTTTAGTTTCATTATCTCGCAATTTTAAATAAATTTTTTACAAATGATGCTACCCGTTATAGGATTAATAATTTTGAATAATTCGTATAAAAAGTTTGAGGACTACAGGTCTAAAAGTTAATTAATTCGAAAGATGACGAGCTAAAAATGGCGTCACACACTAAATTTAGAATTTCTTAATTGTTTAAGCAAATTCTTTGATCCAATAGATTCTAATCCTTTTGACTAAAAAAGAAAAAACAGAATAATTTGTAAAACGTGGGAAGCTGTCACTCCAACGAATAACATAAGTGTTTCGCTCAAGAAAGTGTCAGTCATTTTTTTTTACTGTTATGTGGTGATACCTATTCCTTTTTTAATTTACTGTGTAAATTTTATTCGTTGGTTATGTAATATCTTATTTATGATTCGTGTTGAATGAGAAGGGTATAATTTCGTTCAAAATTTAGGAAAGCACAAAGAAGCTTAAATAAACGTGTTTAATTGTACGTATTTTATCTATAAGCATTATGTATGTTAAATCATGCACTTTCGCTACTACATATTATTATTCCACTCATATACTTTCTTAGAAGATATGGTTTTGATGCTTGCATCAATCTACAAATTGTATTTTCTTAATTATACCGGTACATTTTAAAATCGAATAAGTTTGCGTTTAAAATATGTTTTAGCAGGCTTCGATTGCAGTAAGATATCGAAATTCTATCCACTTTCTTAGAGAACTGCCTACAATGTTGTTAAAATAACCGCATCCATTTTTCATATTTCCCCGACGACCGTACATGTTCATTTCTGGGAATTAATAAAGATTTCAATTGTGTAGGAAATTTAAATGCATATAAAAATTCTCATATCCTTTGCCACCCAGAGAAGACCCGGATGTGACTCTTCCACTTCGTTTATCCCCCGACGTTTCCACGACGGCTAAATCAAGCCGAACACACTGTATAGTCCTGTAATCCTCTTACTAGACAGCGAACATGTGTGTGCAAGGACTAAAATAATGCAGCGTTTCGAATAATGCGCAATAATTTCAATAATAACTCGCAGCGTTCGGCTCGCATCATTACAGAATTAAGCTAACGAACTCGTTATAATACATCTCTCGTGCACTTGCCGTTAAAATAATCCAATGGCCGTTAAACAGGTTTTCTTAAATGTAAAACGGATGAAAGGAGGTACGTCGATGATAAATTCGGTGACGCAGGGCTATGTTACTGACCGAAAACTTATTATTTAAAATTTGTTGATATCCAATGGCAGTGGCCCGAAGCTACGACGGCTATTTTATCGAGATTTCAGTTATTTTCTTGCTTTGTTATGTTGAATATATTAATATATCGTCCGTGTAAACTAGACTCATACATTGTAAACCTGATAAAACATGATTCACGGTTCTTTGAAATGTCTAAGGAACATTTTTTAGTCCAAACGGCATCCTGAGGGACTCATTACCTGTTGAGAATACTGTTTTTTTCTCAATTTCTTTAGGATACATTTAATGCTATCCACTGGCTAAATCCCATGTTGCAAAATATTTATCCCGTTTTTTTAATACAGGAACAAAAACTTTTTTTAATATAGGAATAACAACCGTTAGAAAAGCAGAATAATCTAGGTACGGTTTCCTTTGAAAAAGTGTACCGTTCTGTTCCATATTTTTCCATACACAGTTGTGTTCATATACCAGAAAATTGATGATAAAAATGAGCATGCACATAGACATTAAAAGGAAAGTGAAAGCCAGTATCCACCACAGAACCGGGACAATATTTCGCGCCAGAAAGAAACGAGTGAATAACAAACAGTTGGATCGGAAAAGTTTTTGCAGTCAAATATTTCAAAGTGAATCCCACATAATAATTCTAAACACATGTCACATATCATCAAGTAAGTGTAGTCTGCACATTTTGCTGCGGATAATATTTCATGACTAAACAAACGACTCATGTTGCCGACCCGCCTTTTAGCTGACGTGTCAGGGGCGTCAGAATATTCCCGACGCCCAATTTAGAATACCCAAGTTTGCTTTCCAGGCAAGTACCTTTAAAATAAGATTAAAATTAAATTAGGTGAATTTCAACGGCGCCAGTGGCATAGGTAAAATTTGTAGGGCCAACTACCAAAGGTATACAGCATAGCAAATATTCATAAAACGGTTCTAACCCTTTGCTTATGACGATTTTTTGGTTCCAAGATTAATGTATAAATAAATATATTGTTGTCAGGGTGTTGACAATCACCAGGCGAACGAAAAACCGCCTCCACTGCCAAAGAGGCATGATTAAACCGAATTTAATTTACCCGTTTATAATTCACGACGCAGAAAAGTCGTGGCTAGAATAATGAAGGCCTTCTAGGCTCATTACCATTGGCACGTTCGATATGCACTTCCGAAAGACAGTACCGTACCGTCAGTTTTTCGGTTTACTTAATACATGATAATTCGTTGATTAATAATGATATATTCCTTAGACTACAGCTTAACGGGAGGTTCCTTAGGTGAAAATGGGTTACGTACTTGTCAAAAGTCGAAAAAACTTCTGTATAGCTTTATTTGCTCCCTGTATATTTTTTTTAAGAAACTTGCTTTCTGCGTCGAAATTATAAGAATTTTACCGTCACTGTGCATCATCATCTCAGAATTATTAAACATAAAACACACCACAGAAATGAGGCAACCCCCAAATCCAAAGCCAAAGGCTGTGCGGAAGGGGGCTACACTTGAAATAACGCGGACAAACACCCATTATCCATCGACTTTGCCAGTGCCGACGCCAGGGATCGAACCTGGACCAGAATAGGAAGTCTGGCCGAGAAATGCTTTTGACACCCTGTAAGTACCTCGAACGAATTTTTCTCCTTGAAATGAACCTCTTGAAATAATGTACCATTTTTTCAGTATATAAACGTATTTAGTTTTACTTTTCTCTCTGGTTTCGAAGTGATCAGTATAGTCTGTTACGCCCTGTAGGCACACCGTATAAATCCGATTTATGTGAATATTTAGCGCAGCTTTCTCTCCCGTCGCGTTTTGTTGGGACGGTTTACTTAGCAGATAGTAATTATTAAAGAATTTTATCAGTGACTATGTCAACAAACGTTTGATGGGTCGTTCCTGATTATTAGAATTTGTTTGCCGACAGGTGAGTCAAAGTTAGGAAATACAACAAGCTAAAAAAAACGCATGTTGAGAGGTATTTTTACTGATAATCGAGTTTACTGTTACGTAATATGAAGTTTATAATAACGCTGATATTGATATATTAAATATATAATACATAAATGTCGAAAATGTCAAGAAATGTTCTAATGTACTTCAAAAATATATGTTATACATTTCTATGAACACGAACATGACACTAAAAAAATATATGTGTCGACCACGCCCTGTATAAGATTTTTACAGTGACCTTGTATTTACATGAGAATTTTTTTGAAAAATTGCAAGGGTCTTTGCAAAATCATCATAATTTTTATATTTGTGTAAAGACTTTAATAAATATAAACTTGTGAAGTGTATTGGTAAAATTATTTACCTTTTTTCAGTGTATTTTATTCCTGTTAATTGTATTTCATTTAATTAATTCGTTTCTGGTTGAAAATTTCGACTCAGCCGACTGTATTATCAGATAAAACAATATAATTATTCGTATTAGAAAACAAATATAATTCAAACCGAAACTTTTAACTTTTAACAATAGAATGTAATAACAGCCTCAATAATTAAATCCAATTAAACTGGCTTTGATCGAGGAAGTTTTAATTCAGGCATTCGAAATTTCTGTTTGTTATTAATTATGTAGCAAATTCCTTCGGATTCTCATATGCTACGGTATTGACAAGGAATATTTCTCCCTTTCCACTTCAATTTGTCAGATATTTTTATCATAAATGTTCTTTATTATTGCACTGAGTAACAATATTTCACTTAGCGACTTGTTTGGATAACCTGTAACTTGATAACATCATTTTGTGTACGTACGTCGACCGTTGCGTAAAATACAGCGTCTCATTTTCGAGTTTGCATTTGCTCGATCTGTCGGTATTTGAATTTCTTAATGATATTTAATAGTGACATAACCCGACAGTCGTGTTGTGCAAGTCGTCTACATATTTTTGTATACATGAATAAAATTACACCGGTGGAGCTCGGTTTTCTGTGCTTTGTTGGGAATTTTCTAATAAAAGTTTGTGTAGAGATGGAAATTGTATGAAATATTCAACGATAAATTTTGAAATGTCGAGAGTTGTATTACAGCTTGACCGAAATCATCTTGTCGGCGAGTATAAGATACGCAGTGACAAAGTTACCAGACTAGTACCGGAGCTCATTCTCTGTCTGAACCTACTGCCCTACTATGAAGGTTCCCTGTGTTTTTTCATAATACTACATAATGTGCCACAAGGACGGGAAAAAATTAACTTATTTAGAATGTATTTTTTAGAAGTGACAACATAATTAAAAACAGCTGCATTGTTATTACGTATTGCTGCTCGGAATTGATAATAATAGTTAATCCTTATTTATAAACATATTTTTAACCTTTTAATAAATATATCTATAAATATATACGTCTAATGAATTATTAATTCTAGATACCACAGGAATATTCTAATAACGATTATAACCATGCAACTACTGTAACCATTTTAAGTTGCTGACGAATTTTGTTGAAATAAGATTTTTTGGCTCATAATCATAGTGATCCTGTTTCAAACGTTTATACAAATATGTAAATATATAGTTATTTTTAAAAAAAAGGAGTAAGTATTATTTAGCAGTCGAGGACGATTTTGCGCCCGAGCGGAGCGAGGACTGGCAATAGAGTCCGAGACTGGTAAATTATACTATTTTGCTATTTTATCTGCCACAGTTCTACCTACATCTAAAAACCTCATCACCTAAAAAGTCAAACGTTGTTGCAAAAGAACAAGTCAACGATTTTCTCGTTCAGGCACCCGATAACACATATTTGCTAATGAAGGTAGTGACGGTCTTAGGCATTGCAGGAGCTTGCCGTTCTGATGAGTTACGCAAACTTACTTTGGACAACGTCAATTTAAAAAATTTCGATGACCTTATTGTAGTTACAATTCTAGATTCTAAAAATGGTATGTCAGGTACGTTTACAATTACTTCTCGTCTGGGTTCTGTTTCTCACCTAGAAATTCTCAATTAAAACTGAAATTTCACGCTTTTTTATGCGCTATCAAGCAGGTAGATGTTACAACCAACCAATCGGCAACAATACCCTTTCTATAATTCCTAATAAGATTGTACAGTTTTTAAAACTAGAACATCCTGAAACATACCTAGGTACAGGCCATTTATTCCGAAGAACATCGGCAACGTTACTGGCTAATACAAAAATGGGTTCAAAATGACACTTCAACTCTAGGTTGTAGTAGTACGTCGCATCATGCTGTTTTAATAAATAAAAAAAAATCATACTTTTAAACTCATTCAGTGTTAGTGTCATAAGCTTAATCAGCAGCGTGCACAGGTGGTTGTTTTTTTAAGTACACCACTTTTTCCTGAAAAACAAACTCCTCAAAAAGGTTTGTCGAGATTCTTTAAAATACATTTTTTGAAATTTTGTATTTAGACGACGTTTAGTAAATTTTCTTTTTGTATAAATTTTCAACCTCTTTCACGAAATCTTATTACGCAAACAACAAAAAGTATGGATTCTTGACACCTTTCCGCTTATCGAAATTGTTGCTCAAAAATCGAGGACATTATGTGTTGCATTGTAACTGTAATTCTTACAGATTAAGTTGAAAACTGACTTCGTCGCCAGTGTCTTCCCAGCGTAAACAGGGAATTCACGCTGCTGATTGCGATAAATGATTGTCACTTGTCGCTGGATACGGCTGGGTTGCGTTTGCAATTAAACTGGTCGAACAAAGTTAAGAACTTAGGCTAATGCGTTTTGAAAGTGTAAAAGTCCGCAAAATATACAGGGTGTTTCATTAAGGGCGGGACACGACCTCGCACAAATTTTTACGATACATTTTTCAAGGTGAGAATTTCAAAAATAAATTGAGCTTGTCGATCAGTTACACCTTACTACTGGAGTAAATTTTATTTCTTTCAAATATGTGCAATTTTATTTATTTATTTTTTTATTTTGAATAAATTTGGTATACCTATGTTAGTTAAAAGTCAAAATCCATTTTTGAGATAACTTTTACGTATTGAAAAGAGACTACAGGTTTCTAGTTTCTCTTGAGGTAGTTCGACATAATAATTTGTCCCATACTTAATGAAACACCCTATATACACACTCTTCATATAAATTTATTTCAGTCTGTATTTCTTGGAAATAAGTAATAATCTTTACTTTACTCTCTAATACTCTTTTTATATGCCTTTTGTAACGCAAAATACCTCTTCTAAATGCAAGCGGAGATAATTTTAAGTAATTTGCGATTCGTCATAGTGTGTGAGGTTCGTTACATGTGCACTTAATTCTAAATTACATTTATTTGGATTGTGTATGCTGTGTCTATTCTGTGTAATTTTAAGTATTGCTTTCTTCTTTTGTTATGCCTAGACAGTTGTGTTATAGATAAAAGAGAAATATACCAGTACATATGTCTATGCATGTATTTTTTACACTTCAACTATTTTCTTGGTATTGAAACTTATTTTCTTCTGAACTTACAATGTTTTAAACCGGTACGCTTTCCATTGTCTCAATCGTCATTGTTATAGTAATTTTGATGCCAACCAACCTTATTTCTTCAAACCCGCTATTACCGACTACTGTCATAAATCTCTGTTCTTTGTAGCAACTATTTTTTTGGTACAGTGTTACAATAGCGACGTCGTAGGAGTCTGTCCGCCTTCTGTTCGTTAGAAAGCAAATTTCGATTGCGAGTCATGTATGTTTTCTTACTTCGTCGAAAGAAGCGTTTCGGTGGGCGTGAGGAACTTTACTTCCTTCTCTGTCGAAGAAAATAAATTAGAAATGTATGTTGGGCAATTGTTTCTGTCCACAGAAGCCTTCGTCAAGGTTTCGCGGCCTTCTATGTCCGTGTAAGATTAAAATGCATCGGCTTAAGTGGCTTTCTGATGGTATTGATTTTGTGACGTACATAGTGTCCTACGATTTGGTTTGTTTTTGCAATTCCAGCCCTGTATAAAATAAAATAATTTTCCCGAAAGGCTTTATATCACAGTAGTTGTATATGCACATTTCTCTCGTGATAATTTTGTTCTATGAGTGGAAAAATTATACACTAGTTGTATACAATAGTTTGTCCACTATCCAAAAATATATGTTAGAAATTAAATTATAATTAATTCCGTTGCTTAAAATGACAGGAGTTAAAGTAATTATTGATTATTGATCTTGATTGATTGATTATTGATTGATTGCTTGCTCACATAATAGTAAGAATAGAAGAATTTCGACACTTTTGGATCGAGTTTGCACTTTTGCTGAACAGATAGAAAAAAAAATAGTTTAGATGCCATTTTTAAGAAACATAGATTCCAACTATTTTGACAGTTATTTCTTATTTCCCACTTTCTAAAATGTTAATTCAAATCGCTACTAACCCGATCTTCGTTACGTAAACTGTGATAGGATTATAAAAACTACTTTATATCTGACACTCTGCGCATATGAATGCCAAATGGTAATCGTGTTTACATTTATTCATAGTTAATTTAAATCTAACACTAAGAACGACCTCTGATTTAAATTGCCATGGTATTATGTAGAATACCATAATCTTTTTCCTTACAGCGTGACGTCAGTTGAGGTGGTATGTGCCTATAACTCGAGATCGTCTTGGTTGAGCAACAAGGCAACTGCTAATAAATGTTTTTTGTTGACACCGCTAATGTACTTGAATGTTTGATTTCTGTTTGAACGGCACTTCAGTTGTAATTTGTGACTACTGTCAGTTCTTTTATGGCGGCCTCTTGTACTGTTACATAAGCCTTTATATCCAGGTAAAGGTAATTAGTAAGTAAATATTTATTTGAAATCAGTTATATCATTTTTTTAAAGGTATAGTCTGTCTGAAGTCAGTTGAACGTGTATAAAAACGCCTAGCAATAAAATTTAATGAGTTTCATAGGCGTTCCTAAAAAAGTTTTCTGCTAATGGTAAAAAATTATAATAATTTGTATATGATGTGTAGAAAACTTCTATTATTTGTTCATTTGGCCAACAACATGTTTTAATTATTTATGTCCTCAAACAATTTTATTATATTGATGGTAAATTTCGTTTTGTTCTTTTTCTAAAAGTCTCCAAAATGCCATGTTGGGATAATATTAGTAAACAAAATATCCCTCTTATTTCTCCCTTTCGCAATTGTAATAGGAATGATTAATAGAAGGTGCCTATAATAAATTAAAATTACCTGAATCACACCAAATTCCGCATTGCTGCACTGCAATGCTAGGCAATTTGTCAACCACTTGTCAACAACTGAGATTTATAGCCCAGTCGCCCAGTGTAGTTGTGTTATCCCCCGTTTGCCCGCACGCGCATTCTTCAACTGGGCGTATACATTTCTACCACTTCCAGGCTTAGTTCGATCAGACCTGTACATGGGTAAGTATGGCTAAATAAATATGGGAACAAGTTTTTCAAATATTTCAGTGCCGAGTTGCTGCGTCAGCGATCGAACCTGGTACATACTGCCAACCTGTTGGTTCTTCAATTGAGATCGGAGAGACTATACCTATTGTTGGTTTGGTCTCGCCTTTCAGATAATTGATTTATGATATAAACGAGTTACTTTTAATGGGAGAAAATATTGACGAAACTACAGAAAAAAGGTTTAAACAATTAAAGAAAGTGTAAACAAAAAAACACTGATTAATAGCCCTATTCGCGCATTAAAATTCGTTGTTTCTTAACTGTCATCATTGCGCAATTGAAAGTCTTGTGTTTCGCTATAAGTCTATTGTGGGTAAAATTGTACTAATCGAGTGTTATTATTGTCAGCGATTAGTGTTTTATTATTAGGTTTAATAGGGTTGTATAACGCACAATGAGGGCTCTATCCGTTTTATGTACAAATAATCCATGCTCTGCCACGACAAGCTTATTACCAACGACGCCAAGGTTTACCTACTACAATTTTATTCCCAGACAAAGCCTTTTTTTTACCTACAACGAAGTTTTAAATTTTCACAAATCACACTGGTTTAATGAAAATTCCCAAACTCTATCATGGTACTAATTTTCAGCATCGCTTCTCCATTAAATTTAGAACTAAACTGCCTGACTGGACAACATTATTTTTTCTTAACGAATGAGGTGGCAACATCGTTTACTGTAACTTAAGATATGCCGCGTCATATGATTTAGTGTAACTGGATAGCAAAATTTGAAGTTGATAAACACCCTCGACTATTTTTTTTTTCGGTGTTTTTCATTGTTCAGTTTCGGAGAACGTTGCCAATCAAATCCTATGGCGTGTGGGCCACCTTAGATTTCTTTTTCTTTTCGCCGTACGAAAGTGACTCGGCTATAATGGTATTGTAATCCGGTGGATTATTTTGGTTGTGTCCGTAGCGCACTACGTGGTTTCTGACTGACAAAGAACTAATGTAGGTATGTATATCTATAATTAATTATAGAAATACCCTCCTAACTCGCGTGGAAGTCATTGAACCGGGGCACCGCAAAGCGTAAGTCTAAATGAGTAAGACCAAATGGCGTTTAATGTGGGTTTTTGCGGTGCCGCATATAGGCCTCGGAAAAAAAATGCCACGCATCGTACACTGAGACAAAAGTATTAATTGGTCTATATAAAAAAATATATAAATATGGATGGTAATTTCGCGAAAACAAAGTTTAAAACTTCTTAAGAGTTGAACGACTTCATTAAAACTTATTAAAAGGCAGAACTATTCATTTTGGTGAGAAGAATTATCTATGAATTGCGATAAACTTGTTTTTACAAATTGCTGTATAGTCTTCCCGATATCAATCGAAGAACCAAAAGATTGGCAGTATGTACCAGGTTCGACAGCAACTCGACATTGAAATATTTGAAAAACCTTTTCCTATATTTATTTAGCCATACCCATTACAGGTCTGATCGAACTAAACGTAGAAGTGGTAGAATAGAAATGTATACGCCCAGTTGAAGAATGCGCGCGCGGGCAAACGGCATATAACACAGCTGCACTGGGTCACTGGGCAATAAATCTCAGTTGTTGGCAGTGGTTGACAAATTGCCTATCAGTGCAGTATAGCAATGCGGAATTTGGTGCGATTCAGGTAATTTTAATTTATTATAGGCACCTTCTATTAATCATTCATATTACAATTGCGAAAGGGAGAATTAAGAGGGATATTTTGTTTACTAATATTATTACAACATGGCATTTTCTACACATTATATACAAATTATTATAATTTTTTACGTTTAGCAGAAAACTTTTTTTATAGGTCCTCTGCGGACCCTAAGGAATAGGATTGAACGTCGACCCCCGGTACCTTTGAAATGGACAACTCATTGTCCAAAGAAAAGATTTTGGTTTTATTTTGTTTATCTGTTAGAATTAGATTATTCAGATGTCTTTATGAAACTTTCCAGAAAATATAATAATGATTCGAAGTTTCTAACCTAGAATTCTGAAGTTTGGCTGTATGGATTTTTTACGACCTGAAAACACGCCTTAACCCCATCATTCATAACATAACTTCTGTTACTCCCTAGACAGAAAACGAGTAAAAATCGATCTTAAGACCGTTTTCACGTACTCTGGATTTTGACCTTGACGTTATTATTGCCATACGCATTCACCGAGCTAGATAGCGCGCGACGGTTCGTGGAAAATGATTTATTCTCGTTTTTTTTTTGTTCTTAGTTCATTTAGCAAGGCGAAACAGGTTGCTGGTTTGCATGAATGCGATCGACCGGCCAATAGCGCCTGCCGTAGCGCATTATAAACTAGTTTATTGACTACTTACGTAAAATAAAACAAAACCTGACAATTACACGCGTGAAGGGAGCATTTAAAACGCTGAAATCTGCTGGTAACGACTCGGACACGCGAGATGTAAGAGGAAAAAGTTGATTTGCTAGTTGAAATTATAATATTTTATAAGCGGGGTGTCATTTTAGATGATAATTTTGACACACTTAATAACGCTGGATGGATTTCTAATTGACAAAACCACTATACGGGGTTTCCCTTTTAAGGCTGGCGATTTATAGACAAAAAATCTCACTTTTAGATGAATTATAGAACAAAAAAAAATCTCTAAATTGTAGAAATGTTAAAAAATACAGTGATTCCAAATTTTCCGTTAAAGCCATCCCCAAATGTAGCAATGCGTATGTGAAATAAACGCGACAAGGGGCCTGAAGCACGTTTCTACCCCTTTCTAGTCGCTGTCAGTAATAAAACAATGTGCAAAGTGTCCAGCGCACGAAGCCCCGTCCTAATCGAGGTTGGCCGTGACGGACAAAGTTGACGGCTCGATCGGGTCATAATAGAGAGGACGTAATAGAATATGTATGCGGCTTCCAAATGGCGGTAATTACTTTTTTTACAGGTGGAAAAAGGTAACAGAGGCTCTGAAAAGCACCGTTTCAAGCGACCGTTGGTTGTTTATTAATTGGTTTACTTAATTGTTGTTTTTTTACAGTTAGTTGCATATGACACTTTTGACGTTACTTCTAAATTTTGTTATAATTAAATATCAGTATTTAAAATTTATTAATTCTATTTTTACAAGGAGACCACCTGAAAAACCAGTTGATGAAAACTTTGCGAACATTTTTAGAATTAATTTGAAGGCCACAGATGAAAGTCACAGGCAAGAGGAAAAGTGGATAAATGTAGAAAGGTGGGTGGTATAGTCTTTACGAAGTCAGTAGAACATGTATAAAAACGCCTAGCAATAAAATGTAATGAGTTTCATGGGCGTCCGTCCCTAAATAAGTTTTTTGCTAAAGGTAAAAAATAATCATTTGTACCTATATAATGTGTAGAAAATTTCTATTATATGTTCATTTGGCCGACAACATATTATTTTAATTATTTATGTTCCACTTTTCTTTACATAAATTATAAATTTTTGTTTCGCTTCCTCATTACGCAATGATCTACTGTAACACCTTGTATAATAACACGAAAAATTGTGGGCACTATAATATATAAAACTAAATTTCATTATCTGGTTTTTCATTTTCTTCCTTTTTTAAACAATCGTAAATATTTAAAATGACACGCTGACATCGAACATGTAAATCTTTATTTTTAAATTCTAAATCTGTCACCAACAACTGGTTCTACTAATTCAATATTGTCTTGCGGTGTTTCGTTTTGTTCCGTTTCAAAAGGTCTCCAAAATGCCATGTTGTAATAATATTAGTAAACTAAATATCCCTCTTATTTCTTCCTTTCGCAATTGTAATATGAATGATTAATAGAAGGTGCCTATAATAAATTAAAATTACCTGAATCACACAAAATTCCGCATTGCTGCACTGCAGTGCTAGGCAATTTTTCGACAACTGAAATTTATGGCTGGTCGCCCAGTCCGGCTGTGTTTGTTTGCCGTTTGCCTGCGCGTGCATTCTTCAACTGGACGACCAGACCTGTATATTGGTATGGCTAAATAAATATGGGAACAAGTTTTTCAAATATGTATTTCAATGCCGAGTTGTTGCGTAACGACGTAACGACCGAACTTAGTACGTACCGCCAAGCTCTTTGGTCTTCAATTGAGATCGGAAAGACTATACCGTAATAATTTTGAGACTAAAACAAACAGTAAAGAATAATTAAAGAAAAATCGGGGCTTATTCGCTGATGTTATCTAAATGTAATGTACAATTGATTCTGGTGGGTGCCACCTGAAAAAAACAGACCGTTCTGTCATCATAGGCATATGCAAATTAAAACTGGGTATTTCCCAAGTATATGTTAAAGATAATCACAAGAACTTTTTTGTTACCTACACTAAAAGAAAACTAGGTCATTTTTAGAGGTAAAATGAAGAAAAAAGATGCGATATAGTTACAATTTAGCAATATTTTATTTGTTTTATTGTTTTCTGAAAATAATTTATTAATACTATATAGCTTTAAAGTATGCAAAATACTTTATATGTACAATGATCTTGATAACTTCGTACTGAGTACTGGCCCTGGTTAATAAATAGCAAAGTACCAGAGTCGACGTTTGATCACACCCCATGGTCTTCTAGGGATTTCACTTTTGGCCTATCTGGATTCAATCTGTACAGGTATCGTTCGGTATGGTTATTCTTCTTTTTGCCATGGCTCAGCTTGAATTTTGTCGTAATTCGTATATGGAAAACATTTTTGTTTTCTACAATTTCGATTTCCGCACCGCGTGTTCTGCTTCATAGGTGATTGACTAAATAACCTCGAACATCGGTAACTACTTTTCTCGATAGGGTTTTCCTAGCGTAGGCTCTGTAAACAGCTTCGTATAGTTGAATGAAATTCGAAATCATTTAGGACTTGGAATACGACAATTTATAATTATCATAAATTGTTTTTCACATTCAAACACTAGTAATTTTCATCTTCCACGAAACCCAAAATCGTTTTTCCCGGCGCATCGTGCAAAAAACGGTCGCGTCGTTACCGAACTAAGTAGGCCGTGGCGGGAGCGCACGGACCATGAAACCCCCCGTGGAAGTCGCCGCGTTCCTCTAATGAGGGCGGAAGCGGGTCATCTTCGCGCATCCTGCCGAGACAGGTGGAGTGGAAAAGGAAAGGGGTGGCGGTTTAAAAGGCTCCTTTGATATTCAGTTTGATTGTCTCTTACCTTGGAATCTCCCGAGCGTTACTTCGTTTAATTTGAAATTATGACGGTTGCACTACATTTTGTAGACATTTTTAACCGTAGCCTTAACGACTTAAATGGTTTGTAAATTTTAGATACGTACTTTAACCTCTTAATGTATAAGTTTTACTTGAACAACAATGGTTTCTTTGCCAGAAAGAGATTATTCTATTTTGCTATAAATTTATTGACAACTGAATTTTAGGATTGGCGGTAACTGAACTTAGATGGATGCTGTTAACACTCTTAGATCTATGCATGTACTTTAAGAAGAGCGCCAGAAGAAAGTGCCCTAGCCGGCGGGGCCCAGCCAGGACAAAAGGAGGTCCCACAAAGCGCCTACACCGGCCGCATTTGCGGTCGGGGTAGACGACGGATGGGGCCCACCTACGAAGGCTGTCCAGGCCTACACGAGATGAGGCAGGATAAAGAGGGATAATCCCCCTCGATCCCAAATCATTGAGGCCAATTTCTAGCCATGGAATAATGGCGCGTGGCGTGGCGTATGTACTTTAACTTATCCTTTTACAGTTAACACTTTATCACCCCAAGCAGGGCACATAAATTCAAGCCAGATATCGGAGCGGAAGTAACAAAGTATTATGTTAACAAAAGCGACAGATCAAGAGAACGAGCAGCAGGTTCCTGGTTTCCAGTTTCAGCTTTTGCCTTTGAAGGTGATAAAAATGCAAATAATATACTGTTACGAAACGCAGCTCAGAACAGCCAGATAAACGTCTGCGGATAAAATGGCGTTATTTATTTGTGTAATCGTAAAAATAACGCGAATGGACTGTTAGAATGTGCAGTGGCGGCACACGGCCAGGAAAATAAGCTGGGAAATGGCCATTTCGCGACTTTTTGTTTCGGCAAGTTGAATTTATCACTATAGATGCTAAATATTATGTACGATAACATATTAGTTTCCACAGTCATAAAAATGGGGGGGGAAGATTGTTTACAGGGTGGTTAATTGTATAATTTTTACGTAAATTCACGTTTTCCGTTGATTTCCACGAGAAAACAGTAAAGTACTTTTTTTTCGTCTTCAAAAGACCTACAAAACTAGGCCTCGAGCGTCAAAAAATATATTGATTAGATCAAAAGTTATAAACAGAAAAAGTTTATTTATGACTTTTGAATTAAACATTTATAAACTGCGTTATTACTACCAGAACGTTTTAGCATCGCATCCTCTCATTCCTTATCACTATTTTATAACACACGAAAGTTATGGCCTTCCACAATCGTACTGATTTTTTTCAAGGTAGATTTCATAATAATACGTTGAAATCTATCATTTTTTTTTAAGTTCAAATTTGCAACCTGGAAATTTTTTTTATTTTTTAGCCTTAGTTGTAAAATGAAATATACGACGCACGAGCGTGATATATATTATTACATATTCGGAAAGCTTATGAAAAGAGCTTTAAGTTAAAAAATTAAATCTTCAAGATTCGTTGAAAAACAACGGAGTTACAGACTGTGAGTGAGTATGAGGATACGAAAATTTCAGCTTACCTTTATATTAGCGTGAAATAATCTCTACGCCTATGGTTTTAGATTTTTTTTCAGGCGATAAATACTTGAATTTTTTGTTTTACGTCTACGATCGTCATAAAATGTTTCTTTGATAATGAAATCTAAATTGATTCCTTGAAATGTCAAGAAATATTAACTATAAATGTAAATTAAACATGTAGGTGTCTGAGGTAATTAATAATCAGCATAAACATCTTTGTTAGACATTTTCATTTCCTGTGTGACATTAACAAATGAAAAGTATGTATAATTTCCGAAAACACTTTGCTAAAAATATATATATTTTATTCTGGACTATAATATCGTACTCATTTTTATTTCAGTAGTATCTGATTACTATAATCGTCAAATTATACATTTGCTGTCTCGTATTGAACACCTTGAAAAATGCAGACATTAGATAACATCTCATGGAACATATTTTCCGTGACTCCTTCATTTTCCGCAAAATTGGACCTAATTCGAACCGGTAATCGTGTAAGAACTCACCAAAGTATAAAATTGGAAATATCCTCGTAAATATTCCCTGCGGGACCCATAGGGGTCACAATCCGGTGTAAAGCAGACACAAACGAGTTTTCGTGCCTCCAGACGTTCGTTAGCGCTGGGGAGAATGATGATTTGGGGTTAACGCCACTGGATACCCCGAGGAACTTTTGATTTCGTAGTGGTTTATTACTTTGCCAGACGTGGTGATCGTATACGGATACCAGCTGGCTGAAATTCGAATCAAACGGTTTGGAAAATGAGAAAGTCAATCTAATATTTCAAAATTTACAGGATACAAATTGCGAATACATGTAAATATATTCATGTTTTTTGCAGTAATCAAACTATCAGCACAAATGTGTCGAATTTGCCAGTGAAAGTGAGACAGGATAAGTTAAACAAAGAAATATCACAACAAAGAACTAACGAATAAAATAACAAAGATGTAACTAAGCTGGTATGAATATTTGATGACGATGGAATCAAATATGTAGAATAACAAGGAACAGGGAGCAAGAAATGTAACAAAAAGGGGGAACAAATAGGATAGGCTGAACTAAGAAGAGAGAAGACAATGAAGGAGAAGACATACAATTAGAAATCATAGAAATGGTGGGTAGGTGGATGAAAATATGGGAACTTAACTCAAATCTGACTTAGACTGACTGAGAGATATAGAATCCAAGAGAAAGATAGAGAAAAGAGACATTAACAAATGTTTGTACTTTGTTAGTACGTTGCAAACAATGAACAAACATATTTTATGAATCGAATACAGATTTCCAGTTATAAAAAATGTGGTTCTTCGTGTGTACATTATTTAACAAGCAGCATGAGCTTTTTGTTTTATTTTGTAAGATCCCCGAAACATTTGAACTCATTTATAACATTCTAAATAAAAATATCTACGTCGACATGCAAGTTTGTCATAATCTATCACCTGAAAGTGACCAAGTATCATAGCATACATTTATTCGATAAGCCCTAAACGGTTCAGCTATTAAATGTTTCGAATATCTTTGTAGAAAACAGGGAATGTCGTTATTAAATAACAAAACTACCTATCTCCAACAACGTAACGCTGAGTATTTTGCATTCGAGGCGTTATTATTCCAACAATGTAGGAATGGTAATTGTTTCCTCGCTCTGGAAGGCTTAATTTTCAGTAACTTGCGGATTCCGTCAAGCGTTAACACTCGGCTGGTTCCGCGGGGCACGTTTTGGAAGCATTCGGAATGTGGTGATAACGGCATCGAGGAGGCTGTGCGTTCTTCGGCCACTAGATAACTCGGTCAGAGCGTCAGTTGGGAATGCAGAGATGTGTGTGTGTGTATTTGGACGGCGACGATGGGTGAATGGGGACTGTTGGTCGTGGTCGTGACGTTCTCATCTTCGATCGCCGAGATTAAAAAATAAAATTGACAATTCGCGCGGTTTTGCTGATAAGGTTTGAAGTTGTTGCAGGTGCTACTAAATGTGTGAAATTTGTAAGAAACCCTTCGTGGTTGTTTATGTAACGAAAGAAATGCTTAATAAGTAACATACGGATATCTGTAATACTAATGTTGGGATCGTACTGGCCAGGTACTTGTCCCTGGTTATATGCCTGCAAGTGGTCGACGTTCGATCGCCCCTAACCGGAATGAGTCCATAATATGATGTCGGCTCTCGGGAATCTGGCGTTATTCTCAAACGTCGCGGTTTGCCGTTGTCGACTGGAAACAGGGGTAATTTCTGAAGCGGCGGAGACACAGGAATAATTAAGATTTATTTATAAGATTCATTTTTCTTAACGAATGTTTTGAAAACTCCTCGTACTAATAAAAAACATCAGCAACGGGTAGAGGAACTTAACACTTTAATATTAAGTGCATTCAGGATATCTAGAACAAAATAAAACTGCGCTCACTTCGTCACAAGTAATGTTCCCATTCCCGGCTTCCTTCAACGGCGTGAAAATTAGATTTTCCACTGCGGACATAAAGTGGCTATCAGGAAGAATTGCAACCATACTTCTTGCGCATAACCGTACCGCAATGCGATCTCGAAAACATGCGACAAATTTCTGAATGAATGAGAAATACATTTAGTCCATCATCACCTTAACTTAAAGAAGGGGACAATTAATTTTGTCGACGCAGAATAAGCAGTGAGAATTACAAGCAGCTTTTAGAAAGTTGCTAAAACAACGTCAATTATTATGCCAGTTCAAAGCTTTTACGTGAGCTAAACATTTTTAGCTTTTTTAAACTTTTTACTTTATTAGATTAGTCTGACAACGTTTGTAGATTATCCAAAATCTTAATTACCATATGTTGTGGCACGTATATCCTTCATATTTTGAAACAAATGTTGACTTGTTAGTGCCAGTCCCCAGTCCCTTCTGGCCAAGGCGATTTATCACGCGGCGCCAATCGGTCTTAAAAATAGGTAAGCCGTGTAGGAAGCAACCTGCTTTGGTTCGTATCAGACCAGAAGTAATGGCAACTGATCCGTAAAGGTCTTCGTAGATGACGAATCTACGTGGAGAAATGGATTGGGAAACACTTGATTGATACGAATTAGAAGAGAGTGGTTCTGTGGTTTCCGGAAATTTGTAAATATCTTCATGATATTGTTTCCGAAGGTAGAGATAGTATAGTACAAATGTAAATGTTCCGTGTTTGAAAAAAAAAAACACTATTTACATTTGTGCCGATTGAAATTTACATAATTCTCGTTCAGTATGTGCCTAACCGTCTACATCTACCTGTAGTCAGGTAAACTAATCCAACTCGTTCGTTTACCCTGATCCTGACAAGTTGGTGCACCTGCGACTCCACTTTAGGATCCACGCTAGTGGGAGCAAAATGATGTAACAAATCACGCAGGTTGATTTATACCTGCGTGTCTTCCGTACAAATTAATGGGCATCCGTCTAATTTACTTTCGGTTTTGTTCAATTGGAATCTGAGGATCGCGAGATATAAAATAGTAGATTGGATAGGTACAGCTTACAGGTCTTGAGCTGATACGAGCACTTTCTTTTGGCCGTTGGAGTGGATGGAGATGTGGCAAAATGGCGAAATTCATCGAAGTCATATAGTATACATTAAATATTTATTTTACTTTCAATATTCTTATAAAAATTAAAAAAAAAAACTACTTTCGCTAGCAATACAATTCATTGAATAAAACATGGTAGAATTGAAAGTTCGAATATCGAAAGCATAATGAAATTACAACAGAAAACGTGAAAAGTCAATAAAAATGAATTTTTCGTGGTCTGGCGAAAGAGCGGAAAAAAAATAAGTTGATTTAAAAAAGGCATCCCGGTAGCTGCTTTCTAAGTTCCACAATCCATTTGTTAAGTAAGAATTTTGAGTAGCGAGCGCAACATGGGCACTATGACGTTACAGCACTCCCCTCTCCTGGCTACCGCTCAGCCGCGTTGGGCGCCACGCGGATCACTCTGTCTTTAACGCACGTTTACTTGGTCATTTCTTGGTCCAATCCATTAAAAATAAATTCAGCGTATAAAGGAAGTCTTCTACTTTACAACGAGCCCAAGTTTATTACAAAATATTAAATAGAACAGTCAGAATACTGTTTTTAAGAAAAAAAATTATCTCGGCTCCTTTTGGTCGGATCGAGATTTTTTTTTAAATTGATGCTTTTTTAAGTACTATTTGATGCAATTGGTTTGAAATCTGTATATTGAAAAACCGCCGAGATAACGACCCTAGTTACCGTTTTTTGGTTTTTTGTTAATAACTTTTTTATTTTGCAACTGAAAACTTATTTACTGATTTTTCTAATGAAAGCAGAGTTTTTTAATTTCTGTCTCATTTTAGTGTGAAAGAAATACTCAGTTAAACAAAAAAATAATACAAAATTCCAGAAAAATATATATTTTAAAATATGGATTGTACAATTTGTTACAAAGTAAAATAATTAACTCATATTTTACAACAGTGGCAGACCGGCGACAACCTGCGATTCAATGCCAACGTGGTCTGATCCACGGAGGATCTTGAAGTATCCGTTTTCGCCCCAATCGGTGTTCCAGGAGTTGGCCACCAACCAGTAGGGTGTATCATTCTCCACACCCCAACCTAGGATCCTTATAGCGTGTCCGCCCAAGACTTGCCCTGCTATGTTCTGGTATACACCTGAAACAAAACGATAATTGTATTATGAGCACTGTTCTGGCTTGATAGTTTAAAATCATTCGACGGTTAAATTGTAGTGCGACCGACAAACGACAAAATGTGATGACAGTGTTTGATAGAAGTCCACAACTAATTTGTAACAACGCAGAATGAGAAACATGTTATATCTTAAAAGGAACTAAGAACAGGAGATACGCGAGTTCAAGTTGAAGGATATCCCAAAGGAAGAAAAAAATCAGTAGAATCAAGGAAAGGGAGCAATAATTCGCTACCCTCGGAGCAAATGGCTTGTAAACATTTAACTGAATACTCTGCTGGTATATTCAGCGAATATCGTTGGTTAGTATGTGGGTATTATAACCTCTATATTCATTTCTCCCTTGTCAGTTTACTATCGAATGTCGAAGTTTGCCATGGATGGATTTGATACGGTGGAAATTTCACTGTCGATTCTACGTACCGCTCTTGTACGACAAGAAATCCTCGTACACGTAATAACCGCTTTCTACGGGTCCATTCGTCAAGATCTCCAGTTGGATTTGGGTCGCGTCATCGGGGACCCGATAAATGCTGTCCGTTCTGCCGAAAGTAAGCTCGTTTTCGTAACTGAGTTCGTCGGAATCGCACTTTCGGACGCAAGTCGGAGTTGGGACGTTAGCAGTGCATGCCGGCCTGAGGGAATCTTCGTCGTGGTGAGCGCATGGTTCGATGGAATAAGCCTTGCAGCCCTGTAATGATATTTAGGATTTATCAGTGTTCTTTCAGCTGCAGATATTCAGTAGAAACTTGCCTCTGTCTCTCCGTATAGTCCTCCGGTGCTGATACCGCTCTCAACCCAGTATTTCCAGGAGGATTCGAGAAGTCCGCCGCTGCAACCGTTGCCGCAAGTTGAGCAGCAAGCGAGCAGGTCTTGACCTGACACGGATACTTTTTTTTCGCCGTTGGAATGGATGCAGATTCTGTCACTCATGGCTCCGACGGCGGCGACAGCCTGAGTAAAAATAATAATTCATTAATTTCAGCACGCGTCTAGGTTTAGTCTAGGTTTGTGTTTGAATACATACCCAACAAGATCCGCAGGCACCTTGGTCCCTGATCTCGCCGATGATCGCAGCACAGTCGGCCCATTGCTCGCGGGCGTCGAAGGACTCGGGGATGGTTTCTCTGCCGTCCACTTCGTGTCTCCTGACGGGCAAAGTCTTCACGGAGCTTTTAATGACACCGACCAATCCACGGATCTGGTCCAAGGACGTGTTGACGTGGAAATTCCTTCCAGCAGTCCACGTGGACTGTTTGCTGTTGATGATGTCGATGAATTCGTCTGAGAGAGGGTGCACCTCTGCGCTGGGTAGAGCGTAGGAGGCGGCTACCAGAGCTAGACACAAAATTATTTTCATGGTGATGGATCTGGAAGAGAAATCAATCGTGAAAGAGTTCAGAAAATTTAAATGGGTTTAAATTAGCTTTACAATAAAACGGAAATCTAATAATATTTCTCAGTGTGTTTTGACAAACATTTTATGTTATTCTGATTAAGAAACCGTCGTACTTACCGCTTATCTGCAATTGGGCTAAGTTTCACTGACTAACCTGAAACCTACTGACGTTCAACTCGGGTACAGACTCTGTATTTATAACAATCTGGCATCTGGTTGGTTCGGTAAGTGGTTGATAATCCAGAAAATATTTTGTTGATACGAACAAATATCAAACTAAGTATAAGTAAATACTCAGTAGGTACTTGAGGCCAAGATACGAGTAGATCCGTATCTGTATTTTACTCAAGTTGTGAATTCTTTTAGGCACTTAAAGGATAATTACGCATTTGAAGATATACATTTAAAACACCTGAAGTCGACTGAAGGGTTATGATGTTGTAGTCCTAAAGGCTACATATCCATGAGTGAGCTCGAAATCACGACCTTCGTTTTTATACCACCCTTAAATCAATCAGCGTCGAGGGTTCGTTCTACCCCGAACGCAGTGACCTAATTGGACGACGTAAAATTCTGTACAAATACTTTTGTTATTTTTCAAAAAATTACGACGCAATTACCAAAAAGTACTGCGTAGTTTCGATTTAACATTGTTCGTTATGGGAAAATAAGCATATAAAAGGGATGAATTTTCGGGAGAAATTAAGTTCCGATTCGACTTTTGTACGATTCCGTTCCCGCTAAGTTTAAATTGTCTAAAAGTTATTAGTTGTACTGTTAATAGTTCAGTTTTAGTGAAAATTAGGGTTCTCTTTAGACAGTCCGTAAATTTCAAAAAATTTTTTAAAAATTATTCATTCACTTAGCTTTAAACATTAAATATTGATATAGTTAGGATACGCTTAGTAGTTTAGTTTTAAAAAATATTTATTCACATTTTTATATTCACCTATTTCGACCTTTTTCACACTCCTATTGTTATCTAAATAAATACATTTTATTCTCCGTTTCAAAATATATTTTTATTTAAAAAATCATCTGTCAATTACATGCTTTGAAAATAAAACCAAAAAACTAGTTAAAAATTTATTAAAAACTGGCCGAGAACATGGAGAAAGTATAAAAAAAAACTCGAATGTATGCGTTGTTTATGAGACATCAATCAATAAGTTTTGACATAAGCCTACTTTGAGAAAAGTCACTTAATTTATACACGGTAATATTGTAACAGTTCAATTAAAAGCCTTTTTTCTCGAAAACCGCCCACATTAGGAAGTTCTAACAAGAGTACATTATTTTTAGAAAATAATATTGTACTTTAGAAATTGGAATGGTAGAAAACGTAACCTTAGAAAAATTAGAACTTAAAATGTAATAGGAATGTAGCATAACTAGCGCCCTCTATGAAATATCCAACAAATAATTAGACCAGCGTATTTGGCATCCTTAAAAATCCCGGAATACCAAATTTCATAAAAATATTTCGCACCGTTTGGAAATTTTCGTAAAAATTCTATTTAAAATATTTTATTTTGTCGCTCTGTATCTCGAAAACAAGAGGAGATAGACATATAGTACATAAGACAAAAAATTCTTATTTTTTATCGTACTATCACCCCCCGTATTTACGGCAGGTCTTTCTGAAACACCCTATATATGATCGTATCGGAACGTTATTATTTTCTATTGTTAATTTGTTTAATTGTAACATTAATTTCAATTGAAACAATCAGAAATGTTACATACGAGATTAATCACTTATTTTAGGTATCACCAAATTGTGGACAAGGAAAGGAAAGTAAACAATACGTTAAACATATTTAGTACACTTACATCGGATGAATTTAATTCATACTTCGTCTCCATTTGTGACATAGTCCTTTAGTCAGTTGATAAAGCTAATGTGATAGCTTTTCCTTTTTAAACAATGCACCTAAACCTGCATCTTCATTTTTTATGCAATCTATTTTGGAAGCTGATATACGTCAGGCAATATCTCAATTGAAGAAATCCAGTTTGGATTATTACTATTTAAATAATTATGCACTAAAATTGGTAACTGAATCATTGGTTAAACCACTTGCATTACTATTTAATAAATGTATTGATGAGGATAAGTGCCCTAACTCATTGAAGATAACTAAAGTTCTTCCTTTACATAAAAAAGGTGATCACGGTACCCTTGACAATTTCAGACCCATATCCATAGTACCTATAATCAGTAAAGTCTTTGAAATAATTATCAAGTGTAGAATTGTTAACTCCTGTGAAGAAATGAATATTTTCTCACATTCTCAGTTTGGTTTTCGTAAAGATAAATCTACCTACTGTCAAGGCGTTACTGAAATTAGTGGATAAAATAGTAGATGGATTTGATAAAGGAATTAATACAATGACTACTATGTGTGACCTCACTAAAGCATTCGATTGTGTTAATATTAATACCTTGCTAAACAAATTAGAATATTACGGTTTCAGAGGTAATACACTAAGTTTGCTATCATCATACTTATCCCACAGACAATAATATGTTAGCATGAATCATCATAAGTCATGTCTACTTCCCATAAATAACGGAGTCCCTCAAGGCTCTGTTTTAGGTCCAATTTTGTTTCTCGTTTACATTAACGATTTGCCTTTTTCCATTGGTGAAAATTCATGTATCTTGTTTGCTGATGATCTGACACTGGCCAGCCCATATCCAAAATTGAGCAATGACTGTGTACTGACTGCTAAAAATTGGTTCTCTATTCTCTATTAAAATTAAACAATACCAAGACACAGAATTTGTTATGTACTTCTGATAAACGCCGAGCTCAAAAAGCTAGGGCCAACTTACTTGGAATTTATTTTGATACTACTTTAAGTTGGTCAACACAAGTAGACAGACTTTGCTCAAGGTTGTCCGGAAGACTTTATGAATTTAATTAAAAGGCGTTATCAACTCATCATACGGCAAAAAATACGGAGATACGGATACGGAGATAGTAGTTTATATGTATTGGAAATTTCAATTTCTAGATTCTCTTCGTGGCAATGCTTCCTTTCATTGTTCGCAGTCGGATGAATATAGTTCTAAGGCTAAGGGGTGTTTTGTTATTGTAATTTCTGTAAATGAATAATTCATTTTTTGTCGATGTAGAGGATATGATAAATGTCAAATATACAACCAAAACAGGTTTGTGATTCATGATGTAGCCCGTTTTGTTGTTTCAAGTTAATTGTGTAAATTATATTTGCATATTTAGTATAATAAATCGACTACCCTGAAACCATAAGTGATTACAAGCCAGGTGACCGCCGAGATTAGGCAACCAACGTTGCAGGATTGGCACTGCCAACTAAAAATTCTCAAATCTTAACATTGTCAATATTAATGATATATTATTATATTAAACCGTTGGCTTGTAATCACTTATGAAGTATTTGTAGGTAACTAAAGAGACAATCAATCCCTCAATGAATCTCTTTCAGTTTAAATCCAAATTTTATGTCTCTCGTACCTTTACTACCTTTTATGATGCGAAATGAATTTATTGTTGTGCATTTAACTGAATAATTGCGGTTTTCAGATGTAGTTTATCAGTTCCGCCCGAATTAAAGAACAATAAAGTAGCGCATTGTGTGGAGTACTCGACTACAATTTAGTATTCATTACTTCCATTAGCATTTTTTGCGAGTTACATAACCATAGCCGAAGCAAAACCAAAGTAAATAAAAGCGCCCAATGACACGAAAAATTGCGTTGTTTGTTTCGTGATTATCGAAAATACCGGGTGGACCAAATAAGAAAAAATGCTTTCAATTTTCCGAAGTTTCTGTCACTGAAAATAATTTTTAAACTTGACTCTTATTTGTACACTCTGTACATTCAACGATTGGGAGGCTCCTTTCGGTCTTTGCTCTCAGCCGAAAGTGAATCCAAGATTACACAAACAGCCGCAGACTAGAGTTTGGGCAACAAATATTTGTCGTTGCTTTTATCTATGATAGATAACTTTTACTGCAGGGAAGTGAATTTTGAGTAGGTAGGTATATAGGATTAAAGCCACGAACGCCTTGAACTTACCCAAGCCGGGGCTTCGCTAATACACTTAACGATAAGATACCTTACGTTTCCACCTGATCAATGTTTGTCTTTCGAAACCGTACAAGCTCGAGCAGGTACACTGCACTCCGTACAGGGTGGCTCAAATTCAAATTTTTCCCTGGAGCGTACTAGTGTACGGGCCAGGTATCCCGTCCCTGCTTAATAAGCTGCAGGGTGCTCGGGTTGAGGTTCGAACACAGTCCACGCCGGGCCAGCAAGGGACCTGCAGTGATCTTCGCGTGAAATTCGCTGATTTTGTCTTTATGAAAAACGCTCAATTTGGGACAGTGGCCGTCGCCAAAGGGTTATTAATCTGCAGATGACTGGTTAATTAAGGTCCAAAATTCATTGTTTCGATTCAATTGCGGTCTCACTATTGGAAAATGTTTCTATCGCTCTAGGGAAAAAACTATTAAGATTTGTTCTTGATTTTGTGCGATCGATCGGATTACTTTCAGATTAGTGCCAATTATGTGACATTGTCTTTAATATGAGAAAGTCGCATCTCTCTTTGTGTCAGTGTCTCAGTCACTTTATTAAACGCCACGAACCCCATTATCGGCGGTGTGTTTATTGAGCCCGTTGGGTTTCAAGGTTTATTGGCGACATGTATCACATTCCCAGTTTATGTTCCCCTATTAATCTGTACAGTGTGCGCTGCCATCGATAAATTTTATTGCTTCATTAAAATATCCAATTGGGATTTCTCCTTTGTGCGGAATAATTTTTAGTTGCGGTCGAACGGAACGTGGTGTTTTCTGCAAGTTTGTTGAAATGGCATGACCTTGGTGGCCGGCCAACGCTCCATTAACCCCAATCTTAGTATCAAATGTTAAGGCACGCGCTGTTAGTGATTTGATAGGTGTGGATAAATCTTTTCTAATTTATATTTCGTGTACATGAAGGAGATACCATTCTTGGGATCAGAATAAGACAAAAGTCGACGACGTCACTGTGAAAATGCTTTATCCTTTTTTACTTCACTATTTTTAACGATAATATTTTATAATTGTTTATTTTAAGGACGCCATATTCTTTAAATAGTGTTTTCCGCAAAGACAAAGAATTTCAAACATTTAATAACTGAATAATCTAAAGCTTATCAAATAATAGGAATGTTATGTCATGCCACCTGAGTATTTGCAAAGACGCCGCAGTAAAACGAATAAACAGGTGCAAAAAACGATCAAACCATCAAGGTTTTAACTACTTAAATCTACGAAAATACTAACTTTTTATATATAACTCCACATGTAAATATTCTTATGACATTTACTTGCTTAGTCCTACATATAAAATTGTTTACTTTTATTTATAAGTACGTGAAAATAATTCTTAAAATGTGGGGTTAGGATAACAGCAAACGCATGTTTTACAAACGCTTTTTTTTAGTTATTATTTTATTTGAGTAAATTTAAATGGTAACAATGAATAAACAAAACATCAAGGATTTTATGTTTGTGCTTACTTTTGTTTTACGCGTTTTACTTTTAAAGATTTCAGTATCTAAAAACGCCAGAAATTTCACTATTTCTCGGTCAGGGATATGGTCACCTTAAGAGTAAATTTTTGAAACAGCCTTACTTGGCCACTCTATGTCTAGAAACCTTATGTCAACGCCGGAACTGCTGTCTTGAGTTCGCTCCTGGCGCTCGCATATGGTGTTTTTATATTAGCATTTTGCGTTACATTTTGTCCATGGTATTCTTCGCGCAGAACCGCGTTTCGAACCGGGTGGTAGCTGTAGGCGGGTGGGTGACTCATTTTACTTTTAATATCGAATTTGGTACGGCCTGTGAGGATATCAATCTTGAGCTTTCCTCGCCATACTGCCCACGAGACCAGTCTTCGGATAGTAGAAAGCCAGATATATATCGGGAGAATTGAAAAAGCCGGGTGACTTTCTCTAAGTTTGACAAACTTGATGTCGAAAATATTGATAACTATCTGTATACTGTTTTCTAAAGTGTAGATTTAAATGTAGAAAATGGATTTTTGCCATTACTTGATTCACTATAATTAATTCAAGACTGGTAGAAGTTGAGGCAGTACCGTCGATTTTGCCGAATTTATAAATTTTACTAGAATTTTTAACATAATATTGCCCATTGCAGTCAATTTTGCGTGGGTTTGAGAATATTGACACATGGAAGCGATAAATCTCTCATCTTGTGCCGGTGATTGACATTTTGCGCTACCAAAGGCTATTTCCGCCAGTTGATTTCAAATCTCTACAATTCAATTTACCCCCTGCACCTTAGAAACACTTAAATCTACAAGATATTGTGTATATCAGCGTCCTAATCAACATAACCCTTGTTACAGGTGCCCATGAGTCTGTCGCGACATCCTCGACCATGACGTGGTCGTCCTCCACCCACGGCGCGATTGGCAAAAGTGAGATTACACCGGAGGAGACCCCGCCCGACGCACGAGTCCCTGCCATGCCAGCCACGCGCCAGCGACCGACTTTTTAAACCCGTCTTTCGAATTTCCCGCCGCATGCGCGAGTTCGAGGTAGTGGGAACGCGGACCGCCGGCGAGGCGGCCCGCGATGACATGGTGTCGCCATCTCGCGTCGGCATGACGGACTGGGAGGGCATGTGGATCAGGTCGCTGACGAAGCCGCCGGCGTGCAGGTCGCTGCAGGATCTGCAGGTGATTTATTACGGTCTCAGCGGCTTGGAGGCGCTGCAGACGCTGCGGGATTCCAGTTTGCGCGCGCTATGCAAAGTGGTGCGCTACGAAAAGCATCACGCCAACGACGTGCTTTATTAGTGAGTATCCAGCTTCTAAATCAATTATTTTGATTATACAGGGTGTTCCTAAATAAGTGTCGCAACGGAAAACTGTAAATTTCTGTAAAGAGAAACATTACTTTCCTCTTCCATTTTTCTCTCCGGACTTTCGTTTTCGAGATACACGGTGTCAAAACTTTTTTTCAGATTTTTACCAATACCTTAGGAACCGAACTACAGGACTGAGCTTGTGTACACACATTACCACTATTATTAATAGCTACTTGTTGCAAGTGTTGTTAAATTTCGTTAAACTTGTTAATTATTACTATCCGTCTTTTGAATTACAAAAGATTTTTGAAACGTTAACAAAACGTTTGTTTTTGTTCATAAAGTCATTTTTCTTGAAAACGGTTGACTTTGGAGCAATGAACCAAGAGAACTCTTTTTGTGTAAAATTCATTGGCGCTTCAGAATTTGCTGTCAAATGTCAATTTTTCCAGTGGCGTAAAAGTTAGGGGGGGAAAGCCCTTACGATACCTTAAAATCTCCACCACTGGCACGTTCCATGAATTCGAGAAGGGTGCGAAAAAGTAGCTATTAATAGTGGTAATGCGTGTACAAAAACTCAATCCTGTAGTTCTAACGGTTCCTAAGATAATGGCAAAAAATTTAAAAAAATGAAAGTTTTGACACCGTGTATCTCGAAAACGAAAGCCCAGAGAAAAAAATGGAAGAGGAAAAGATTGTTTCTTTTTTCAAGAGGAATTTAGTGTTCCGTTGCGACACTTATTTAGGAACACCCTGTATATTGGTGGTAAAGTAGTCCATACAGGTTAATTGTTAATGAAGTCCAATCTAAAGAGTCCCATACACGCTCACTTTATCCTTCGTTTAATAACTATATTTAAACAAAAAAAAATTTTTGTTTAAATTTAATCTAATTTTAATAAAAAAATAATAATAAAAAATTAAATTAAATAAAAATTAATCCTTTAAATGGAAAAGAGAGGAAAGGAAAATTATTATTATTATTTTTTGTTTAAATTAGTATGAAATTGACCAAAGTGGGATTAATTCAAGAGCAATTTTCTCAGAAACCGTTAAAGATAACGATTTGAAACAAGAGTACCTTTTTAACGTAAAACAGTTCGGGAAAACGGAATTTGCTGTCCAATTTGTTAAAAAGTCAAAAATGAAAAAGTTACACACGCAAAGTACCAAGGGCCCCCCCGTACCCACCCCAATGGACCTTGTGGAAATAAATGGATTAGTCCATCAAATTGCTCATCAAAATTTAGCTGTGTATACCAAATTTCATTCATTTATCACAACGCGATTGAGAGATATTGCAAAAAAATGATTTCCATTCCTCCCTCTTCAATGGGTCCCTGTGCCCTTAGGAAGCATTTCCGGACCCATGTTCATATGAACTTTTTTACTTAGTTTTGATCATAGAATCGGCCTGTTCAGGGTTGATAGCTAATTATGATACACCCTGTATATTATAGTTGATAAGTAGCTGGCTTCTTACATATCATTTTAATGGTTGAGATGTTCGAATTGTATCAGTATTCAGAGTAAAAATATAAAATTAAAAATGTCACCTTTTAATTATTTCTCACATAGTTAAAACTTGTGCAAACTATAACTGCAGTTAAATGTATGGACTCCTTAAAATTGGCCTAGTATCGTTATTATTTGGTATAGTACATTTTTATTCTTCTAACCATTTCCCGATTTCAGCACCGGAGAACTCTCAACATGCTGGTACATTCTGCTGTCTGGATCCGTTTTCATCGACGGATCAATGTTCCTTCCAAGATCCAGGTGAGTGTAATTTCATTACTGTTTTCTTTTTGTGAGGGATAATACATTTCCTGTACTAATTTTGAATATCTGTGGGCATTATTAAAATGTCATAATAACAACGCAATATTTCTATGTTAGTAAAAACTCACGACAAAATAAAGCCGCAAAGCAACAGTCTCATATACAGACCAACAAAAATCTAAACATATTCTACGTAGATCGGTGTCCTAGCCTAATCAGATCGTTCCAATAACCTTTAGGAGCCCACCGCTGGCGCGTCACTCGATTCGCTTTTTTTATCGGTCCACGGCCTACACAGATCCCTGCGGATTGGCCTTAAACAGACGCCGGGTTTGTGGGTCGTTTGTTTGCAAAACTTTAGTTTGAGAAAAGTAGGTTGGTTAGCGCTTTGCATTTTCCTAATGTGGCTGGTTTTAGGCGTCGACGGTTTTGAAATCGCCATGAATTGATAAATAAAAGCTGAATGTACGCGTAGCTTTGAATAAGAGTCGTATTTATACGGGGACTACCTTTGACCTCTGGATTTTTCATTTTTACTTACTTTTAATATCGTCAAAACCACTTTTCATTTCGATTAAAACTACATAAACAAATTTTTCCTGTATTTGTGATGATTGTAATGTTCATTTTATTTGAAGAAAACACGATTAAAGCTATCTTATGCTAAGCTTTCGTAAATAAAACTTTTTGCCGATCGTATTTGTACAAGACCTGAAGCTTAAGCACACAGTATCTTCTCAGTATCTGACCTCATTATAGGTATTTTAAGAGATAACATTGTTTCGTCATATACGTGTGAATTGTTTAAATACATTCAAGGAAACGATTTAATCAATACAAGTATCAGGAAAGAATGTTAAAATATTAAAAAATTGCAAAATAATGACCATTACATGAATTTCATAAGTAAGTAATTATCTTCGATTACATTTTTAGTAGTTCCAGAGTTAGAGACAATAAATGTAAACATATCGCCTTCAGTTCCAAGACGGCTTTGAAGTTCAAGGAAGGCAAGGCGTATTTTGTGTATTCTAATGTCGTAACTGTTCTTAATAATATCCCTGAATGCTTGGGATGCCTTGGTCGGACAGGTTGTAAAAGTATAAGTCTTTTTATGAACGCTCGAAAAACTTCCTTCTTAGTACCTTGTATACAGGGTTGTTCAACTCAACTGTATACGGTTTAATCTGTTCAACTGTATGCATGACCTTCCAGAGCTACCTTGTGCGAAATGAATAGTAATATTTATAATAAAATAATTATAGCCTAATTTTAATTTCATACAGTGGCGTAACATCTTTTTTTAAGTCAATTTATAATAACGATTGCACGTCACCGTCTTGTGTGATAAATGTCCACGGTCTAGTTAGTCTTAATTAGAGATTTAGAGATGTACATATTAAACAATTTTTTTTTGTTTCGTAATTTTTGATCATTTACACATTTTTTTCTATTCAATAAGATTCACGTTTTTACAGTGTTCCATTTGGTGTTTTTCTTGAATGTACACCTGATTTGGAGGACATACATAAAGCCAGCAACAGATTTGAGAATCGAATGCTTTCTTCTCGCAAGAGAGAAAGAGAGAGAAGACTAAGGTAGTTTTATTACCTGGAATCCTCATAGGCTTAGCGGACTAGTTTGGTTAATTCTTTATTTGTAAAGACGTATATTTTCAGTAAGAATCTCCGATAACGTTCTAATTGAGATTTACCGCTAACCTGATTCACGTACTTATTTTAGAAAACATTCACTAAATTCACTTTTTTGCAGAAGAAGTAGCCAAAATGTTACTTTTTGGTCGCTTTTTTTCAGGTTGCAATTGAGTAAAAACTAAAGAGCCATTTTCGTATAAGATATCGAAGAATCTTATTAGACACAGTTTTTGGCAATTAAAAATATTAAAATAACGTGCTTATGGTAAATTCGGGGACAATCGGTTGTAATTTTACGATTTAACGATTAATGAACATATACTTAGTTGTTAAGAATTTTCCTACTTAAGAAAATGTTTTTTTATTTGTTCCTACACAAGGCTTACGTGATTTTTTAGACGTAAAAATATTACAAATTACGCAAAATCAAGCAGCATTTTTTTTTTCATTAACAACATTATGTCTTAAACTATTCGGAGACGCCTTGTACAGATTAAATGTTGAAGAATTTGTAGCAGGAGATTAGGCCCATTTGAAATTACAACTTTGTACATTTTCAACTCAGAATTTTTCAAATATTAATTATACATATGTATACAGGGTTCAAATTTTGGTAATTTAGTCTCTTTCTTTTTCAATATTTTGAGTTGAAGCCCTGACAGTGTCTGTGCCACTCTATGCAGGTACCTATTAGACATTTTGTATGTGCCCTGGGAAATATTTAATATTAATATTAATAGGTATATCATCCCTTCTTTTTATACTAGTTTGATAAGAACGGAAGTGTACAGATACTGTCTTGCAGTACTTGACTCTTGACTTAAATGACCATTTAAAATGTTCATTGTTGTTGAAATTGTTCATATTTAAGGACCTCTACTTCTCTGCTAATGGGCCATGAATGAAGGATACACGGTATGCCCATGTCTTCGGGTGTCATCGTTTACCGTCGACCATAACACACTAGATGCAAATAACAATAAACGAATGGTTCTTATTTTAAAAATATTTTGTAGTCATAATATTCATATTACAAGAACTAGGTATATCAAGAAATTAAGTATACCCTAATTCTAGATATTTCTGTTTATCGGGTGTTGTGTTACAGGATATTTGGTTTTCTCAATCCCTTTTACATCACTATGATTGAACCTCAACCTGTGAATCACTTGCATCATGATCGCTTATATTTACCAAATATTTACGGTAAACATTGCAAAGTATGTATGAACATTCGATGACTGCCATTCTCGACAGCATGCCGACGAAGTCCGATCTTATCTTGTATCGTTTAGTTCTTGCATTCTCCGTCGTTGCGCTGTTGACGGCTCGCTCGCCTTTTCGCCGCATTTCTGTCTGTTGAATGCGAGAGAGTTCGTCGGTGCTGCGATCCGTTTCCGTCATATGAGAGATTGTTTATGTTTTTATGTAAAATTCCGGAAATACCTTATCGATTCGGCAGGCATCTGTATCGGTGCATCGGAAACGAGGTCCTATAGGTGTGTGATTACGAAAAAAGTCGCCGTCTCGCGCGTTTCCCTTGGAATCCACCGAAACATGTCATTAAATCGAGACTTTCGCTTCATACCTGTGTGACTAGGAGTGAGAAACGTAACCATACTTTGTATGAATAAGCTTTGAGAATTTCGTCGACGGACGAGTTGTGCAGTGGTTTGAATTGGTGATTTCTGTGTGACTCATTTGGATTTTCGATCTTCCACTGTATTTTTTGGATATCTTCTGGTACAGGATACATAATGGGTAATATATACTCTTACCTTTTTAGGCTTGCAACATTTTCGAATATCTAATAACCTATTCTATTGTTCTCTGCAAGTAGACAACAGAAAAACTGCTCACTATTATGCATACAGAGTAATTGTCAATCGCAGTATTGTACTTGTTGGCACCACTGCATTAATGGTACTTTTATTGTGTTGTTTACATTTTATGGAATGTGTAATTACAATTAGGTCATGAAGTTTTTGGGGCGTTATTTCTATTCGCGATTACATGAATGAAAGCTTAGAGAAATCAGATATGTTTAATCCTTCTAATGGTGCTTTGCTGAAGAGAACAACGATTATGGGGTGTTTTATGAGCTATAAAATCCTGACCTTGGGTGCATAGAAACATTTAACAATCTGTCAATAATAAATAATGTTAATTCACAATATTATCATTCTTGTAATTGTATAAAATTAAACAAACGCGTGCGTGCTTGGCTCATTGGATGCCTTCACGTGTAATATGGCCAAGTAGTTCAGCAAAATTAATTATAAATATCGAGTAAGTATGTTAATAAACTCCGATATTGTAGCAACTATTTAGGTAGCTAGTTGTTAGGAAAGAATGATTCACGCCGTACGTATAAGCGTTTGGCTGTTGCCGTTCAAGGAATTTGTTGAAAAGCCTACTTTCTTGTAATAAGTATAAGGTTTTACTCAGTCTATCAGCTTTTGCGGTGACAGTTTCCATGGCACTTTTCTCGATATGTCTTATTTTGAAATCATTATTTTGTTTTAACATGCGGAATAATAGATAATACCTAATTAGTTTATTTCCTGTTTCATCTAAAACGTCGTTTTCCACCATTTAAAAGGAATTTAAATTTATTCAAATCTGGCATTATTCATTGTTTTCATAACAGTGCATCGATTCCAGTGATGGGTACAGTTACAGTTTTTTTACCATGCATTTTCCTCGTGGAATACAGGTACCAAATTATGTATATGCACGTCGTAAAACATTTTACCTAGAATCTAATGCAGAGGCAATGTTAATCATGTCGTATATAAATAAAATACTATCCCTACATACTAATGCTAGTAGCTGGACTATTCTTGTGAGTTGCCTGACCAATTACGGTAATTACTTTTATTTATTCTAACGGCACGGAAGAAATCCTTATCACAGATAGCTTTGTGCCTCTACAAATAAAAATTTATTATTTCCTTTTTCTTTAACGCCATTATAATTCTTGAAACTAAGTCTTAATGTATTTAATTATCGTGTATTAGAATGTACCTGCCGCAAAGAGCGAGATGGCGAAATAAAAATGGTTCCTTGGCCTTTTCGATTATAATAATTACAACGACATATGGTCCATTTCATCGCGACCGACGTTGGAGCGGGCCTTGGAAATTTTTTGAATTATAATTATTGCGTCATTAATAATGACAGGTTCCTGCTAGGATTCCTATTTAATATACATGGTTGCCATTCATTTTAATTAGCTTCGTTAATTAATAATTATAAACGCTGCGTGTACTCTGCGTTATCTATGTCTGTAAAACGCAAATTTTTACCGTTTTTTCCTCCAACTCGTGTATTATAAAAGTTTATCCGCAGTATGCATTTTAGCAGGATTACACAAAGGATTATCAGTAGACCGAAGGGGAAAACCGCAGGAATGGTTTACTGTACAAACTTTGAGTAATACTGAGTCGATTTATTAAATCTAGGGGCCGTTTTAATTCCTTGTGAGATAATATATCTTACATCTCAAGCCTAACTATAGTAAACTTCCCACACTACTACTTTGCCACTGCGCATCGAATATATGTGGTTGACCTTGTACTTGTAAACTGCTTATATTTCAGTGTGAAAATATACCTACCTATTTATGTACTTATGTATTTCCAATAATAAAAAATTTTGAATGTGCCGTTAGGATTTTATTGGAAATTCCGGATAATTTAAGAATTGCGTAACTTTTAATCAACCTAAATAAATTTAAAAATCCGGTCTCTGTTTTCAGACTACAAGTAAAATTTGTGATAAATTACACAACTCCACGGCAAAAAAAATTCAATGTAATAGACTATAGTCTGTTTAGAAATGAAAGAGAGTAATAAAAGCTTATTATGTATGCAAATCGTAAATAAATGAAGTACTGGTGTTTATATTCAATATTTTTATATTATGTATTATTGGTATTGATGAGGTGTACTTTTAAAAAAAACTTTGTGTGACCGGGTTGTACTAAATTGTAGCAGGTAGCTAAAATTTAATCCCCGACAATCCGTCTTTGTCTATGCCGCTTCAATTTCTCGGTCAATTTCTCTTATAAGTAAACAATATAAAAACAGCATTTCAAAACATGAGGCTACTTTAAGCATCATAACCGGGTTAAGAGGGTTTTTAGTAATAC